>NC_057355.1:7765625-8076250 GCF_016509475.1 Prionailurus bengalensis | reverse complement strand
ACTCACGACACCGTGAGATAATAAGTCTGTGTTGTTTTAAGTGCTAAATGTTGGTAATTTGTAATGCAGCAATAGATAACTTAGTACACTATCTAGAAATGAACCCCAGCTCTACCTCTCATCAATGGTGTGTTATTTTTGTGCCTCAGTTTCCTCATCTGTAAGATGGGGAAGATGATAAAAGTTGTACCTGCCTCTTAAAGTTCATATAAGAATAAAATAAGTAATTTAACATTAATCTCTCTACAACTAAGTATAAAGCCACTATTTTTGGCATCTGCCTACTCCAAGATTGGGGCTCAACACCAGGGCAGTTTTGCCTAAGATGCAAAGCTCATAACCAGGGCATGTTACACATGGACACATTTGCTTTTTTCTGAGTATCTCTGATCTCGGTTTCCAGATCCCATTCTCTGTATGGTCCCTTATACTGACTTCTGTTGTTTCCTTCCTGTATGTTCAGAGGCCCTCACACATTGCTGGGCCTTGGATTATAAGCCCGTTTGTCAGTCAGAGCCTGGACCTCCAACCACTCTGACAGTCCAGTCTCAGATCCTGCCATTAACTATACCCCCTTTTCACAGTGTCTTCATGTTCTTATGCCTCATTGCTCTTCTGCCCAGACCCCCCAGATGCACCTTTTGCCCTAAGACTGCATAGAGTTCATCACGTCCTGGCCCCTTATGAATCATCCTGGTGCTGACATACAAATATCAAACCCAGGGCTGGACGCTTCAGCTTATCACACTTGTAGACCACTAAGAATACCATTTGTGCTGTAAAAGCTTTGCAAGGACAGTGAGCTCCAATGAGTCATATTCAGACCAGGGCTCTGATTCTATATCCATCGCCTTGTCCTCATAACCAGTCCCGTGAAAAAGAGAAGCTGAACATGAAATGATGAAAGCAAGTAGAAATCTCTACCTTCTGTACATTGAAAAACTATAAGGGTAAAGATGGTTTAAGAGGGACCTAGGTTTCAGTCAAGTTGGTCATGGATGATAACTCCTCAAACTTGTCCCCAGTGTGTGACACAATGTAGAGCACACTGTTGGTGCAGTCGATGACGTTGACTTGAACCACATGGGTCCAACCAGTCACATGTCCTCTCTTAGCCCAAGGTCTCCATCTGTAAAATGGGGCTGGTAATCCCTAGATAATAAGACTGCCGTGAGTACTAAAGATAATGTGCAAATGCCTAAAATAGGGGCAGGCCCCTGGTCAGTGTTTCGTCGTAGATTATCAGGAAATAGTAGCTATTTTATTAGAGGGAGCTGAGGAGAATTCCATCTGTTCTGATTCAGGACTCTAGATCACTGTTATTGAATAGAAATAGTGCGAGCCACAAATGTAAGCCACATATATGATTTAAAATTTTCTAGTAGTCACATTAAAAAGATAAAGAGAAACATGAAGTCTGGTGTACATTTTACATTTTTATAGCACATCTCAGTTTGGACCAACCGCATTTCAGTTGGCTACCATATTGGCCAGTGCAGGTCTGCAAAGTGAATTACCAACAAGCCAGCGGCTTGGATGAAGTGGCCAGTGGGATTGTTAATATCTACATTAATATCTTGTCAAGTCCCGTGCTGTGGAGTAAAAGTGAAAAAGAAACAAGCAAGCCGTCATGAGAGCCCACGGAGGTAGATTCAGAATCGGATAGACTCTTGCAGGTAGGGACCTTCCCAGGAAATTCTAGAATTTCTACCAGTTCATTGTGGAAAAGAGAAATTGTAATGAGGCCAGAATAGTCTACACTGAAAGAAGTTTCTTAAAAAAAAAAAAGAAAGAAATTTAATGTTTTATTTATTTTTGAGAGACAGAGAGAGAGACAGAGAGACAGAGTATGAGTGGGAAAGGGGCAGAAAGAGAGGGAGACACAGAATCTGAAGCAGGCTCCAGGCTCTGAGCTGTCAGCACAGAGCCCGACGTGGGGTACGAACCCACAAACCGCGAGATCATGACCTGAACCGAAGTCAGAGACTTAACTGACTGAGCCACCCAGGCGCCCCTATGTGAAAGAAAGTTTCTTAATGCTGCCACCATCCAGCAAGATGGAAACATGAACTCATTCTGAGACTCACCTTCTTCTACTCTAGGGAGACTGGGGAGGCAATCCTGCATTTCATTACATCTCCCTGTTCGAGCAGCAGGAGTTTTTCCTTCTCCTGAGTTGTTTCTCAGCACTTCATCCAATGGGCTGTTCCTCGTTTCAGACACGCCGCCATATTGCAAGCCTCTCTATCACCCCCCTCTGCTCCCCCTCTTCCTTGTACAAGCCAACCAGAATGTTCCTCAGATGGACACCGTTCGTAGGGAAGCACTGGCGCCTGCAGGGAACAGAGATTGAAGCAGGGACACCTTGGCAGAAAAGCTATTTGTGTGAATATTAATTAGCACAGCAGCTAGTTCTGGACAATTGATTCCAAACTCCAGATGTTCCCATTCTAACTAAGAGTCATGTGGAAAGAAAAAAAAAAAAAAGAAGAAAGTAATTGGTTAGTAAGTTGTTCATTTTTAGTGTCATGTGGTGAAATAATCCAGGACTGCTGAGCTGATGGGATTTTGCCTTGTTCCTCCGGACTTTCAGTAATATTTTAATGTACTTGCTCATTCCATCCCTCTTCTGCCTGTGGGGCATTTTTTCCTTATGTGTCCTTCAGATGCAACCATGCTCTATTTTTTTTTTTTTTAACGTAGTGCTGGTCCCAGTAGAGGGAAAAATGGAAAGCCTGGTGCAAGGAAAGAATATGATGTTTGGGTGCCTCAAGGTGTGGAAGAAAGGACTCAGATCTTCATCTGCACCATTTACCGGATTTTTCTAAAGTTTTTTGTAAAGATTTTCACAAGTTTTTTGTAAAGAGCTAACACCTACCCTTAGAGTTTCCCTCTATGTAATTTATTATTATATCTAGTGTTTGACATTTTCTAAGGACTTGGCAATCATTATCATGGAGTCGATCATGACAGCCAGCCCCAATTATTCACAGATAATGAGGAAAAGAGAAAGGACAGAGAAATGGTGCTCACAGGTCATCCAGAAAACAGGTCCCCATACAGTCTTGACAATAACCCCATGATTGTAGTTTCATAATATGTTTCTGTTTTCAGGTGAGGTGCTGTACACATTGGGATGACTGACCAGGACCTTGGCCCCAAAGAATAAGAAGAGAAAAAAAAAAAACCCAGAAAGATGGGTTGATAAGAAAGTGAATTTTTGAGAGTGTTTACGTACATATTGATCATAGCCTGGGGGCCAGCTATCCAAATGAGTAAGGCCAAGAGTCCCAATAGGCTCAGGTGTAATGGCCCATTGAGAAGATTTTGGAAGGTCAGGACTAGTTGCACTCCTAGAAAAAAACCAGAGGAGTCAAGAGCGAGTCACAGTTGGATTGCTTATCAGGAGATACCGATATTCACTGGGGAGGTGCAAAAGGATGAATAGGCAAGGAGAAAAGGAGAATAGCTTGTCCTGAGCCTCCCATGGGGATAAATGACCATAGGGCTCACACCAGGAAACTCAGGAGTGAAGAAACTAATACATGGAGGAGAGAGAGGAACCCAGTATCCTTGCATGAAGTCCATCCTGTATCCCCAAGTAGGAACCAAAGGCAACAGTAATAATACTATCTCAGTTGATTCAGCCAAGCTAGAAGATTAAAGATTCAGAGGGGCCAACAGGTAGTAACAAAACTCAATATGACTGAAACAAAACTCCTCCACCTTACCCCATTCCTTCTTTTTGCAGAAATTCCTGTACCAATCAAGATGGCCTCCAACTACCCCGTGTTCATAACAGAAACTCACCACCAACTGGTCGTGGAGTTCTATCTTGTTTACCTCTCATATTTCTCCTGAATCATTTCACTCGTGTCCCATCACCACCCTACTCTCAGTACTGCTGGGGACACTGAATAACCTCTGAACTGTCCTTTTCTTAGCCCACTTACCCCTCTCATTCATTCTTTGCACAGCAGCCAGAGCAAGACTTGAGAAATGGAAATCCAGTCATTTCACTCACCCAATTAAAGCCCCTCCGTGGTTTATAGTTGCTCTTGGGAAAGAACAGCCCCAGGCTTTACCTTGGCCAACAGGACCCAAATGCCTCTCCAACTCAGTCTGCCACCAGGACCTTCAGACTCACACAGCTCCAGAGCCCCTGGTTTCCCTTCAGTTCCTAAGTGCACGAGATCCTGCCTGCTCAGGGTCTTTCCACATTCTGTCCCCTCTGCTTCCGGCCCTCTTTCAAAAGTTTATACCCATTCATCCTTCAGCTCAAACCTCAAATGTTTATTCCTTGGCAAGGATTTTCTTGCCCTTCCTCACAGATCAGGGAATTTCTCCCTGCTAGTCCTGATAGGAATACCCTCAACTTCTCCATGGTGGTCCTTATAAGGAGTTGCAATTAAATAATCAGTTGTACAAGTGTGTGTCTGTTCTCCCCGTCGGTGGTAAGTTCCTTCTGTGTTGCTCACTTGGGACACTGCCGTCTGTCATGCTGAACGCATAGTAGGTGCTAGATAAATGTTGATAAAATAAATGAGGGAATGAATGAATGAATGAAATCAAGAGGGGCTGGGCTCAAGAATCAGAGCCACAGTCTGGCAAAGGAAGAGTCTGGTTAGAATCCGCTGCCGGCTCTGTCCTTAATAGATTCCCACCGAATCCCCACTGGAGCCTTACTAATGGCCTTACGTCTTTACCTCATTTCCCAAGATTCATAGAGCAGAGGGGAGACTGTCCAATTCTCTGATCGTGGTGCGCATGCCAAAATCCTAGCTACTGGGGATTAAGCACTGCCCTCTATCAAAGTGCAGGCAATGAGAAAGTCCTCAGCTATAGGGACAGTGTTTGAGATATCAGGTCCCTAAAAAAGTTGTGATACAGGTATTTAATATCCAGAAATAAAAGAGCACCATGAACAAACTTTATAGATAAAAATGGTTATTTTTTTTTTTTCTGTCCGGAAACAAAATGCAGACACGATTCGGCTTTTTCTTCTGCACAACACACTGATTGTTCCCACGAGACCGATCCTGAGCTCATAAAAGTTCACCCAAGTTTAAAAAAGCGGTGAGCGTGTGGAAGTAAATCCTATACATTCTGCAAAAGGTTTTGAAGTTCTTCTGATGTAAATAGAAGAAACCCTCACGTTATTCATGAGGAAACTGAGGCTGATATAAGTGAGGCTTTCTTAGGGTCTCGCTCCAAGTGAACGAACCAGGAAAAGAATCCAGTTTCCCTGACAACCAGCTTTATGCTTGTTTTCATGGTAACATGCTTGGTCAGGCTTTCAATCCGTGACCAAACTTTGCCAAAGCGCCAGCTTTGTTTTTCAACACAGCCCTTGATAGCACTTATCAAAGCCTTAGATCACAGGTTGGCAAACTCTGGCCCCAGGGCCAGGTCCTTTTCCACCTGTTTGTGTAAGTGAAGTGTGATTGGAACGCAGCCACACCCGTTTGTTTCCCTGGTGTGTGTGGCTGCTTTCGTGCATCAACAACAGAGACGGGGATTGGCAGAAGAGACCTTCTGTCCTGCGAAGCCAAAAGTATTTACTCTCCGAGGCTTTACGGAAGAAGTTTGCTGACTCTTGGTTTAGAGCCTAGGGAAATAATGATCCTTCCTTGTCCACATGATTTTTAGTGCTTCAAAGGACTTCAGCACAGAGGAGAGCCTCGGTGCGTCTGTGGGCACGTGACTAACGGGATGACAGTCGTTCACTTAGCGAGTCCTGAGAGTGCTCCTGCTACGTCCAAGTCACTGCGCCACAGCCAGAGGTGGCACTGTGTGACGAGGGCACATGAAACGTTACTTTGTGTAATGTAAGCATCAATCCGTGTTCTGGTGTCACATATCAATGAAATATAAATGAAACTCCAAACAATGGTTTTATCGTTCTCTTAAATTGTCTACTTCTCCCCATCCATGGGTACAGAAAACCGATCAGAGTGCAATAGTATAAACTGCCCTGGGTTTTGTACATAAAAATCGATGTAAATACGGTATCTTGTTACTTTTCACTAGCCAAAATCTGTGTATTTTCCAATCGTTAGGTAATTTACCCTGACAGTTAGCCAAATTTACCCCCACATGCTTCCCACACCACACACAGACATTTCCCCAGAGTTATGCTCCATAGGTAAAGGAGATGGGGTTAAATTTTATTGACAGCAAGAAGGAAGAAACTAGCTGGTGGCCAAGCATGGTTTCCAAATACTTCGTTGCTTGGGGCGCCTGGGTGGCTCAGTAGATTAAGCGTCCGACTTCGGCTCGGGTCATGAGCTCATGGTTGATGGGTTTGAGCCCCGCGTCGGGCTCTGTGCTGGCAGCTCGGAGCCTGGATCCTGCTATGGATTCTGTGTCTCCCTCTCTCTCTGCCCCTTCCCCGCTCATGTCCCCCACCCTCTCTCTCAAAAATAATTGTTAAAAAAATAAATTTTAAAAAATGTCCTAATACTTAGTTTCTCCTTACGCAGACAGCTGAATCAGAAGTTAGGGGGCAAGACCTCGTCGCCCACTGTATGGCCACATTCATTCCTCTCAATGCTACGTCTTTGGACGGAAGCTCATCAAGGATCCTTTGCTTTGTCACGTTGTCCCAGGAAGAGAGAACTAAGCCCTCTGCTACTGGGAGAGCTGGACGGGCCAGACGCTGGGAATGTTTGGCTTCCATGCACTTAATCTTCCGTGTACAGCTTTCTCTTTTGATAAACAGTGGGACCCAAACTTCAGCAGCAGTTTCAAACTGTGGGGCACGTCTCTGAGGCTGGGGACAACAGGTGAGCCATCCTGAGGCAGGGAAGAAACCAGAAAGTCCTCTGGCCTGCAAGAATCCCCCAGCGTGACCGTGCCTCCCTCCCAGAGGATAGCGAGCAGGTGCCCTGGAGGGGTTGGTGGCTTAGGGAAGAGAAGTGGGGGATGGGGTTACGAGGCACAAATATGTGACCCCTGCTTTGCCCTTGGCAGACCCCATATAATAAGATTACTGTGTAGTCCTCATTGCTTGTCCTAGGAGCGGCCTAATCAGAGGGCCAGGGAGGCATTTTACATCGGGATCTACCATAGGTATTATCTGCCAGCCGTTCCTTCTAATTTCATTTTCAGAGACGGGGATTTGCGGCTGACTGGAGAGAACAGAAATGCAGACCCAGCCCCCAGGGCCTCCGGGCACCCACAGAATGCACGAGACCTGCCAGGCGCTGAGATCTCGCCCCCCTCATTCCCCACCTGTCGTCACAGGCCCTGAAGAACGTTGGGGCCCCTGAGGAGGGACGCTGAGGTCACTGCTGGGGCCGCCTGCCAGCCTCCTTGTGCCTGTTTCGAGTCAGCTCTGGTCATCCGTGGCATCATCTGATACAACCCCGGGGACTGAGTGCTGGAGAAGCGAAGCCAGGGTTTAGTCAAAATCTTGGCTCTGCAGGGCCCACATCATGTCCCCTCTGCAACCTGACGCCCCATCAGTACCCGGGCGTGAGAGGCGGTGAGACAGTTCTGGGCTGCCGGGCACGATAATTCTCTCCTGACCACAGTTTGCAGGAGAAAGCGAGAACATTTTCCCAGCCTCGTCTAAACGGGGTTAACAGAAAAGGACAAGAGGAGAGGTAATAAAGTACAGAAGTGAAACATGCAAAAGGAAGCAAGAGTCACCTCTGGACTTGTTTCTCTGATTCTGGCCATCTGGAGAAAGGCCCGAGTGAAACTCAGGAGCCCCGCCACCAACAACTACTCCAACCTAAAGCAATGACCCCCAAGGGGTGAAGACCAGAGAGGGGGACCCAAAACCTCACGAGGTCATCCAGAAGGCACTGATACCAAGGGCCACGGGTACGAATGGCCTCTCCGGGTCCTCAACAGGCTGGGCTTCTATGAAGAGAGCCTGACCTCAAAAAGGCTGGGCTCACATCCCACTCCTGGCACTTATGCTCTGATGACCTTGGCAGAGTCACCTCTCACGGTCAACCCTCAGAATTCCCATTTATACAATGAGGAGTCAAACTAGGTTAGAAGTCGTGAGCTCAAATGCCAGTTGGGGCCATGCAGATATGGAAATGAACCAAAGGGGTAAGTGTGATTTCATGGGGAGGGGTGGGGACTGCGTGGACAGAAACTCAGGTCAGCGCAAAGGGGCAGCCACTGTCCTGTCCATCTGTTTGCAGCCATGGTGAAATGCAAGCCAGCACTGCCAGATGTATGACTTTGCAACAAAAGTGGACAACGCCAGGCTTTATGTGTTGGCATGTTACTCATTCACACGCAAACACACACGCACACACACACATACACACAAAATATGGTGGTGGGTCAGATTTGTCACGGGCTTCAGGTTTTTCATTTCTATAGATGATTGTTGAGTTTCCTTTTTGCTCTAATAGTCCGTGATTCTCTCTCCTGCTCCAAGGGACACTCAGAAAATGAGAGAATTCCGAAGCCTTCTGAAACAAAAAGTAAGGATAGATCTCAGAGCATGCAAGGCAATAGAGTTTCGGGACCTTTCTGGAACCAGGGGCTGCAGGGCAATGCCAGGCAGAGCTTCCGAGTCTGTCCCTGCTGCAGAAATGTGACACTCCCACAGGTTAAATTGTTTTACAAAATGAACAACAAAGGCTTGTTCGTTGGCTTGGGAAGGCAGGCAGCTGGCCAAGATCAAGTCCAGGGGGTGGTGGCAAGAATGACTTCTGGCTCCTCGCTTGAATAGCACCCAGAGAAGGAAGGCCCGTTGAGTCCAGAGAGCTGCAGAGAGCTGGAGCATAGCTCCCAGTATAGCTCCTTCCTGCCTCTCCCCTCACTCCTGGGCTTCTTCCTGCCAGGAGCCTACCCCGGACCATCCATGCTGTGTCTAGAGGGCCACACTCCAGGAATGATTTCAGAGGGAAAAATTGCACCGGAAGCCTCAGATCTTGAAATGATGGCTACTTCTTTCTGGACCCACCCACCTGGACTTTGTGTGGGTCACTCAAGGTCACCCCAGTAATAACCCGTCTACCAATTGCTGAGCCAGCTACTCCACAGACATTCGTTCTCAATGCCAACTCTTCGAAGAAATGCACTGCTATTTTCCAGTTCCACAGTTGAGAAAACCAAACCTGGCAGAGAGATGCTAACTGAGTTCACAGCCGGAAGGGGAAACACTAGGTTTTGAGCATGGTGGGTCAGAAGCCACAATCCCCACAGAGCTTGTCCCCGGCTGAGAGATGCTCAGAGGCTTGGGTCTTCCCTTCTGGCTACACCTGCTCCAACCAGCCCCCCCCCCCCACACACACACCCTCAGTCAATGCCCTCCTTATCTAGAACTGGAGTCCAGGGGAGAGGGAGGAGAGGCCACAGAAGGAGAGAAATTTGGAGGAGTTCGTCCACCAGAAGTCAGGAGAGAGATGGAGTTTGCCAGATGAAAACGCAAACATCCTCCTGACCCTGAAAACTGGCGTGGGTCCGGGGTGGGCAGCCTTCTGTGGTGGGCAGTGCAGCCAAAGGCCAATGAATTCAGCCCGGTATTCGACTTGCAGCCAAGAATCTGGGGTGAGGCCACCTCTTCTCTTAAAGAATTAGATGCAATGATTTTCAGGGGATTCGGGAAAACGGTTTGTTTGTTTCCCTCTGCTTGTTCACATTTCCACACCAAAAGCCCGCATTTCCTGCAGGTCTCCAATGTGCCCGTCCCTGTACTAAGTACCTTACACGCTTCATCTCATTTTCTCCCCACGGCGATCCTACAGATAAATGGCATCGTTGTCCCCATCGCACTGATAAGGAAACTGACCTTAGAGAGCAGAAGTGACTTTGAAAATGGCCCAACTATTAAATGGCAGTGTGGAGATTCAAACTCGACAGCCTGCTGCCAGAGAACACGGACACCATCTTGCCTCCCCAAATGATAAAGCCAATATTTATGAAGTGTTTACACACTCTTCACGTTCAGGACGTCCTTTAATCCAAGCTACGACCTAGCAGATAGATACAACCATTACCTTAGTTCACAGATGTGCAGAACGGGGCCGCAGAAGTTAAGGTGAGTCGCCCAGAAATACAAGTTTGAAAAGTGGCCGAGCTTGGAATGGAAAGTAGGTAATTTAACTTCAAACATCCCCCTCCCCTGGTCCTATTTAATCCCTTAAAAGCTAAGTGACACTTCAAGGCCAGGTGAGTCAGAGGAGGCAGGGATAGATAAGAGAAAGAGGAGGGGAGAGAGATGGGGGAAGAGGAGGGAAGGACGGGGAAGGAGGTGCCCATGAGAGGCGGATGCGGGACGGGAACATTATAGCTGCTAACAGCTAAACCAAAGGAAAGGTCGGGGAGGGAGGTGGATTGCGTGACAAATTCCACCTGCCTCTGTTCTTTCTGTGACCCAGATAAAACCCTCTCATCCTGAAGATGCTGGTCCCTCCACTGTGGGCAGGGGTGGGCGTGGGGAATTTTATGAGAACTGTTGGGAGGGGGCAGAGGGATGTGCGGCCGTACATGTCTGCCTTTTCTGAATCCCTTTTGCAGTTTTCGGTAAGATTCAAAACCATAAATTATGTGAAGCCAGAAAGCTGAAAGGGCAAACCCTTTCTGGAGTTCATTTCAAGTCTGAAGTTCAGAACACTTTTAATGACATAATTGCAAAAGGCAAAAATCTATTTGAGAGCAAACTTCTCTTCAAACAAGGAGTGAATGCTCAGACAGTGGCACAGTGTTCCTGTCTCTGTGTCTCAGGGATGGAGCAAGGGGTAGGAGCCCAGAGAGAAGGACACCGTGCGTGGCCTGGGAGAGGGCCATTGCGAGGATTAAATAAGTTAATAATCGCAAAGCTTGAGGATACCGAATGGCACCCGAACCGAATATATGTTAGCTGCTGCTACATCGGGATATTCTTTCTTACGTACAAATGGCCAAACACTATACCTGTCTACCGAACCCTGCACTTTTCACCTGACAGTATCGTTTATGGAGCTGCCTCATAACGGCAGGATGCTATTCCACTGTAAGAAGTGCCTCCCATGGACGGACATTTAGGGAGTCTGCATTCTCTTGCTCATCACAAGGCTGCAGCAATGGTCATCCGGGTGTATGTGCCTGTTTGGTCACAGGTATGGGATATCCGAAGGACTGTGTCAGTCAGCCTCGGCTAACTAGATGGCGGCAACAAACAAAGGTCAACATCTCGGCAACAAAAGGTTTCCTTCTTTGTTTCCCAGTCCTGTGCGGATCAGGTCAGGCTCTCCTCCGACGTTGACTCACGGACCCCCGATCCCAGCAACTTCCAGTCCGCAGCTCCATGATTTGGAGTTCTTTACAGCCATGGGGACAGGGACCACGTAAGGACACATCCCTGTTCATATAGTTCATAAGGGAAGTCACACATAGCATCGGCTCACTTTCCCCTTGGTCCCCACCTAGCTAGCCACAAGTGCGGGTAGGAAATACGAGCCTCTAGGGTACCCAGAGGCAGAGACGGTGTGGTGAGGTTCTTTGAGTCAAGGATGAATTCTGGAAGTTGACCCACTCGGCAGGATATATTTTGAGCTCATGAAGTGTTTTCCATACCAGTTAGAAGATTTCACTGATGTGACTATACACTTAAAGACAGAAAGTTCCTTTGCATTCAACAACGCTTTTAAAAGAAGAGGTATGTTTTATTAATCACAATTCTGTTTGAATTAAGAAAAAATAAATTATAAATAACATAAGGGTGAGACGTGTTATTTATTCTGTCTGTAATGATTGGTGCTCCTAGACATTCCAGGGCTTTGTGAAATAATTCCACTGTCCGGGGGTGGGGGGTTGGGGGGGTGGGGGGGTGGGGGTGGGGTCTGCAGACAAAGGTCAAAACACTGATCCTCTGTGCAGGTGCTCAAAGGCAGCCATAGTCTTGATCAGGGCGGGCTCACAAACACATTACTCAAATCTGCTTTAATTCTATCACGCTCAAGCTACTGAAGATCCTCAGGCTTCACACCCGCCTTGTAGACCCCACCGCCACCCACTCTCCATATGGCCTCCCGTGACCTTTTACAAATGCAGACCACATCGCGTCACTCGCTTACGGGGTTCCCGCTACTCTCAAAATAACATAAGCTCGACTGTGGCTTCCAAGGTCCAAAATAATCTGGACCCACTGCTCCAACTTCATTCATCTTACACAAATCTTCTCTGTTCTTGCTTTGATCGGGTCGACCTCCTGTCTGTTCCTTTCAGGTGCTACAACCTTTTGCTTTGAACCTGCTTTGCCCTCTGCCTGGAGTGCTTTTCTGATATCTGGCTTACTATCATCATCCTTTTAGATTCATCTCAGATGCCACCGTGTCAGAGAGGCCTCGCCAAGTTACTATCGCATCACCCCATCTATTTCCTTCAGAAAGTTTTCCCAGTGTAAATATCAGGTGTACTGTTATTAGTACGCTTATTTTCCTGTTACCCCCACCGGAATGTAAGTTCCATGAGGGCAAGAATAATAAGTACCTTGTTTACAATAGTATGCCTTCAGCAGGGCCATGGTGATGAATAACTTGAGAGGACACCGTTCATCTTCTATTCTATCGAAGAGCCTACTGAAACCAGATATTCCCAGTTAGAGATGATTTCCTTTGGCTGAAGACATTACGCTTATTTACCCAACTCACACTAGGAACGTAGGTCGTGCAATTTATTTTTGCTTCTGTTTGAAGCGTTTTGGGAGACAAGATATGGAGAGGGAGGAGAGGAGAGGGGGCACTGATTGGAAGTGAAGAGTCTGAGGAAACCAGGCTGTGCTAGAAGGAGAAGAGGTGGGACAGTGAAAGACTTGGAGAATTCATTTTCTGAATTTGTACAAGGCTAGTGGCAGGCGCAGAGAGCAAGAGGTGGGATGTTTTGGGAAGGGGCCCTGGGAAGGGCAAAGTGGGCATCACATTCTCTGCACTGAGGCACCGTTCCTCCTTAATACGTAATTCATTCCTAATGCAGCTGCAGAAGTAAACTGCTCAAAACACCTAGAATTCTGACACCACCAGGGACAGTTGATGGGCTGGAGACGAGGGTATGGGGCAGACCCACGGTTGCCTTCTCTGGCTAGACTGTTCAGGCACCCTGCGGGAGGCACGCACGAGCATGATGTTGGTCATTGGGGCCTCTCGGCACAGTGGAGAAGCCAGCCAAAACGGCTTCGCTTGCGGCTAAGCAAAAGCAACCACGGGTGCTCTGAGAGTAGAAAGCAGGAGCACTGAGCTGCGTTTGGGAAATAGGTCAGGGGAGGCTTCCTGGAGGAAGTGGCGCCTGAGCTGAGTTTGAGTCGGGCACATAAAAAACCTTGGCAGCATTTCACCAGGGGCAGTGACAGCCAGGTCTGGGGAGATGGAGAGGCACACTCTGAACTGGTAGCATGCCTAGGAATGGGGACCGCTTTGTCTGCTTCCGGCCGAAGCATGCCTTGGGTGCACCACTTGGAGAGAGTCTTGCGGTGTGAACTCTCCTGCGGCTTTCACCTGCTTGGCAAAAAGCACCGGGGTCAGCCCGCACATTAGAAAACCCACCACAGAGCCAAAGGATGGACACGTTCAAGAGATTCCGCCACACGGTACATTTCTGAACTACTAGTTACTAAGCTAACACGTGGCATTTCACATCCAGAGAGGGGAAGGAGGATGATTAAGATTTACTTAGCACCAGGGCGCCTGGGTGGCTCAGTTAGTTGAGCGTCCGACTTCAGCTCAGGTCACGATCTCATGGTTTGTGGGTTCGAGCCCCACATCGGGCTCTGTGCTGACAGCTCGGAGCCTTGAGCCTGCTTCGGATTCTGTGTCTCCTTCTCTCTCTGCCCCTCCCCCACTAGTGCTCTGTCTCTCAAAAATAAATAAATACAAAAAAAATTTAATAAAAAAAAAGATTTACTTAGCACCTTGTCTACTGAATATTTTTAGCGTTTGATGTTAACCTATCCCATACCTGTAAAGAACTGTAGGTCAGTAGATAATAGCAACTTTTTTTTTACAAGTTAGAGACCTGATTAAAAAAAAAAAAAATCCCCCTCTCCTGGAGAGCCCAAGATGGTCGAGGCTCTGACAATATCTCTTGCATTAATTCATTAGGCTTCACAGTCACCTTAAAGGATAGGTTTCATCTTTACTGTTAACTTTTACAGGTCAAGGTAGTGACGTTTCTTTTTTTTTTTTTAATATGAAATTTATTGTCAAATTGGTTTTCATCCAACACCCAGTGCTCATCCCCACAGGTGCCCTCCTCCATGCCCATCACCCACTTTCCCCTCCCTCCCACCCCTCATCCACCCTCAGTTCATTCTCAGTTTTTACGAGTCTCTTATGGTTTGCCTCCCTCCCTCTCTAATTTTTTCCCCTCCCCCAAGGTAGTGACATTTCGAGAAGACAGATAACCTACTCTAGATTACCAGCTAGAATGTAGTAAACCGAGGGCCCAGCTTTTTCTACCACACTCCTCTTAGGTCTTCGAGCAGCACCTCTCAGAGTTTAATGTGCCTATGAGTCACCTGATGACCTTGTTAAATTCAGATTTAGCAAGTCTGGGGAGCAGCCCCAAACAATCTCCCAGATACAGCCAATGCCACTGGCTCAAGAGCTAGTTGTTGAGTAGTGAGGTGCTAACCTAGACAAATGTCCCTTTGCCAGGTGAACAGTTCTCCTTAAAGGCTGGCATGCTATAAAATTCTGTTTCCTTTCTTCAGACATGGAAACCAGGGTTTGAACTGTTTGGATTACCTGGCCGTGCCAGTGGGTACTTGCCAAACGCAAACATCAGATCCTGTGGGCCGGCGAGCCATGCCGTGTCATGAGCTAGCTTCTATGAATATCCCTCTCAAATCAGCAAGGAGGTCTCACCAAACAACCTTCCAAAAGGTACTGACTATACAAGATGGGCGTTCGTGAGAGAAGTATCTTCGGCCATTGACACCAATGTTGAAAGTCGGGGGTCAGGTCTGGAGGTTTACGCAGCTGAAACTAGGGTCTCTACGTTCATCACAGACAATGAGATCTTGTCATCTAAGATACAGAGATAATTCTATGGAGACTCTCATACTACATATATGCCCTTTTGGAAATCTGTGAACATTGAGGGGCTCGGATGGACAGCGAGTGGAAGAGCCAAGCCATACGAAGGTCATCTGTAAGACCTTGACCTTCAAAGATTCCTAAACAAGTGCTCTCCATGCGTTTGGGAGAATATAGCATGCAGTTGGTGGCATTTATAGAGCAGAGAGGAAGCAAAGGAGACACATCTGTTTCATGTGTACAAGGAACATTCCGGCAAGAGGGACAGTCAATCCATAGAACCCAAGAGGAGCCCGTGCCCAAATCCTCCAGCCATGAGATCGCTTTCTGCGAGTAGAGGCAGAAAGATCATTACCGCCTGAGAAATGAAATGGAGATGTGATTGGAAATGTCACGCCTTGGGTGCATGAGCATTATTTCAATAATCAATCACCCAAATTGAATTGCTTATTTGTACATCTGATTGTCTTTGCATTATTTAGAAGCTATTTAATGGCAGCCAGCCTGACAGCATGCATCTAACACATGCCAGATAGATTTAGGAGACTCGGAAACATCTCTTTCTAATTGTTTAGACAGGCATATTGATTGCTATTTCCTCTTTCAGGGTTCTCTGAAGCACATTAGGTCCTTGGTATGCTCAACACACATACACAGGCGCGTGCACATGTGGAGAATAAGCAATGCCCGATGCAGAGGTGGAACCTGCAGGGAGCATCTGCCCAACAGTGGGGAAGGTGTATCTAGAACCAAGAAGGCAAGTGATGAGGCTCTAATTTCAGCGTCACTACGAGGCCCAGATTCCGACCCAGCGATTGAGGACTGCAGGGTCCGGGACGGGTAAATTCTGACAGTTATTTTGTGAGCCCTCTGGGTCTAGAAAGCATGGCAGTTTTCTCAGAGAAGCTGTGTTCCGCTGTGTCCTGATTGTCTGGCACGCTCCCCAGGAAGCTGAAGGCACTTGCCCAGAGTTGGGGCAGAAGGTGAGATTGGTTCTCGCTTTTTTCCATTTCTGCAGAACACAGGCAGGGGCTGAAGACACTGCCCTTTGGTGTGTGGCCGTGACTGGGATGACAGAGTATGGCTGACTGTGATTAAGAAAGCCCGTCCCTCCCTTCTTTGCCTCGCTCTGGCGTTTCCATAGTGCCGCTTTATTACACTGTCCGGGTTCCTTGGCTGCTAAATATAAGAAATTAAAAAGTAACGACATTAATATCCTGGTAGATCAGGGATTTTTGAGCTTAGGTCTGTCTCAAAAAAACCAACAAGTTTGATGTGATATGCACTCTTCTCCGCAGAAATTATTCTTTTTTTTCTTCTTTCTCTCAAAGTTTATTTTTCTGCCTTTTTTTTTTCTCCTCCTGCCTGCCTTGGAAGGGAATTTGCATGACAAATGCCTTGATGGCAGTACTCCTGGAAGCCCGAGCTTTGGTCAAGGGTAGCCCTCCTCCTCAGGGATTCTGAGCCCCCAATGCCAGGGCCCCAAATCCCAGCATTTCTCTGTGTTTACATCTGGCTGTAGAAGACCCTCCTGCTCAAAGCAGGGGAAACTTGGAGAGCCTCAAAGTTAGCAAATAGCTTTTGCAGAATGACATTTTGATGAGTGTATTAATTTGGAAGGCCCTGATTTTATTCTGTGGCTGTTTCCAAGGTCAAGCTCAGGATAGGAGAGAGTGACAGCCATTTTTCAAGCCAGGAAGTCCTTTGTCAATAGCCACTGGCATTTTGACGCGCCCAGGGGGCTCCTTGGTGTCACGCCCACCCATAGCTAAATCAGAACATAAGCCGATTTCCACAGATGCTGCCTACATTCTCCCCCCAGGATCTCAACTCCCTGGCTTCTCTAACCACAGCCTAGCATCTGAGCTCCATTTAGGAGCACTACATGGGGTGCTGGGAATATGTAAAGGCATGTGGATAGGATCCATGCCCTTGCAAGCTCAAGGCTTAGTAGGGAGCCAAAAGATAAAACCTGTAATAGTAAGAGTCAGTACTGAATTAACAGAGGACAGACAGGTCAGCTTGGACTCAGGAGTTGGTGAAGAAGGGTCAGAGGAAATGACACGTGTGTAGGGTTTTGAAGAAGGAATAGGAGTCTTGCAGCAAGAGAGCAGCTTATGCGTGGTCACGGAAGCGTGAAACAGCTGGAACCACCAGACCATGGCTTCACGGGTGAGTTGGTATGTCCGGAGCTCTCCCTCCAGCTCCAGATTTCAACTCACCAAGACTGGATGAGTGAATCTTTAAAGGCATCCACATACCCTTTGCCTGTTGACCCTAGTCAGGAGACTTCCCAGCCCCTGAGAAGAGTAGAGAGGGTGTCCTGATCATTCAGGGTCTGGGACATGTTGGGAAAGGGAGGATCCGAAAAACACTTTCCCCTGGGACAGCTGCCTGCCTCTCCACCCTACGCACAAGGCTTTTTGATAATAGTTCATATAACCCTTAAGTAGAGGAAGAGAATGGGGTGCTGGCTGCTGGGTGGGGAGTCGAGGAGGGAACTGAAGACCCACGCTCCTCGCCACGCACCAAGAGCTTGTTTTCCTACAGTGTCTGCACTCCCAGGAAGTGCAGAAAGGGAACAGTCCCCTCACCCTCCAAGTGGGAAGGTTCCTTATCACACAAACCTCCCTCGGTCCCCAGGAGATGTCAGCTGTTCACTGAGATCTTTCACAACGTCAAAGGTCTTTAAATATCAGCCCAGCATCCAAGGATCCAAAGCCCCAAGTCCCTCTTCGCCCCCACCCGCCTTCCAGCTCCGTAATTTCCATCCTGTCCTCCCCAGCCCTGTTTATTTTTAGTGGCGATAAACCCAGCTCCTAATCTTGAGAGTTGATCTTTTTGAGTAAATTTAATTAACTACATTTTTAACTCCACTCTCCTCAGCCTTGGCAGGCGGGAGCCATTTGTCTTGCAGATGAAGGGTCTGATGGAGAGGGGGAAGGAAGAGGGGAAAGGAAGGCAAGCCAGAGCCAGAGCCTGAGCCCTTCCCCTTCCCCCCTTCGTGGAAAGACATCAGTTAAGGATGTCATTCTGGGCCATGGAAGTCACCGTAGATGGCCAGGCTGGGGATCTAGAGGCTGGGGATGGCAGGGAGGAAGAGTAGGCTCTGAACCTGACATGGGCCAAGTGAAGGAGGGAGGACAGTGAGCGTGTGTGAGCGTGTGTGTGCACATGTACCCGTGAGCGCGCCCGTGACTGTGTGTCACTGTCACCGGGCTGACCGCTCTGCTACTACGGCTGCCATTTTTCATGGCCTCCTGCCAGGGTGACAAACGGGGAGGGGGCAAAGCAGTCGGCTTTTGCCGCCTGTATTTTCCCCCTCTTTGTTTTTATTAAACGCTGATTATTAATATTAGAAATGGAACACTGCCACGAGAAGCCATTTGCAGTTAATAAGGCTGTCGCTGCCGCCTGGGGAGTTAATAGAAGCCTGAGGAAGCCATGTGAGAACCACTTAATAGCCGCATTAACCAAGTGGATCAGGAGCCCGAGATACAGCCGGCCTTGGCGAGGTTGGTCAGTTCGGGGCCAGACCTCCTGGCCCAGGCTCCCCCAGACCCCGCGGGGACCCGAGTGATGCCTGGGTGTGCGCAGCTGCTGGATCACAGGCCAACTGTGCACAAGAGGCTTGGGGGGCGGCGTCCCAGCCCGCAGCTGTGAAAACACTGGCTGGGCTTCCAGGCAGGCCAAGCAGGTCTATCGCAGGACAGGGAGGGCTTTGGCCCCCGCATGGGGCCTCCCTCCTTTCCTGTGATGGCAAGTTTCAGGGCACTGGTTCCCCACCCCACCCTGGGTCGTGACCAGCCTTGACAGGGAGGCTTGGCAAACGCGAAATTAATGGGGGCAGGTCTTTGAAATGTTGGTGCTGCTGGACTCCTAGAGGAAGAGAAAACTCTAAAGCCAGCTCTTACTAGACTCGTTTCCTTACTTGTGGAGGGGAAGAGCTAGGGAATGGGACGAACGTCCATTTGCTGTGGGTCCTGGGGAAAGTGGTTCCCTGCCCATGGTGAGAGGAAGAGGAAGGGTGGCCGAGCCCCAGGGTGTGTGTGTCCTCAGGATCGGGGACAAGTATGACTGAGGAACAGTATCTCTATTCCCCTCACATGGATATCCCTATGCCTGAAGAAGATACAGTCCCTTTTTTAAAACAAGAACAACCATCCCCACAAAATAATAAGCAGACACCTCCCTGGTGAATAGAAAAGACAGCATGCTTGAGGGATTTCTTTCAATCACTGTTCTGTCCTTATTACGTCTTACCAGCCTTAGGAATATTGGAAGAAATAATGACCAAGAAATAAGATACCTGGGAATAAATTTAACCAAGGAGGTGAAAGTCCTCTACTCTGAAAACTAGAAGGCATCAGTAAGAGAAATTGAAGATGACACAAATAAATGGAAAGATTTATTTCCATTTCAATTCCTTCAATCTGTCTTTATAGATTGAAAGAATTAATATTGTTAAAATATCCACGTTACCCAAAGCAATCTACAGATTCAATGCAATCCCCATCAAAATCCCAATGACACTTTTCACAGAAATAGAACAAAGAATCCTAAAATCTATATGGCACTACAAGAGATCCCTAATAGCGAAAACAATCTTGAGAGAGAAGAACGAAGTTGGAGGCATCACACTCTGATTTCAAACTATATTATAAAGCTATAGTTAAAAAAAAAAAGTGTATGGTACTGACATAAAAACAGACACGTAGATCAATGGAGCACAATAGAGAACTCAGAAAAAGACCCATGCATAGTATGGGCAACTAATTCACAACAAAAGAAGCAACAAAATACAATATAGAAAGAACAGTCTCTTCAATAAATGGTGCTGGGAAAACTGGACAGCCACAAGCAAAAGAATGAAAATGGACCATTTTCTGGACCACACTACAATTAATTCAGAATGGATTCTAAAGACTTGAATATAAGACCTGAAACCATAAAACTCCTGGAAGAAAACATAGGGAGTGAGCTTCTTGCAGTCAGTCTTTACAAAGATTTTTTGGATCTGACTCCAAAGATGGTGAGGTCGGAGGGGCACCTGGGTCAATTGAGCATTCAACCTTTGATTTTGGCTCAGGTCCTAATCCCAGGGTCGTGGGGCTGAGCACCGTGTCAGTTTCCATGCTGAGGATAGAGTCAGCTTAGAAGTCTCTCTCTCCCACCGCCCCTCTCCCCCTCTTGTGTGCATGTTCTCTAGCTCTCTCTAAAAAAAAAAAAAAAAAAAAAAAAATTTAAATTCAAAGACAAGGGGAACAAAAGTAAAAATAAATAAGTGAGACTATATCAAACTAAAAAGCTTCTGCACGGCAATGAAAATCATCAACAAAATGAAAAGACAACCTACAGAATGGGGAGAAGCCATTTGCAAATCATAGATCTAATAAGGAGTTACTATTCATAATATGTAAAGAACACATGCAACTCAAAAACAACGATGATGACCCAAAACATGTGATTTTAAGAATGGGCAGAGAAAAGGGGCACCTGGCTGGCCCAGTGGGTTAATCGACTGACTTCAGCTCAGGTCATGGTCTCGAGGTCCGTGGGTTTGAGCCCCAAGTCAGGCTCTGTGCTGCCAGCTCAAAGCCTGGAGCCTGCTTCGGATTCTGTGTCCCCATCTCTCTCTCTCTGCCCCTCCCCTGCTGGTGTTCTCTCTCTCTCTCAGTAAACATCAAAAGCTTTTTGTAATTTTTTCTTAATCTTTATTTTAATTTTTTTGAGACACCCAGGTGCCCCAACATTAAACATTTTTTTTAAATGGGCAGAGGATCTGAACAGACATTTCTCCAAAGAAGGCATAGAGTTGATCAACAGGTTCATGAAAAGATACTCAACATCACTCATCATCATGGAAATGCAAATCAAGGCCACAATGAGACATCACCTCACACCTGTTAGAATGGCTATCATAAAAAAGGCAAGAATAACAAGTGTTGGCAAGGATGTGGAGAAAAAGAAACATTCATGCATTATTGGCGGGAATGTAAATTGGGGAAGCAGCCAATGTGGAAAACAGTATGGAGGTAACTCAAAAAGTTAGAAATAGAACTACCCTGTCTAGCAATGCCACTTCTGGGTATTTATCTGATGAAAATGAAAACACAAATTTGAAAAGATGTATGTACCCCTATGTTCACTGAGGTATTATTTACAAGAGCCAAGGTATGAAAATAACCTAAGTAGTCATAGAGGAAGGGATAAAGGAGACGTGAGATATATATATATATATATATATATATATATACACACACACATATATATATATGTATATACATGTATATACATAGTGGAATACTATTACTCATCCATGAAAAAGAATGAAATCTTGCCATTTGCGACAACATGGGTAGACCTTGAAAATATTATGCTAAGTGAAATAAACCAGACAGAGACAAATATGGGATGAATTCATTTCTACATAGAATCTCAAAAAACAAAATGAATGAACAAAGAAAACAAAACTCATAGGTACAGAGAACAGATTGGTGGTTGTCAGAGGGGAGGAAAGTTTGGGGGTGGGTGAAATGGGTGAAGGGGGTCAAGAGGTACAGACTTCTAGTTATAAAATAAATAAGTCCTGGGGATATAATGTACAGCATGATAATTAGAGCCAATATCATCTTGTGTCCTTGATAGTTGCTGAGAGAATAAATTTCAAAAACTCTCATCACAAGAATTTTTTTTAATTTGGTATGCTAACAGATGGTAAGTAGACTTATTGTGGTGATCACTTTGAAATGTATACAAATATCAAATCATTACATTGTACACCTGAAACTAACATGCTATATGTCAATATACTTCAATTAAAAAAAAATGGCCTGGAGCAACTGGGTGCATATTAGACATTGCAAAATTGTGTTTGTAGTGCCCGTGTGTGTCTATGTATGTGTCACTGTAGGGATCAGCGGGTTTATTTGTCGACCTGTGTGTGTGTTTCAATAGTCTGTCCGTGTGCCTGTATCCATGCAGTTCTCCAGGCTTGTGTATAAACACATCTGGGGCAGATACCCTCCTCATTTCCTTTCCCTGATCCGTGTTCCCTCCTTCTTGGATGAAAATACAGCCTGAAATCTTCCGTGGTGGAATCTATTGGGAGTGCTTCGGAGCTAAAGAGTTATGCAGGATGAGGAAGAGCTAAAGGGAATCAGATCTGAGGAATGTGAATAAAATAATAATCATTCTGACAACAGTACTTGGAAAGCTCCAGGGAAACCGGAAGTTCTGGGGTTCTTTCTCTCATTTGAGACATAGCTTATCAATCCTAGAGAATACAGCTCATTTCCCCTTACCCGTAAACAGAACCAAGTTCCACCTATTCTGTGATATCAAAAATCCGTTGGGTACCTGTTATTTGCAAATGTTTCCATTGTCAAACAAAAGTGGTTGAGTCACAAAGACTCTGCCGTTAAAAGTGCATCTCACCTACCTAGAAAAGTGTCAGTAGCATCTCAGTGTCCAAAAATATTTGCTGGAGGACAAGATGAAGACCCTGTATGAAAAGGCTAATAAGAATATCCTGTCTTCTCTCTCTTCTGCTCCAGTGAGGCAGGACACGGTTTTTCACATGTGGATAGATCAGAGTTCAAAACCCATCTCTACCATTCTCTAGATCTGTGCCATTGGACAGGTCCACCTGGCCCGTCTCCTATGAGGTTGCCCAACAATGAAATGGCAACAAAGACACATAATGAACAGGGGTTTGAGGATGTGATTAAATGATACATATGAAGATAGCAAAGGAGGGGTTCACTGATCTTAGGTGCCCTTCCCTGTCCTGTTCCTGGAAAACCAAAGCAAGAAGCACTTTGAAGTGCAGGGCAAGTTTGGATGGTGGTTCCAACAATAAACTCAAGGGTGCAAGGTTCAGATCTTGTCTCTGCCATTCCTAGGCCCAGCGCTCTTAAGAAAGTGATTTTATCACTTGGTAGCTCAGTCTTTTCATTCATAAAATGGGAATTCCTTATAGGGCTGTTGCAAAGAGTATGTAAAATAATGCATCTTAGCATCTTAGAACAGGACCTGACCCCCATGGCCACCCTAGCTAGTGCTGTTATGATCTCTAGTGAAGGTGAAACGTATCTGGGGAGGAATGATCAAGGTTTCCCTTGAACATCTTGAGGGAATAGAATAAGGGCAGAGGGAGCTGGTTTCCTGCAGGGAGTCTACGCCTTGCATAATATGCAGAAACAGAGCACCCTTCTTTGAGAAGAAAGGATCTACCATACTCTGTGTTTCAGACAAAGGAAAAAGCACACGGCCGTACTAACAATATGAAGTGTTGTAGATCTTTCCCGTGCTATTTCAGCTGGAGATAGCCCCTAACACTGGAGTCCCATTCGTGACAGCATTTACTAAGAGATACTTGTGATGAGGAAGCTTGAACAGGATCTTTAAGAGGGAAAAAGTAGGTGATCACTGACACTCGGAATTCAAAGATCGCCTTTCAAAATGATCTCTGTTTGAATCACAAGTGGGACAGTTGAAGGGGCGTCCCTGGCCGTTTGAGAATCTGAAGAGCACAATTTGAGACATGGCAGCCTGAAGCTTGAAGCAGCAGTGCCAATAGCCGACTGGTTCAATATCTGCAGGGGTTCACCCACCAATCAAAATGTGTTATCGCAGGCCAAGAGAAAATGAGAGGGGCTGTCTACACTTGTCCAAATAGCTCACTTGACTGATGTGTGTTAGTTGACTTCCTAAAATGACTTACTTTTTCTCATGCACAAAATCTGGGTCTTCCCAGGAAGATGATGACTATATATTATCTGTTGGTCATGTCAATCTGGAGAAGGCATGAAAAGGTTTGGTGCCAGGTAGGTGCTGGAGGAAAAAAAGATCAGGGAACAGAAGCAGCATTTTCTCCCCTGGATGCTGAAGACATCCAGGATGGCCATGGTACCTGCGGGGCCAACTAGGGCCTGTGGGCAAGCCCAGTAAATTTTATTCCGTATTGAAGGGGGAAAAATCCACTATTTCAAGGAATAAATTGTTTTCAACATGAAAAAATGAAATCTTTGAACAATCGGAAGAGAAAGCCATTTTCTTCAGTTTTGTAACAGATTTTCCCAGTTGGCATTCAGGGCTTGGGAAAGAAGCCATCATAGACTCTCGGGGTGAGTCACCACAACTGACAGAGGTTGGAGAGTTCTCTTGAAAATGTACTTCTGTCAGGAATTAAAAGCCTAAATTCCTACACTAAGAATGTGGGAGTCATAAGCTATTGGCCATGTTTTCAATATGGTGGTGGGATATGAGCGAGAGCATCTCTGAAAGTCTAATGGGTTAGGCAAGATTGAACATGGAGGTGACTGTCTCTTCCACCAGTGACCTAGATAGGGCTGGCCATAATCTTTAATTGGGGCCTGTCATAACTTCTATAACGAGGACGGTCATGGTCACTGAATGGGATCAGCCAGTCCTGCTTCTGAAACACATTGAATGCCTGGCCTTCCAGCCAAGCCCCCATGCAGGCTGGAGACAGCCCACCCTCAAGTAGAGAGCAGTTGGAAAAATCATGATGCTTTCTCTGGTTCAAAGCTCATCCAAGCATGGCCTCTGCTTTCCAAAAGCAAACAATCCAGGGAAATTATTCTTAAACATGTTCCACTGCAAAGCACCTGGAATGTACTTATTGGAACATTTTTAAACATCAATATGTGAAACTCGTAGCAACCAAATAAATATTTTTCAAGTAAATTAAATTATAACCCCATCATACTAGATACCAGTCGAAACACACAGTATAACGTGCCATGGTTTGAAGACAAAATGTGGGTACTTAACATTTTTATCCAGTCAATTCATTTGTTTCTTGAACTTGAAAAGCACATGGGATTATTTCGTTTTAGTTGGGAGCTCCTCAGCCTAGCTCTCAGTATCCCAACACCTGTGGTCAGGGTTTGAGAGTCACTATCTTAAGATAGCATACATAAACATCAAGCACTAGATCATTGTCAAGGGCAGGGTTACACCAGGGAGAAGTGGAGAGTAAAAAAGTAAAGAAACCTCTTATCTCTCCAGAAGAGTCAGGAGCCAGAACTCAGAGGCCATTTTAAGACACTGAAGGGGTTGTCTTTTTCCCAAATAGCTAGAAAATTGACAAATAGGTAAAATATTGGTACAAGAAATGAGAATTCACAGTACCAAATGACATACCACATAAAGAAATGGAAGGGCCCTTTTAGTCTAGACTTTAGAAATTGGGTTCACCTTGCACCAACTCTATTGATTGGTAGCAGCTTTCCGGAGCTCTGGGCTGAGAAAGATTTTGAAGCTATTGGACACAGCAGAGAAGCAGGCAGTGACCTGTGACATCTACGTAGGCAAGCCCTGACCTACTCCCATCCCTTATGGAAGAAATGAGGGAGCACAGTTCCAAAAAGAGATCATGCCATTTAGAGGTAGGGCAGCAGTAAAACTTTGACTTTCTGAATACTGAATTACATATTAGAATTAGATTCAAATCAACATATACGGTGTTATTATGTGTCATGCACTATGGTAGGCTTGGGGAATACACAAACTCCTCATATTAAATCACGTATATTCTGGGTTAACCGGTGTTTATGGTTAGCCTAAATTCTCCCACTGGTTTTCCATTTCTGGTCATTGTTTTAAATCTGAGCAACTAGAGGTGCCTATAATGTTCAAAAGAAATTTCAACTGCCTTGCCCGTATATGTCGATCTCTGCCAGGAATCTTCTCTGACCCAGGATGCTTCCCTAAGCTTTGGGTGTAATTCTTTTTATTGTACCCCAGGGACATTACACTGTTTGCAATACATCCACTCTAAAAAGTCATGTGGGATTCTCATTTACAAACGGAATTAAATATCCAAGGTCCTGTGGGCACCAGAGGGTCAAAACACCATTAGGCCATATTAGTGGAACATTTCCTTCTCCTATAGAGAGATATTTGGATTTTAATAAACCAGGATATACCTGCATTCTCTATCGAATGCAGAAAATGCAGGGTTGTGTCTAATGTCACCAACAGCACTGTCGCAGAGCTCTGGAAACGGCACCATCAAATCCTGTGGCTGAAGCTTTGGTGGCTAACCAGTGGTTTCTCAATTGACCACACTTTTTTTTTCTTGTCCACTTACCCTGGTGATAGAATGGCTCGTGCAGAAAGGGGTTGATGAATGAGAAACCCGGATATGGAAATTCTTAATAGAAACACATTTTTTGTTAAATGCATACACGGCAGAGGCAAACAAGGGACTTTTGGAGATTCCCCTGAGGAAATACAGGAAGAAGGCCAGTGTGGAGTGAGCCTCGTTCAGAGGGAAACCCGTCTTGAAGTCCGAAACCCATTTGGGTTCCCCAAAGCCCCGTCAGTCTCTCAGAGGCTACGATGGACACAGAGTCTTCTTAATCTTATGATGGCTTTTCAAAGAGGATACGAAATACGTGCTTGTGCACGCAGCCAAGGAGGCTTGCAGAGAGCACTCCCTCTGGGAACTGCTGGGGGAGTGGGTCCCAGAGGCAGGATCACACCGAAGGCAGCAAAGGTCCTCCCAGCACCAACACCAGAACCCTCCCAAACTCTCGCATCACGACCGACAGCTAAGTGGCAAATGAAAGGAAAGGGTAAGTAAGGTAGGTATGGCCATGCCGTGCAACACTACACAGCTGTTCGAAAGTGATGCATTGACAAATAGAGGAAGTTCCCTCAGATATGCAGCTACCTTAAAACACAAATGACGGAGTTAGACAAATCTCTGTGCTATGAGCTTCCCTGTAGGAGAGTCTGTACTGGCTGAAAGACGTCTGCATCAGGGGGTACTTTAGTTCTCCAGAGTTCAAACTTTCTATACTTCTCAAAGCTATTTTTTTTAATGTTTATTTATTTTTGAGAGGGGGGGAGGGGCAGAAAGAGGGAGACACAGAATCCGAAGCAGGCTCCAGGCTCCGAGCTGTCAGCACAGAGCCCGACGCGGGGCTCGAACCCACAAACATTGAGATCGTGACCTGAGCTGAAGTTGGATGCTCAACTGACTGAGCTACCCAGGCACCCTTATACATCTCAAAGCTTTTAAAGTAAACGTGTACATTTTATAACTGAAAGTTATTTCTACAGGTTGTTATCTACCTCTTGACTCAAACACTCAGGGACCTAAAATATAAAGATTCCTATTTCTAGATTCTAATTTTTTTTAAATTTCCAGTTAAAGGGGTGCCTCGGTGGCTCAGTCAGTTAAGAGTCTGACTCTTGACTTCAGCTCAGGTCATGATCTCACAGTTCGTGAGTTCGAGCCCCTGCATCAGGCTCTGTGCTGACAGTGTAGAGCCTGCTTGGGATTCTGTCTTTCTGCCCCTTCACTCTCTCTCTCTCTCTCTCTCTTTCTCAAAATTAATAAACTTTAAAGAAAATGAAATTTAAAAATTTTCCAGTTAAAGATTCTGGGCTCTACATTCTAGCATTGAATTTAATGATTCAAAAGTTAATCCTTAAACCAACTGACCTGTGCCTTGCTGCAACTTAGATCATGTTTTACTTTATCTTGCAGTTATGTGACTATAAGCCTTTCAGGAATTCCTAAATTTCCTCTTAGCTTTCTGTCTTTAAACTAAGTAAACTCCCTTTGTTTTCCTTTCTAGAGGAGCCCTATTTTCAATATCAACTCATTTCTATTTTCCCTCCTAAATCACCTTACTTTGCTATTTTTCATTCTCTTTTATTTTTTTAAGTTTATTTATTTATTTTGAGAGATATAGCTGGGGGAGGGGAAGGAGGGGGGAAAGAGAGAGAGAATCCCCAGCAGGCTCTGTGCTTCCAGCACAGAGCCTGATGCTGGGCTCAATTTCATGAACCACAAAGTCACAACCTGGGCCAAAATCAAGAGTTGGATGTTTAACCAACTGAGCTGCCAAGGCACCCACATTCTCGTTAATAAAAGACTGAGGCCGGAGCTGGAGGCCATGTTCTTAAGAGGTAGCTTGTTTATGAACCCATACGCCTGCACACGAGCGCACACACACACACACACACACACACACACAACCATACACTTTCCATTTGTGTAAAGAGAAACCACCTGATAATTTTTTCCCAACAGGAAGTGCTCAGCCTGTAACAAAGTTTTCTCTTCCACTTAGTATCTACTAATTTCCATTACAGTACTCCCTCCCCACTGAGAATTCTCATTATGCAAAATTCTAGTATATGTGATTTTAATTCTGTGTACTTTTTCCACATTAGAGAGAATTGCAGTTTGAGTATGTGGAAGTCACAAGTCATTCTGATACATTAAATAAAAATGCATTGAAATATACACAGTAGGGGCGCCTGGGTGGCTCAGTTGGTTAAGTGTGGGACTTCGCCTCAGGTCATGATCTCATGGTTTGTGAGTTTGAGCCCCGTGTTGGGCTCTGTGCTGACAGCTCGGAGCCTGGAACCTGCTTCAGATTCTTTGTCTCCCTCTTTCTGCCCCTTCCCCGCTTATGCTGCCTCTCTCTGTCTCTTTCTGTCTCTCAAAAATAGATAAACATTAAGGGTGCCTGGGTGGCCCAGTGGGTTGAGCTTCTGACTTAGGTTCAGGTCATGATCTCACGGTCTGTGAGTTCGAGCCCGGCATTGGGCTCTATGCTGACAGCTCAGAGCCTGGAGCCTGCTTCGGATTCTGTGTCTCCCTCTCTCTCTTCCCCTCCCCTGCTCATGCTCTGTCTCTTTCTGTCTCAAAAATAAATAAAAACATTTAAAATATTTTAAAAAAATAAACATTAGAAAAAAAATTAAGAAAAAACAGAAATATACATAGTAAAATAACATCTCATAACATGGAAAGATGTCTCAATATGTTACTGAATTGGGTTAAATAGATTACCAAAACAGCATATGAAATATAATCAAGAAAATTATGATCATAGGCCTGGTAGCAATATCATACCTTGTCCTGTGGACTGGACATGATAGGCATAGATTGGTCGGATGCTGGTTTTGATTGGATGTCAAGTTGTTAGCTGTTTTAAACATTGCCTCCAAAAGTAGCAAAATGGGCAATTATTAATCTCTCTCTGTCTCATTTTTTTCTTATCTAGGCCAGCCGGGGGAAATGGGATATAAATTTCCTACTTTGGAAGTGATTACGTGGCTTAGGACTCATGTATGTAAAATGCCCTGTATAGACAGCAGGCACACAATAAATGGCTATCAATAAATGGTATATTAAAAACATATTCTACAAGAGTTCAGGCTACAAAATATTGCATGTCTATCATCTTATGCGAGCAATATGCCAGGGATAGTCTTCCGAGAAGGGGCTAAACCTCCTTTCTCCTTCATCCCATTGACATGGGCCACCTACTGTCACCAGCCATGGGGCATGCAGTGATTCCTCATTTGTCTGCATGTTCCACGTCTCCCACTGCGCCGCCCCAACCCACCACTTGGCTTACAGAAACAAACAATCAAGTCTTTATGAACTGAGCATGAATGTATGTACATGAGAAAGAGAGTAGAAGAACATAGGCCAACATGAATAGCATTCGGTGTCTCTGAATGGTGGTCATATAAGCCGCTTTCATTATCCAGTGTTTGTACGTAGCCTCTACGATCTCTGTGGGAAGACATATTGTGATATCTACAAGTACAAGTAAAATACTTTTCAATACAAAAGAAGGCGTTGTGAAAATTTGGATATACAACCAGGCTCCCACATTAATGTCTCTTCCCTTGTAGAATATCCAAACATGGTTTTAAAAAGATAACAAGTACCTCATTAAATTTGCAAAGAATAGAAGTCTTAAAAAGTTTCTAGGTTAACAGAGGCGGATAAAGGAAAATTGACTGTCTTCTATTACTTGTTAATAGTATAAAATGTCACTGATGGTGTCTTTACTTAATGCTTTTGACTTTATTGCTTTATTTTCAAGGAATGAGAACTATCCGTGTCCTGTTAACAGTAGTTCACTCACGATTACAGGTCTCAAGCATTATTTCCTTGAAAAGGCCTTCAAGTCTTTAAATGCAAATGACCCTACCCCAAATTCTCCTTATACAAGATTTTGTTGTAAATATGGCATTTATGAGCAAGGAGGCTGTTCTATAAAAATTTTATTTCTTTGCATATGTCCATATTGATCCTCAACAAATTTTGTGGGGGTTTTTTGAAGTAAAATAAAATTAGACCTATGTCCCTTACATCAACATCTGTTATAAATAAGTCTAAGACTTGATTGTCATAAGCAAAACTATAAAAATTATAGAAAAAACATAAATGATTATTTCTATAGTTTTGAAAGGAGATGGTCAAAGGCTAAAGTCAAAAAAACTGGGTGGTAGACTTTAGGACCTACAAACCAGACAGAACATATGCAGTCATTCTCACGGCCAAAGCTAAATGGTGAACGACTCATGGGGAAGATTGTCTGTAACAGGTATGATTGACCAACTTACTGTATAAAGTGCTTTTCCACCTAACATACAAAAAATGTGGGGACAGGTGGGTTGTTTAAGCAGGTGGCAGGTGACCCAGGCACAGAGCCACCTCCCCGAGTGACCTCTTTACCACGTGAGTGTCTAGGCTTCTACAGGGTCCAGTGGATCCAAGCAGCTCCGGTAAAATCGCTGTATTTCCCTTCAAACTTGAACTATGGGGGAAAAATCTATTAGCTTTCATTTTAAAAGGGAAAGAAATATGACATTTCTTGCACCTGAACGTGTTTCAAGAGGACACCTATCTCTTTGCCTACATTTTCTGAAAACAAAACAAAAAACAAAACAAAAGATTGCACCGAAAGGGAATTTTATCTTACGGTCCAAGAGAACCTTGCTACAAAACTTCTTATGCATTTTGAAAAATAAAATGAAATAAGACAAAAAATGGGGAAGGATAGCAAGGAAATTACACAAGATACGGAGTGCTGGGGATGGCTTGCGTGATGGTTCACTGAGGGGCTAGCTCTCCTCAGCCTGGAAAGCACTTCCTCTGCACCTGCCCCAGGCTAGTCCCCTCATTTCACTCAGGTTTGGGCCCAAAAGTCACCTCCTCAGAGAAGCCTTCCTTGACGACACTTAGCTAAACAGCCCTCCATCTCTCTCCATCTCTGTCTGGAACTCTATTAACCATTTACTCACTTAACTACTTAGTTTCTGCCTGCTGCACTGGTTTTCCCATCTCCCAAAGTCAAGGACTTTGTTATGCCACTATTTTATCCTCAGAGGGATAAGGGATACCCCCAGAGGGATGCCTGATATGTAGTAAACTCTCAACAAAATATTGACTGAACACATAGTACATATTAAGTGATGTGCCTTATCGTTAGACTTATCGGTGATCCATCCTGTTACTGGCGACCCATAGCCTCAGTGTTGACTTAGAGCAGACAGACCACAGTGGAGGTTAAGGAGTGGAACTGGGCAGTCACACAGACATAGATTTTCCCCCCAAGTTTTATACTGTAAAAAAACCCAAACCTACAGAAAAGCTGCAAGAGTAAAACGTGAACACTCACCTGGTTACCAATTCACTTAAAACTCTGCTACGTTGCTTCCTCCCTCTCTCTCTCTCTGAATAAACATAAATGTGTATATAGGCATAGACATGTACCAACAGATACTTATGCACACACAGACACATATATATACACCTACACACACATTTTGTTTTTGATAAACCATGTAAGAGATGGTTGTGCACATCAACTCTTGAATACCTCGGCAAGTATCTTCAAAGAACAAGAACATTCTCTTGTAAAACCATAATACAGCCATTGCACTTGGAGAAATGTCGTCTTAGCACTATACTACGGTCTCACAAACTCTTATTATTTAAATTTCCCCCATGCTCCCAACCCTCTCCTTGCTACATGAGCCATCTTTAACCTAGGTTCCGTCCAGAACAACATTGCATCTAGCCAACGTGTGTTTGCGCTCTCTCTCTCTCTCTCTCTCTCTCTCAACCTAGAGCCTCCAGCCCTCTTTGTTGTTCATGACATTGACTCTTTTGAAGAGTCTGGTCCAGTTGTTTCACTGAACCATGTGTCACATTGGGTGGTAACTCAGATCCAGCTTTGATTTGGGGCTCTATCATCATAGTTACTATGTGAATTCCAGCAGTTTTCATGGCCTCTCTGAGCCTGGACTTGGAAATTTATAAAAGGTGGATGATAATAATATCTCTCTTAAGAGAGGTTTAAATTAAAGAATGTTTGAAAAGTTTTTAGCACAGAGCCCAATTCTAGCACTGTCATTTACCAGCTGTGTGACCTTGGACAAGATTCTTAACCTCCCCGTCACTCAATTTCTTTATTCGTAGAATGGAATCATAGGAACTAACTCTTAGGGGTTTTCTCAAGATTAACGTTACACATGCAGATCACTTGGCTAGCATATAATAAGCATCCAAAAAATGTTAGCAATCTCATTGTTATTAATAAATGCCATGCAATGTCACACAGTGACACCACAGTAGCTTTTGAAACCTAAGACTGCTTCTTTCTTCTCCACATCCTGGGAGAGCTTTGTAGGGACATGTGTGTTCCTTTTATAGCTTTTCTGTCTCTTCTGTGTCAGGTTAACTGCTTAGACTTCTGTTTGGGCCATAGAACAACCCGTTCTCACTAATCTGGCTAATAACCAGCTCTTGGCAGTAGAATCCGGGTGACTGTATTTGATAAAACTGAGTATAAATAGGTAAGAAAGTGAGTCCACATTAGTGGACTTCTTGCCTTCTTTTATTTTTGCTCGCTTAATTTAATGTTAAGCTTCTGGGTAAACACTCACCCAATGCACAGTGAACTGAAGTACCTATCATCTAGTTTAAACAACATAATGCCCCTCAGAGTGGGTCTGTAAGGGCCAATATGATTTAATGTCTTCATCAAGGTTCTGGCAGAGAATTAAGAGCATGACCATCAATCAGCCAGACATCAGCCAGCATCTTTTAATTCAGAGCTGGACCTCATACCCCAGAGCCTGTGTTCCTCAAGACTGCGTTGGCACCTGGGCCCTGTCCCTGGAGAAACTCTGATCCCTATGTCTTAGTGCAACACGCCCCTCACATGTCATTGTTTCTGACCTGCGACTCAAGTGGACACGATTTTGCACTCAGTCTCCATTCCATGTGCATTTGGTACCCAACTCACTCTGCCAGCAGCCTCCTGGGCCAGCCACCTCTCCAGCCTGCCCTGCCTCTCAGGAGGGAGAATTAGCCAGCATCATGGTTAAGCCAGCTCCCTCTGGTTGAACTCCAAAACAGATGTCAAGCTCAATCCAATATCCAGCCCAACTGTTTCCTGGCACTGGGTAGAGATGATGGCCACTCAATTTAATTTATTTTGAACCAGTCTATGTTGTCTTATTTAGACATACCTATAACACATCTTAGATGATGATGATTGATAGATGATTGATAGAAAGATAGATAGATAAGGCATACCTATAATACATCTTAGATGATGATGATGATGATAGATAGATAGATGATAGATTAGACATACTATAATATATCTTAGATGATAGATGATAGATTAGATAGATAGATAGCCAGAGATAGATATGGCTTTGATTCAGTGTTAGACCTTCCAGCTTCTTTTTTCCCCAAATTTGCAGATATGGTAATGCAGGATTTTTAAGTGTAGCTGATTGGAAATTTCTCTTCTTAAAGCAATATCCAATAAAACACCTTCCTTTATTTATTTCGTGTGTGGACTTCACTTTTGTTCCTTGAACAAAGCTGAATTCCTTCCTAAAAGCAATTTTTTTTAAACAGTGAAAGCCCTTGGTTTTTCCTAGTGCTCTATAATGAGTTGCCCTCCCTGCTGGGGACAGGCATTTCATTAACTTTTCCTTTCCGGCCTTCCTAATACAGGAGTCTCATCTCTCTCATGTTTAGAAAAATAATAAGAACTTTTTCTGCCTCCTTTTACCTTACAAGCGAGAACCAACATTTCAGAAACCAGGGTCTGATAAACAACGGGAAATGCTATGTAAACAACCCAAATCTGATAAGAAGGCTGGAGACGAATAACAAAAAGTGGTGTAAAAATGGTGGGTTTCCATTGGGATAACTGAATTAAGGAAAGAAACACCATGTGCATAAAACAGGCAACTGAACAATCTTTCCTAATTATAAAAGTCCAAATTCGATTTAATTCTGCCCTTTGTGTGCCAGACATTTGCTAGATGCTGGAAGATAGAAAGATAAATAGGACATAGTTTTTGCGCACTGGCTAGAATGGAAGAGAGATATGTTCACGTTTTTAAAAGGATATTACGATATTACTAACCATTGCTTTATTTCCAGGTTCACCGGGGACCCAGAACACTACTGAGCAGGGCACTGTAGGGTGAATAGGAGTTTGTGGCATGTGTGTGAGTAGCAAAGGCAATCCGAATGGCAAGGAGCATGCGGTGGCCAGTGCACAGATCATCTGCTGAGAAGGGCCGAGATGGGGCCAGAATGAAAAGGGCGAACAAGGTGGGAAAAGATAGTATTGACTAAGGAGTGTGGATTTGATTCAGAGCTTCTATATCCAGCCGTAGGAAACTACCGGCAATCTTCTCCACACATGTGGCTTTTTCATGAGTTTGTGTCTTTGCGTACCCTGTTTTCTCTGCCTGGAATGGGCCCATCCTGTGCCTCTTGCCAGCATTTAATCTTCCTTCAGCACTGAATTCCAGCTTCTTCTTGAGGAGGGCCGCACTGAAGGCCATCCAGCAGCCCCCGCCCTCTGCTACAGTATGGCAGCACAAAAGAAATGCAGATATACAGCTCAGGAACAATTAATAAACCTATCCCAAGCTAAAAGATAGCCAGATTTGAAATCTAATTATAACCCCGCAAACACTGGAGAATCAACTTAAAAGCTCTTAGAATTTATTAGCATTCCATCAATGGCCATATGCAATGTAAAAATATGAAAAATGTGAACAAAAATCAGATTTCCTATATGCTGGCAACAATAATTTAAGATATAATGGAAATAAAATTACGTTTACAGGAGTAAGCAAAAAATACCAACTACCTACCAAAAAGAAAGGGCTAAAAAGGTGTGCCAGATCCCTATATAAAAGAGGCTATAAAATAGGGGTTAGATTAAACAAATTGAGTACGCAATGCACCTGGATGAGAGGACAGAATTTTTCCAGTATGTTCATATTTCATAAAAGTAAGGAATAAGATTAAATTATTAAATAAATGATTAAATATATCTAAATCGAAATTTCAAAAGTCAAGGAATCAAAATTTCATTTCGATATTTTGAATATTTGCCAAAATGATTTTAAGGTGTCCTAGGAAAACAGAAAAGAAATAGCTATATTGGGGGGAGAGGAACGAGGTATCCATTTGCCCTAAGAGATACTAAAATATGTTGTAAAGCTGTAGTAATTTAGTAAGCATGACATGGATCAAACAACCTAGAGACAGTCCAGTGAAATTGACTGGATCGTCCAAAAGTGAGTGACAAGTTAACGTCAAAGGGGCAACACAGAAAGGTGTTATTAGTCAATGAAACATGCAGCAAAAAATGTTAAACTATTTAAAAAACACATGAAATCTTAATAGACACACAGACTGAAATAAACTCCAGGTAAATTAAAGAATTAAATGCAAAGGCAATTAAAGGATATAGATAAATATCTTTAAGCTCTCTGAGTGTGAAAAATATCCCAAACAAAAAAGCAACAGAAGAAAAGACAGGAAATACAAATAAGTGTAACTCTATAAAACATGTAAATTTGTACACACCAAAAATAACAATGGGCAAAATGAAAACCTAACTAAGAAATTGAAGAGAAATATTTGTGAAATTTGAATAAGAAAAAGACTAATAACACTAATATGTAAATGGTTCTTAAAAACCAATAAGAAAATAAGGAAGATAAAAATAGAAAGTAAAAAAAAAAATGAACAAATGAGACAAAAATAAAAATCACAAAAGAAGAAATACAAGACTTATAATGAGATTTTTTTTCAATGTTTAAATCCTGCTAGTAATAAAAGAAAAAATGTTTTAATGTTTACTCTTGAGAGAGAGACAGACAAACAGACATAGTGTGAGTGGGGGAGGGGCAGAGAGAGGGAGGGAGACACAGAATCCCAAGCAGGCTCCAGGCTCTGAGCTGGCACCTCAGATCCCTATGCCGGGTTCAAACTCACAGACTGCGAGATCATGACTTGAGCCAAAGTCGGACGCTTAACCAACTGAGCCACCCAGGCGCCCATAATAAAAGAAAATTTTTAAAGGATGCAGACTTAGTTTACCAGATTCGAAGATGTTTTTTTAAATGATAATATTAATGTTGATAGCATTAAGATAGGCGTGTTAATACACCCCTGGCTGGAAGTGTGAAAGGATCTAACTTTGGGCCACCTGGGTGGCTCAGTTGGTTAAGCAACCAGCTCTTGATTTCCACTCAGGTCGTGATCTCATAAATTATGAGTTGGAGCTCTGAGTCATTCAATGCTTGGGATTCTCCCTCTCCCTCTGTCTTTCCCTCTCCCTCTCTCAACCTCTCTCTCTCTCTCTCTCTCTCTCTCTCAAAATAAATACATACACTTAAAAAAGAAGGATCTAGGGGCACCTGGCTGTCTCAGTTGGTTAAGGGTCTGACCTCAGCTCAGGTCATGATCTCATGGTTCCTGAGATCAACCCCCACACCAGGCTCTGTGCTGACAGTGCAGATCCTACTTGGAATGCTCTCTCTCCCTTTCTCTCTGCCCCTCCCCTGCTCATACATGCTCTCTCTCTCAAAAATAAATAAACATTAAAATTTTTTTTAAAAAAGGATCTAAGCTTTATAGAAAGCAATTTATAATATGCATACAAACTTTTCAAAAATACCAAAATTCTACTTTTAAGGAGTGAAGAAAAGGCATTTTTGCCTTTTAGTCACTTGAAAGTAACCATAAAAAATACATGAAGAAAATGAGATGGGACTAAAATCTCCATTTTCCATGAAAGTAGAGAACATCCTTAAATGTAAGCATAATACATGACATCAAAATGCAAGTGGAAAAACAAAAACTGACTAGCAGAGTTTACGGAAGCCAAAGTTAAGTTAGGTGGTCAGCGGAGTGCCATGGAAAGCGAAGGCTCAGGTTTCTTATGTTTTTCTGCTCTTCATCTTTAGGGTGACAATTCAGTCTTCCTGGGTGTTTCATGGTCACAAGATAAATACTTAAGCACCAGCCATTACATCTGTGTTCCAAGCAGGAAGAAGGAGAAAAAGGAGAAAGCCAAAATTCACCTACATGCCCAGATCTAGTTCCCTTTATACTATCTATCTATCTATCTATCTATCTATATGTATATATGTAATTTTTTTAATTTGAAGTTTATTCATTTATTTTGAGAAAAAGAAAAAATGTACGAGCGGTGGGGTGGAAGGGTGGGGGCAGAGAGAGAATCCCAAGCAGGCTCTGCACCGACGGCACACGGCCCAATGAAGGACTGGAACCTACCAACCATGAGATCATGGCCTGAGCCAAAGTCAAGAGCTGGATGCTTAACTGACTGAGGCATCCAGGCGCCCCAGAGCGAGTTCCCTTTAAAGCTTTTCCCTTTAAATGATTACCATGCAAAGGGAAGCAGGAAAACATTGCTTTTTAGCTGAAAACATCACCCCCTACTATATAAGGGTCTGTTGCTAAGCAAGAAAGGGAGAATGAATTTAGTCCAGAAAACTTGGCATGTTTGCCTCGGAAATCTTTCAGATAATAAATAAAAATGGAAAATCAAAGGACAGCAATGCATGCACTTTATTTAGAAATATGGGGGGGAAACCCAGCAGAAACAATCATAAAGTTTGAAAGGCTTTGTCTTCTGGGAGGAAAACAACAGAAACAAACAAACTAACAAACAAAAGAAACAAGAGGGCTGATGTGCTCTTTTTTATTTTAACCCTTTTAGCACTATTTATTTTTATACTATGGTCATGAGCTCGTTTATCAAAACAGAATATAATTTAAAAGTTCAGCTTCAGGAGATCTTGGCAATTGCAAAGCTGCTCAATTTTATTAGTAACCAAATTAAAAGATAGATTAAAAAAACAAGGAGATCTCGCATTCACCCATCAGTTTATAAAATATTAAAATAGTAATAATGACAAGCTCTGGCTCAGGTGTGCAGAAACAGGTCCTCAAATACTGTTGATGGGAGTATGAATTGGTACCACATTTTTAGAGATAAGTTTGGCAGCTTCTATTAAAATTTAAAATATGCATCTCCTTCAACTCAGGAATTTCACTTCTAGGTGCCTACCCTAGAAAAAGATGCAGCATTTTGTCACTGATGCAAAATGGCACAGACAAGGATTTTCACTGCATAATTACAGTAGGAAAAAGTTTAAAACATCATAAATGTCCGTCAGTAAGAAAATAACTTGATAATATGGTCTATTTATACCATAGAACTCAATATACTGGTTTTGATTTTTTTTTGAGGAGGGGATGCTTCCTTGTTTGTTTGTTTGTTTGTTTTTTTAATTTTTTTTAATGTTTATTTTTGAGACAGAGAGAGACACAGCATGAGCAGGGAAGGGGCAGAGAGAGAGAGGGAGACACAGAATCTGAAGCAGGCTCCAGGCTCTGAGCTGTCAGCACAGAGCCCGACGCGGGGCTCAAACTCACGAACCATGAGATCATGACCTGAGCCGAAGTCGGACGCTTAACCGACTGAGCCACCCAGGCCCCCCAGTTTGTTTGTTTTTAAAGAAGTAAGCCTTATATGCTTTGTCATGAAAAGAACTCCTACATATATCATTAAATGAAAAATGCATGATGTACAGCTGAAACACACATACACAACAGATTTAATGTTTGTATGTTAAAAAAGTCTAGAAGGATAACCTTTAAACTGACCATAGTAGTTTCCTCTACTGAGGGGAATCTGATTGGAGAAGAGAGGCAAGGAATGGAAAATAAGGCATATTAAAGGCTTACTTTAGGAGTACAACTTTATTCTTAAAATATCTTATATTTGTAAACATATTACAAACTTAAGAACAGTATCCAGGAAACAAAAAGACAGAGTCCCCTGGTATTCAAAAAGCAGTGAACTCTGAAACCACGGCTGGGGTGCATTTAGTCTGTGCTTCCTAGGTTTCTGGGGAATCTTTCATCTGAAGGAAAGAGGTCATGGTTGGTATTCACTGAAACAATCTAAGGTAGAAATGAAAACAACCTATTTTTCACTTTACCTATTTTTGAAATGTGTGTTTTAATTGGGTGATTAGCCAGTTTTGTTAAGAATGTGATTACAGACATAAATTATCCTTTGAAAACACTACTTGAAAAAAAAAGCACCACCAATGTAAACAAAACCAAACATAAAAAAAAAAAAAGAAAACAATTCAAATCCAACTGTGCTGTTATTTTAAGAACAAGATGTATTCAGTCAAACACAAGTGGAGCTAACCCTTTATCTACCTGAATTCTCTCTTTTTCCAGCCCAATCCATACTTGACTCCAGAAATCATAATCGTTACATCTGGACAAAGTGGTGCTTTCAACATGTGCAATTTGAGTCCTGATTTGGAGCCTGGGTTTCAGGGCACGTAAGGTCCATTATAACTCACCAAGTTCAGAGCGCACCTAACATCAGACACACAGAAGATGCCCTCAGTCCTCTCAAGGTAGAGAGGACTGCCATTGGAGTAGGAAGCCTGCCACATTGGCCCTGGGGTAGGTGGATGAAATGAAAACAAATCTACTTTTCCCTTCTGTCCTGCACAAGGCTCCCAGTCAGGAGGAGAGAATAGCATTATCCATGCAAAGTGCAAGGGCAGAGGGAAATTTCAGGAGGTCAGGATGTAATTATATGGTCAGGAATTTCCCTCCTTCGAGCCCTCGGGGAATAAAACACCCCACTCATATTATGTCATAACGAATACTTGAAATAGCTTGGACAGGATCCAAGAGCCAGTTTGAGATCGTCTCTGTTCCCTCATTCAGATCTGGTGAGGAAATTTCATGAGCTGAACGTGATGTGTGTGGAATTCTAGAGCAAGGTATCTGCAGCGTTTGCACATCAGACTGGAGTTACTTTTTGCTACCTAGGCAGAGTTTGTGGATGAGAGAAAAGTAACTGCTCCCTTTTTAAATAAAATGCTCATCCATTGCAAACTGCCCCCAAAACATCACAAGAGGGGGGAAAAAGACCTCCCTATTTTTATTGTCCTTGGCAATGAGTACAAGTGCTCAAAATTAATTTTGCAAATAATTGCACCTTCCAAACAGCTTGTCTATAAACTGAGAGGTAGAACCTCCAACACAGGGGCATCTGGGTGGCTCAGTGGGTTGAGCATCTGACTTTGGCTCAGGTCATGATCTCACGGTTCGTGAGTTCAAGGCCCGTGTCGGGCTCTGGGCTGACAGCTTGGAGACTGGAGCCTGCTTCAGCGTCTGTGTCTCCCTCTCTTTCTGCTCCTCCTCCACTCCTCTCTCTCTCTCTCTCTCTCTCTGTCTCTCAAAAATAAATAAACATTAAACAAACAAACAAAAACAGCAAGGAACCGTCCTTCCTGATAATAACAAAGCCTAGCTCCATGCTCCACTGCTGGTTCAGTATAATGTAGAGTCTCACACCCTCATTTGTGTCTTCCCAAAGGGAAGTAACATGTATGCACCACTGTTTAAAATTTGCCTGGTTGTGTTTTTTGTATTATTCACTACAGCAGCACTTCGACGTATGTGTGACAGGAGGGAAAACTAAGTCCCAGGGTCAGTCCACAGAAGGCAGAGACAGGATGCAAAACCCAGGTCTGAAGGATTCAGCTGTAATCCCTTATACCAAGGTCAAGTCTCAAGTGCTCACAGTGCCTGAGGAGAATGACGGTGCCCTCTATGGTTATATTTGGTCGGGACGGCTGCAGAGAAGATGCCACCGAGTTGCTGATGTGGGGCTAGAGAGCCCAGAAATGGTACTTCCTTCCTTCCTTCTGGCATCCCCAGAAGAACCCCACACCGGCCATGGCCCTAAAGAATGATGCCCTCCACCCTTCCCCCTGCCTTCAAAGCCGGTTCAGATAACATCCTGTCCATCCAGTTTTCCTCATCCTGCCAGCCAGGATTCAGCCCTTTCTTAACACTCCCATACTTCCTGTGCATGTGGCTCTCCCACCGACAGCCACCATCAGCCCGGTGTTATGGTCAGCTGTGAACATGAACGTGTCTCTATCCCCCATCCCCACGCCCTAAATATTAAGCCTCTTAAGAGAAGCACCAAGTCCTTCCAACTTTTTCCAACTGGCATGTTTCACTGAAGGAAGCTAACACAATGATTTGTTCGTGTTGGGTCCTTACACGTTGAAGTTCACTGACTTGTGTTGCATTCAATTGGTAGAAGGAAACTGATAACCCAGTTTTATTTTTATAATACGTATAAAAACACTTAAACTAGGCGCATGTGCTGAAAAGCATTTTGCATGTTAAATATAATTTAATCCTGAAAGCTGCTTTATAACACAGCTAGTAGAACGGTGTTTCTCTCTCTCTCTCTCAAAAGAAAATAAATAAATAAATGTTAAAGAAAAAAAATTTAAGTTGGGGGGTGGGAGGTGGTTCCTGGGTGGCTCAGCCTGTTGAGCGTCTGATTCTTGATTTTGACTCAGGTCATGATCTCATGGTTGGTGAGTTCAAGCCCCCAGTCAGGTTCTGTGCTGACAGAACCTGCTTTGGATCCTCTGTCTCCCTCTCTCTATCCCTCCCCAACTTGTGTGCTTTCTCTCTGTCTCTCCAGTAGATGTTAAAAAACAAACAAACAAAAAGAACTGCATTATTGAGCTGTAAAGGTGAACCCACCAGGATTCAAAGAGTTGAAGCCCCAGGCTATTGTGTGAGTGAGTGACAGAGGTCACATTCAAATCCAGGTCGCCAGCTCATTTCTCGTAGCTGCCCTTAGTTCTTTCAAGGGAGACGGCAACCGGTCCTTGGCGTCCCCCCACCCCAGCCTCCTTCCACCTTCCCTCCGTGTGTCACCTGACACGAACACAGCAGGGACACATGCCGGGCTTTCTCTGCCCCACACCCTTGTGCTTCCCTACGTGCCTTCCTGGGAGCACCCCAGACGCTCACTCGGGGCCCAGGTCATCTTGCTGATGCTACTTGTTCATCCTGGGAAGAAAGAAAGAATGGTGTATATATAATATAAATATAAACTCTGTTGTGGATAACGTCTTTTCTCTCCTTCATAGCACCGTCTCCAGGTAGAAATACTGCCTCCTCCGTCCTGAAGGGTGCATTTCTTGGGGTTCCTGGGTTTACCATCCTGCCAATTTCCCCTGGAATATAGAATACCCTGTCCTCTCGCCGCCCCTGTCTCTCTGTCTGATCAGGCCGGAAAGGGAGTAAAGGAAACTGACCTTGCTGTGTCCAGTCCTGGGGTCAGCGGAGGGGAGGCCTCCGGGCCCATCTGCCAGTCGGGGCCCACAGGGACAGCCGTTCCAACACACCAGCCGTTCCAAGAGTGACAGGTACCACCAGAATGGCCATTGTTCAGGTGGGAATCACCTCCTATTCCCAGAATTTTAGTTCTATTTCTTTCCTTTTTTTTTCTTTTTCTTTCCCTTTTCTTTTTTATTTCTTTTTTAGAGAGATACACAGACGGGGGGGGGGGGGCCCAAGTGAGTGAGGAAAAAAGAGAGGGAGAAAGAAGCAGGGCTCTTGTTCACCCAACACAGAGATCGAACTCACAACCATGAGATCATGACTTGAACCAAAGTCAGATGCTTAACTCACCTTCTCGCCCAGGTGTCCCTTTTTCTTTTTCTTTATTAAAATTTATGTATTATTTTGAGAGGGTGTGGGAGAGGGAAACTGTGAGCGAGGGACAGGCAGAGAAAGAGAGAGAGAGAATTCTCAAGCAGAGAATCTCTGTCAGCACAGAGCCCAACACGGGGCTTGAACCCACTAGCCGTGAGATCATGACCTGAGCCAAAATCAAGAGTCAGATGCTCAACCCACTGAGCCACCCAGGAACCCCATCCTTGTGCTCCTTTGCCAAATAGAAAACCTGTTCTTGATGTAATTACACTGATAACCCTGGGCAGCATGGCGGTGGTCCTCAGCCGGCTGCTGTCCCCACTGCCAGCCACCTGTTCGGCCACTCCAACCATCACCTGATGGCCGGGGGCACATGGGTGGCTTTCCTACCCTCTCACAAAGCACAGGAAAGCATGGTCAACTGGGCTGGTGGCCAACCCTGTCTTCTGTGGCTTCTCCTCCATCAAGCTTCAGATTCCACTGGGCTCCCGAAATCCTCCATTTAGCGGGAACATTTTCCCACAAAGGCTCAGGAATGGACATCAGGCCAGGAAAGAGGATCCATGGTCTCTCTTTGATCTGCCTGCTTCAGAGAGACCATAGTAGATCATTCCTGCCAACGCACAGCGATGAAACTGGGGGATCCCGTGCACTACGGAACCAAGGAGTGACCAGGCCCTGACCCTGGCACCAACCGCAGTTGGTTCTGCTTCCCTGGGCCTCAGTTTTCTCATCTGTAAAATGAGAAGTTTGGAATAATGGGCCTCCTCAGACCCCAGCCAGGCTCAACCTCCAATTTCAAGTAGTACATTTTTCTGCTCTGAGTTGCTCACTTGTTAGATGGGAATATTACTGTCTGCTCACTTTATTCTCCGAGATATTTGTAAAGGAGAAGCTGTGATAGATTCAAAAGCGATTTGAAGTGGCGTAGGTTGGGTGGATATTACATCGGAGGGCTGGAAAAGCTCTTAGCATGAGTCCCAGCAGCCTGGGATGCCACTGTCACTACACTGCCTCAAATGAAAGCTCCACACTGCTTGTATCGAACCAACCCAGCCCCCTCTCACATCCCTATGCCTTTTTTTACCTGGATCACTTCCTACCCTCCAAGGTGGATCCTCATGGAGAAGAGTCAGAAAAAAAACAACAAAAACCAGTAACTTATGATTATGAGAGGTCTCTAACCCCATCTAGACATCTCAGGGCTATAGACAAGTATCTCTTCCAGAATATTCAGGCTCAGTTTGCATTCCTCAAATGGCGGGGAACTCACTACTTCACAAGGTAACCCACCCAATGGTTGGGTTGCTTAATTGATTCATAAGTCTTCCTTCGGTTGTCTAAAATACCCAAATAGCCAAGCATTGGTAATAATTATGCACTATGTGGCTGCACAGATCGTTTAATCCTGCCAAGCTCACCACTCCAACTCACAGCATCTACCATACGTGGTCCTTCATGCCCTTGACCCCTTTGCCCCCACCTGCTGCTGGGCTTGCCACCACATCAGGGGACAAGTCCCCCACACATCCTCTCGCTCAGCCACACCCCTTGTAAAATGTGTCAGAGGTCAGTTTGGGTCTGACTAGCATGAGACCCATGCTAGAGGTATGTCACCTCCCACCCTCTGGACACCACTGTGAGAAGCAGTTTGAGGGCTGCGGGGGAGACATTTTCAGAAGTAACACCTGTACCGTTTGTTCCAATTAATAGAGCAATTGTGTGTCAGGGAATTCACTCCATCATCAACCTCCACCATAGAAGATCAGTATTATTAACACCATTAATCAAGTTAGAAAAGAATCAGAGAGGCAAGGAACCCTGCTTATGGGGACCCTACTTAGCAGTGTGGAACCCTGATTCCAAAATGTTTCCCAAGTATTCCTGAATATTCCTGGAAGCTTCTTCCAGGTCAGCCTTAATCTATATCCCTTTTATCCTCATCCAAGCAACGTTTTCTTGTAGCGGGAGGGGTGCATGAGTCCATAAACCGTGGGTGCTCCAGATTCTAGACAGCTGTCCGTTTGCTTTTTGCCTTTACCTCCTAGACCACCAGCTGCTGGGATTCATGTGGGTGTGAGCATCTATCACTCAGCATTATTCCATTCCATCCCGGCCCTTCCCCACCTTCATCCGCTCGACACTCCCACTCTTCACTGCCATCGCCGCCAACCTTCTTTCTCTTCGAGGGGGAGGGAACCATCCACTTATCTCCCCCTCTTCATTTTTACTCTTGGCTTTAATGGCCTGATTCAGCAACTTCTTCCAAATCGCATCTGTAATATCCTATTTTCCACAGCCACATTTACCATCCGAGTGTGATTCTGTAAATAAAGAAGTCCGGTTATAGGGGCTAAGAAACGCATAAGCCCAACAAGCTGCCAGGAAGAATTAGAAGCTTGGAGCACCCCCAGGTTTGGAGGGGCGTCAGGGAGGGGTGCTGCCCTCCAGGGAGACGCTTCTCGGAAGGTTAGAGCCCCGGGGCTGATTCCTTCCCCAAGTGTTTGTTCTTGCTACTGCTTCCTAGCATTTCAAAGCTCTTACTTCCAGAAATCAAATCGATATTCCTTAAGGAACAGTGAGCTCCACTGGACTTGGCCTTGCCCCTCTTGGACAGGGAGCTTTAGAGCTGGAATGCCCTGGGTTCAATCCTACCTTCTACCCATCCAGCTGTGGCCCTTGGGTACATTGCCCTGTCTCACTGACCTCAGTTTTCTCATCTGTAAAATATGTGTGTTTATATCTTCCCCGCTGAGTAGTCAGAGGAAAGAAGGAGTTCTTGTCTATAGACTGCTTAGCACATGGTAGATGATAAGAAATTGTAGTTGCTAATTAGGAAACTCACAAACTTGTTGTCACTGAGAACGGAGAGGTTGTTTACTAGATCAATCCAAACGTGAGGTGATGGGGGTTGAAAAGGCCTAAGAAGCATCTTTCCATGTCTGAGCTCCTGCCTCAGGCAGCCAGGTCCCTGAAGAGCCAGGCCAGGTTGGGGATCCCAAATTCTTTAAAGAGTGCCTCCCAGCTCACCTGTCCAGTCAGTGGCTTGCTTGTCCTCAGACTTGCCCCTGCCCCTTCCTTGCCTGCCCTGTATTACAGGGGTAGAGGTCCCCGCAAAAAGTGTCTCCCAGACTCCCTTGCCTTCTGGCTTCCATTAGCTTCCAGAAGCAGTTGGCAGACAAGAGGTCAAATCAAGCCACACTGTTTCTGCTTCTCTCTGTCTTTCTGCTTCAGGGGACATTGTGACAATAGCTGTGTCCCAACGTGGTTCCAGCTCTGGCCAGTGTGTCCCTCTGTCCCCTGTCCCATAGTCTCCTAGATGCTCCGGATCTTGTGTTCTGACAAAACCACCTCTCCCCATTGTCCCTACAGCGTGGGGATGTCAGGGAGTCCCTGCTTGGTGCTCACTTTCGGGTTTCCTCACCACCCCACTTGGCTTTGCAGTGTTTCCAATGCTTTGTAACTGGTCCCTTGCATCAGATTCCTTCAGCTGAACTACCTGGCATGAGTTTCCTGACTACAGCCTTGACTGATACACAACCCAGACCAGGAAGGGCCCTGTTCTTGTCATTTCATAAGAAGAATCTGGAAGACCAGATTTGCAGTAAAAATTATTCATTAAATGACACTAGTTAAAATCAAAAGCTTCTCTTTTTTTAATGTCTGTTTTTGAGAGAGAGAGAGAGAGAGAACATGCAAGCAGGAGAGAGGTAGAGAGAGAGGGAGACACAGAATCTGAAGCAGGTTCCAAGCTCTGAGCTGTCAGCACAGAGCCCGACTCGGGGCTCGAACTCACCGAAATGTGAGAGCAAGACCTGAGCCGAAGTCAGGCTTAACCCACTGAGCCACCCAGGCATCCCCAAAAGCCTTTTGATCATAGATTAGGTAGGCTTTCCCTTAGAGATCAGCTAATCTAAATCTTTGATTTTTTTTTCCTGTTGAAGAATCTAAGGCTCTGAGGGTTTAGGGGATTTGTCCAATGTCATTTGGTTAGTGGTTCTTTTTATTCTCCCAGGGGGCATTAGCCTGAGATGATTTGAATATCTGCATCTCCATAACACAAAGACAAACACCATTATTTTTATTTTGCTTGAAGGGGTGGGCCTATATTTACACAGATATTTCTTAAAGGACACGCTACAACTTTGCATCTTTGCATTGCAAATAAGTGTCAAATTCTAGTAGGTCAAATATAAATAATAGACAATGGTATGGCAAGGCTGGGCTGGACTACTAAATCCACGCATTGTACTCCTACACATACAAACATACACGTAGATATACAGATTCAGACAAAGAAAGAGACACAGATACAGAGAAGGGAACAGGTACAGATATAGATATAATGTTCTCCCCCTAGGTCATTACTTGGTTTTAAAAGGAATGAAAACAGCATGCTTTTCCACTCGCCATGCATAAATCATCACTGAGAAGGAGCTCGGCAGCATCCTTGCAAACTTGTCTTAGAGGATTAAAATGCAGGGAAGGTTCCTTTCTTGATGACCCAAGCAAAAAAAGTTCAAGGACAAAGCAGACTTGGCTGGAGCGGGGCTGGCGGGAAGAATGGCCTGGCTCACAGAGGCATGAGGACACCCGGGATGGGCTATTTAGAAAGAGGCAGTAATTACAGGGGCCGCAGCTGGGCTGGGACAGGAGTGCTGGCTTTAGTAAAGAGGGCTCTTTCCCAAAGCACAAAATCTGAAGCCAGAGTCAGAGTCTGACTTTTGGAGTCGGGAGCAGAAGTACAAGCAAACATGGTTAGAAGAGCAGAGGGGCTCTTCCAAATAGGAGTCCAAGTTAACCTTGGGGGAAGGAGAGACTGGTTTAGAAATGAGACAGAAACCAAAGTGTCAAAGATGACGGTTGAAGAAAGAGCCAAAACAAACCAACAACGGATGTGCAGAAGACCTAGCTGTTGGCCTGGAGAGCCATGGAATCCGAGGGAGGACGGCAACAATGAAGATGGTCTTCATCCACATCAGAACTCTTGGGTTCACCCTTCTGGTCCTTAATGGGGTCAGGGTCACATTCCATAGTGAGAGCTTCACTGTCTGGGCACAGCCCCAAGGAGGCCAAGACTTGGAATTCGATCCCTCCAGTGCCACGGGATGTCATCTGACCAGTGACTGCAGACAAGCCACCTCTCAAATGTGCCCAAATGTACCTCCTGGACAAGAAGAAGCTCAGGTCGGCTGAATGAGAAGCACAGCCAACCCATATCAGCATTCACACCAACAGCTCCCAGGCAGCACATTCTGGAGCTCAGGAAGCACAGGTCTGGATGCTAAATCGGCCTTCAAGAGCCTTCTGATGTGATGTTTGCCACCCCCCTACCCTCCAGGAAGTCACAGAATCCTCTTTGTCATTTTTCTTGCCCTCTCTCTTTTTTTTAATGTTTATTTATTTTTGAGAGGTGGAGAGCAGGGTAGGGCAGAGAGAGAGAGAGAGAGAGAGAGAGAGAGAATCCCAAGCAGGCTTCATGCTCAGCGCAGAGCCCAACATGGATCTCAATCCCACAATCGTGAGATCATGACCTGAGCTGAAATCAAGAGTCAGACGCTAAACTGACTGAGCCACCCAGCCACTCCCCTCACCCTCTCTTTTAATCTGTCTCTGGTGCTCAGTAAATATTTGTTGGATTTGAATTTGGAATTCTAAAAGGTATATAACATTGGACTCATCATATCAGCTCTATGCACTAATCAGAGTGAAGGTCAATCGTACACGGAGCTCCAGCCTCAGTAAGTGTCCTTCTCCCCCGTCAGATTGCCTTTCCAGCTGAGACTGGGGAGGTTGGTAAGAAGAGGCGGTTGGGGACCTCATTTGAACAATGGAAGCAGGGAAGGCACTGATCAGGACAAATGCAGAGACTGTGGACGTGTGGTTGGTGTTATCCTCTGTGGATCTGGCAGACAAGCGGGAGTATCGATCTTGTGCAAAGTAGTGGACGTGCTCTATGAGACCAGCCATTCCCACTGCCCTCCACAAGTTTAACCACTTGCGGTCCAAGATGTGAATCGACCAAGCCTATACCAAGGGGAAGATGAGGACTGCAGGGTTAAAACGGGCATCTGGGTATGTGATACGTATATGATGATGATTGTACCTTTTCCCGAGGTTATTTTAAAGATGAAATGAGAGATTTTCAAAAAAAGCTTGGCTCGTTTTTGCCCACCTTCCCCAGTGAAATGTAATACAAATGATTCATTACTAACTAAAGTAAAACTCTTGGAGTTCCGAGAAGTGGGACCTCTCTTTTGGCTTCAAGATCAAGGAACAAACTTGGAGAAAATGCCAGAGGAGCCCCTGAGGTACTGGATGAATTTGGTGGGCAGAACAAAAGCCCAGAGGGCATTTCCCTTGATGATGAGGGAAGAGCACGATTCCAGGTACAGAATAGTTATGCTCAGGGCACTTGAGTCTTTGGCACATGCTCTGACTACAGAGCCCAGACCCACATCTCCTTTTTTTTAAGACTCTTTAAACCTCCTTATCTTTTGCATTTCCTGCCAGGATGGGATTTGTTGCTCACAGACATTGTTTTCCCTAAAAGCCAGTTGAGGCAGACATACTACTTCAAGCTTCTTCTGTATCTCCCAGGGTGCTGTGCACAAAGCAAGGGCTTAATAAAAGCTTGTTGGGTAATTAGTTGACATGGCTCCCAAACTCTGCCCAACCCCCAACCTCAGATTCCTCTTATAACCTCATTCAGGCTTCTTCCAAATATCCACTTTCCATCTTGAGTTGTGGTGGGCAAAGCGGTGTGTGGGCCATCCTCAGGACGATGCAGGGAAAACCCAAAGTGTGTGCCCAGCCAATGGTGAATGAGAAAACTTTTTTAACATGAGTGAGGTCCATATGCAAAAAAATAAATAAACAAAAGAAAAGAAAAGAGAAGAAAAGAAAAATCTTCAGACCAGTAGATTGCATCTTCATAGAATTGTTAGACGCAAAAAATACTTGATTAAAGATTAAAAAAATTTTTAAATGCATACATAGTTGATATACAGAACATTCAAACTGGCGATTAATGAGGTAGCCTCTTTGGGTTTCTTTAATTGAATGAAATTTTGACAAAATATTTTTTTCATTCACTCGTTATCACTCAGCGAATGTATTTTCAAATTAGCTTTATTGCCTTTAACGTGCTGACTTAAGGCATTTTGGTGCACTAAGTGTCGCTTTTGCAGAATATGTTCTTAATTAACGTTTACGGTTGCTCTGACACTGGTCTCACCTGCCTTTGTGAGGATGGAATCTAATTTTTTTTTTCTTGATTGGCTTTCCCATTTACAGAACACATCCTAGAAGGAATCTCCTTTAATATTCAGATTAGGCTCTCCGTGTGGCTGCCTGCCTCTCTCTCAAATGTAAATGAAACACTCAGAGGGGGCCCTTCCCCAAATGCAGACCATGTTCTATACTGTTCTACACTGATCACCATGTAGGGAAACTTCACAGCAGTGACCACCCATGTCCAGTGTCACCACCCCCATGCAGAGCCCACATCCAACACCCGGTGCCTCATCTGGAGATTTCCAGCGTCGGGGCCGACCCCTGGAACAAAGAACCCAAAATGATGGAGATAGGAAGTGACCTTGAAGAGAAGGAGAACTTGCATAAATCTGGCCCCTGTGACTGGTACCGTCCTCAACATTTCCTGTAGTTCACAGAGGTCCGGAGAAGCCTAAGGACTCCGAACTAGTTAGAGAAAATGCCGGAAGGGGATCCCAGATGTGCTCAGATTGAGCGGCCAAGGATACTGTGAGTTAGAGATATTAGTAGTTCAGGGAGTGTAAAACAACACAGGAAACCTGTTTTCTGTCTTCGTTTTCCGGTGCTCTCTTTGAGCACGTATTACAATGTTGAGCCTAAAAGCTGTCAGTCTCTTTTAGCACAGCCTGTAATCCTATTAAAAAGGATTATTCCATTGTCCTGGGCTATCAGATCTTGGTAAGAACTCATTTAGGTCAACCTTTTAGGAAATTTACACACACATGGAAAACAATGTTAAATCAGCCACTTGCCATATTTCTCAAAGAAAACCGAGCCAGGCAGGCTTGCATGTGCACAATCCTGTGCCTTTTTCCTTTTCTCTTAAAGCCTCATGCAGGGTCTGGCCCTGTAGCCTCTTTGGTTCCTTCGTTCTAACAGCAAATGGGGGGATGTGCAAGGGGGAGTCGGAGCCTGATAACGTCCATGGAAAAGCCTGGAGTGTTAAATCCACTTCAATCCCCTCTGCTTGCTGTGAACCTCCCCCTGTGTTGCTTCAGCCACTCAAGCTCTAAGGAAGAGAGAGGACAAAGGGACAGGTGCACAGGATGGGTGCAGGTACCCAGCTAGTGGTCAAGAGATCCTTTCGACAGGGTTTCTGGGTGTCCAGGGACCCGGACTGATTCATGCACAGGCTGGCGATCACTATCCCAAGCCTGACTCAGTGCCTCCATCTCCTCTTCTGACACGCCCCTTTCAAATAATGGCACCACCGTCATCTTTCTTCAAACTAAAGCTCTGAAGGCATCATTCGCTCCTTCTTCATCCCCATAACACACACCCCATCAGCTTCCTCAACGTCTCCCAAATCCTTCTGTAGTAAACAGCTTCTAACCTGGATCCCAATGATCCCCACACCCTTGTGTCATCCACACGCCATGAGTGTAGGCTGGACCTAGTGATTTCTAACCAGTAGAAGAGAGAGAAGGTGATAGGAGGTCATTTCTGTCCTTAGGTGGCTGAAGACTGACTTCCATTTTGCTCATATACTCTCTCTCTCTCTCTCTCTCTGTGGCTTTTTTCACCTGCTTGTTCTGATGGAAAGAGATATGGGGCAAGGAACTGAGGTTCTTAGTCCGATAGCTCGCGAGAGACCGAATCCTGTCAACAATCACCGAGAGACCTTGGAAGAGAACCTACCCAGGTTGATCTCAAGAGGACAGTAGTCTGGTCAACACCTCCACTGTAGTTTGTTGGAAACCGAGAAGCAGAAGACCCAGCTAAGCCATGCCCAGGCTCCTGAGCCACAAAAACTATAAGACACTGTGTATTATTTGAAACCACTAACTTCTAGGGTAATTTTTATGTAACAATAGATAACTCACACACACACACACACACACACACACACACACACACCATTCCATCCTCTCGCACTGCTCTTGTGTTTCCTTGTCTAGAAAATTTTAAAGACCCACTTGACTGGTCTGCCCTGCATCCCCAAGACCTTAGGTCATCTATAGTGAGGATGTTGCCACAAAAGGGTAAAGTCACCACCTCTCATTTCAACCAAATCAATTTCAATCCTACCCATTTTCTATTGTGTACTTCTTGATTAGATTTCCTTTTTTTGCAGGAGAAAGGAGAGAAAATTGTTGTTTCACTGCAAACATCAAACTAGAAAACTTTGAGGGTGAAGGAGTCATGGCAGCATTTGTGAGTGAATATTCTGATTCTCCGCGGTAAGACCACTCTTCTCTGCCTCCTTCAGTTTAGGCGTGACCACGTGACTGGCTGGGGCCAGTGAGGTGCAAATGGCACATGTCACTTTTAGGTGAAAGTATTTAGTTGCCCCTGCTTGGATCCCATTTTTCTGTTCCCTACCTTGGAGCTTAGAAGTCTGTGACGAACAGAACCCACTCTGGCCACCCAGTGAATTACTCCCACCTCTAATGTCACAGATATGGGAATTAGAGAGAGTAGGAGGGATTGTTTGAGGTTATCCAGCAGAGCATCCGGAACCAAACCCTCTCCAGGATACCGGGCTCCTTACGATGCTGACAAGGTCTGAAGATACAATTGTCCAAGCTGCCTTACAGATGCCTACAGTTCCCCCATAGAGGGATTGGGAAGGAGCTGCTTCTCATGGGAAAGAATGAAGAGTGGCAAGTGCTGCTGCATTGGGGTTGGGAAACAGGGAGCTGAAAAATCTCCAGGGTCTCCAGCAATCCCCAGGGAGTTTCCAGAAGTCAAAGCTGGTCAAAGCTTTCCGATCAAAGCTGGTCGGATGCTTGGCCCAAATTCCTTCCAGCAAATCATCCCGATTGCTGAATGGCCTTTAAAGTACTCTGAAACTGACCCTTGGTAAGCTGAGGTGGGCTGTCAGCAGGGTGACCTTATGTCCTGCCTTGCCCAGAATAGTCTTGGTTTATACCTATTGCCCCGAAATAATTATTAATAGTGCTCCCTTTCTCTCTCAGATGTGTCCCAGTTTGGAAGATAAATCACACAGTCACCCTAGCTTTCAGACTGCAGTCACTTACCGCGTTTCATTTCCCAATTCACTCCCTACAGACCGGTGCCCACTGGCTGGTACAGAAGGAAGACTTCACCAACTCAGAACTGCCAGCGAGAGTCTGCTTCAGGTAGCTGTTAGGCTGTGGGGACCCTGGGCTTCTGTCTCCTCCCAGATACCATCCGGCTGTGTGATTCTGAAAAAGTTGGCTTCCCTCCTTTGACCTCCGTGTTATGCAAAATAATGGAGCTGGATTGAACGGTCCTTTGATTTCCTTGCAGCCTTTGATTCCATAAACCTGCCTGGAGAAGTTTCCAACAATGGAGGGATCCACATGGGCACTAAGCACTGAATGCAGATGGAATCAATCATGCAGCCCATAGATATATTTACAACTTTTCCTTTCAAATCCGGGTTGAGCTGTTGTGATTAACAAAATGCAAAATCTCTTAAAAGCACTACGGAATTCTGCTGCGTATCATCAGATACTTTTCTCCATCAACGAGATGAAAAGTGCGACTACTATCAGGTTGGGGGAGGAGAGTAAAAAGCAAAACACACTGACATTAAAAAAAGATATTCGTAGCGGAACGGCTTGAGGACCACTGAGCTACAGTAAGCAATCAATAAAAGCATGCAAAATTTTGCATAATCTGCATATTTCCTTTTTCTGGGGAAAGGCACCAGGAGCATTCATCAACCTCTCCAAAGAGACTGTGACCCAGATAAGTTCTAAAACAATTATTCTGCAAAGATGAAGAGGTCAACAGTTTCCAGAAGCCCTGAAGCCCCAGCTCTACCCCCAAATAAAGCAACATTAGTTTCTATTTGTTTCATACTAACTGTGCCACGGAGATCAGAGATTGTGCTAAGTGCTTTGTGGGGATCCTAGTCCCTTGAAAGAGATGAGAAATTGAAAGCACAAAGGAAGCAAACGAGTCATTTACCCTTATCGTGGGCAGAACCAGGGCTTAATTTCAAGCACCTCTGACTGACACCTGTATTCTCCTGCTGTGACATGTTGCCCACTAAACCCACCTTCCACTGAGAGTTGAAACCCAGTATCTGTTCCAAACAGTGAGCTTTCCCTGAAGGAGGCAGCATGGAGGGAAGGGAGGGAAGGAGGGTGCCAGTGATATTAACTGGGATGAAGTCAATTTCTCTTTAAGAGAAAAAAAAAAATCTAGATCAGTGAGACAGATTCTTCATTTAAAATTTTTAAAGTATCTTTAGAAATTTTCATCAACAAAATTAGCTGCTGAGCTAAATTCTCTCCTTCTGTAGTTAAACAGGAATTAAAGAAAATACTCTATTATTTTTCTGTCTTAGTATTTTTTTCAGTTATTTATTTATTTTCAGAGAGAGAGAGAGAGCACACAAGAAGGGAATGGGAAAGAGAGAGAGAGAGACAGAGAGAGAATCCCAAGCAGGCTCCACACTGTCAGCCAAGAGCCTGACAGGGGTTCAAACTCATGAACCATGAGGTCATGACCTGAGCCAAAATCAAGAGTCCAATGCTCCACTGACTGAGCCACCCAAGTGCCCCTGTCTTGGCATTTTCTACAGTAAGGGCCACAATATAAGGCATGTAAAAAATAAATCCTAAGAGAAGACAACATAGCCCTTGCCTCCGAACTCCTAAGGCAGGTGAGCCAGGTGGGAGTCAAAGGGGTCACTCTCTGGTCTGTCTGGTCTCAGAGTTGCACACCCTGCAACTACACGGCATGTGCAAGAGGCTTCCAGGAAAGGGCTGCACCAAACCTCTGCCAGTTAATTCCCTTTCTAAGTCACCAGGTAGGAAGTCTTCCCCCATCGTGCCCACTTACTCCTGGGCCACATCCGGCCTGCATCAGGGAGCCCCCCACCAACCCCCCCAGTTCCCCAGCCCGACCCCCTACACACACTTGCCCCCTCCACCCAGCTCGCCCTCCTGTCTTACGGTTCCTGCCCCCTGTCTCATGTGGGGTGTTGGGAGCTACCTGATGATTCAAGGCACATCCTCTTGGGTCTATGGCCGCAGATGGGGCATCTCACTTAGGGAGCATCCCCCAAGCCTCATCCAGTACCCCAATCTCAGCTCTGTAGGGTGGGAGGCTCCTATGGGCTGTGCTTAGCTGTCTTTTGAGCAATCAGAAGGATGAGGTAGGGGGTATACCAGTGGCTACCTTTGCTCTGGCACATTTGAATTCAAACAAAATAATATCTTTCATCTTATATCTTGCTTTGCTCTAAGATTCTGTTGGCCTTAAAATATTCATGTCAAGAGCCACTCTCATCGTGTGAACATTGCTGCATCCGAGAGAAGATTTTCTTTTTCCTTTTTCCTCATCTACTGAAACCTGTGTGGCAGGGAGAGGCAGTGCTCACCAAACAGCCATGCATTCCTCTGTGGCTCCCAGGGGGCCTCCTGGCCAGGCCAGCAAATGAGATGGGAACTAGTGTCACACGTGATAGCTTTCCTCCCTCGCTCCCTTTCCCCCTGAGGAAGCAACTTCGGACACAAGTGTGAAGGGTGTCAAGGCAGAGATCATCCAGTTGGCCCCCTCAGAGCCATGAGTCATGCACGGAGCTGGGCCACGAGGATCACCCCTATGAACTGGGCCTCTCCAAGAGGAGGGCGGCGGACGGAGACGGGCAACCGCCTCGCTCATCCTTGAAGGCGGTCCTGCACACCCAGCTCTCCTCATGCCTCCTGAGAGCTGAGTGCAACCAAAACCCTACACAAAACAGTGCTGATGTGCGCAAGGGTGAAGAGAAAGAGGAAGCGCAGGAGGGTGAGGAAAAGAAGGGCTTAAGGGCGAAGAAAGGAGGTTTTAAAGAAATGAGACCAGTGGGAGAGAGCCAAAGCATAAGAGACTCTTAAAAACTGAGAGCAAGCTGAGGGCTGATGGGGGGTGGGAGGGAGGGGACGGTAGGTGATGGGCATTGAAGAGGGCATTTTATGGGATGAGTACTGGGTGTTGTATGGAAACTAATTTAACAATAAATTTCATATATTTAAAAAAAAAAAAAAAAAAGAAAGAAATGAGACCAGGTGAGAAAGGAAGGCACGGAGGCCGGGGGCGGAGGAGACGCCTCGTCATAGCCTCAGAGGACGGTGCAAATGTAAGCCACCCGATCACAGCGCTACAAAACAAGCGTGATGGTCTCAGGACACTGTTTGTGTCTCCTCTTTCAGGCTCACAAACTTAAAAATAATAATTCTGCGTGATATACATACAAATACAGGTGTATACCCATATACACCTTGTAATGACCGCCTTCCGGAAGAACAAAGAGCCCAGGTCCTCAGCCCTGCTCCACCCGGGGCTGTTCCTAAACCTGCCTGGGTCTGGGTCCTGGAGCCAGCATCCCAGCCGCCGCAGGCGAGCCCATTCACTGCAAACCTCCATCATCTTCCCCCCCCCCCCCCACCCCGCCTGTCTTCTTTGGGACTCCGGTTTCCCGGGTTTGGCCAATCACCTGGGGCCAGGAAAGGACACATCCACATGGCCGTTTGTGCTTACAATGGTTCCAAGCTCCCTTCCTGCAGCCCAAATAGGCATTTAACCCCCATCAGAGCGTCCGCTGTCCCCCAGAAGATTCTCACAGGTGCCCACAAAGTGGTCATGGCTGTCTTTACCACAGATTGCCCCTTTGGTTATCTTCCTCCTCTAATGGCCACGTGCCAATTTCCGCGGCCTGAGGGGGCCTCTCTGCAAAAGAAAACCCCACTGTGCCTCTTCTTCCCAAACTTACAACCCTCAGGGAGTCAGGACTCTCCTGGCTTCCAAGTCTCTGCAGGGAAATCCCAGCCTGCTTTCATCCCTGGACACCCTAGGGCCCCTTGGTGTCAAAGCAGCCTACTGGGGCCCAGAGCCTTGCATGGTGTGTCCAGACCAATCATATCAGCTTTTGACTTGCACCCCAAGGGCAGGTGGGAAAGTATCCCACCCCAATCTCTCCTCCCCATCTTTTCCCCTTTTCCCTCAATCAAAAGGCCTTCTCCCACCCCGAAACCCCTGCTCACCTCCTTGTTCATCAGTAGGCTGGGGTGGGGGGAGGTAAGTTTGTCTACACTGTCGGTCCCAGCTGGGCCAAATTAAAATGCGCTGGTTGAGATGCCCGAAACCCCAGTCTGCATATGGAATATACACGAGGTAAAGGTGGCCCAGGCTGAGAGCAAAACACTTGAAGATTCTGCAAAGTTCATTACCACCCATATGAACGGGAAACCATATTTTTCCAGATGCATGGCAAAGTGCCTACAGTCTCCCAAAAAGGCCCAGTTCTTGGAAGGAAGAGGAGAGAGTGTTTCAGACCCAGCGGCAGTCCCATCAGAGGGACTCCATGAGTGTCATTCATTCTGTCCTCTTGACCTCTACCTCTGATGGCTGCTTTACTTTACCTGTTGCCACTGTTTCTGGGACCTGGAAGAACATGGCTAGTCACAGTACTAGTGACAGGTACAATTCTCCCTCCCCCCACCCACCTCAATCTGTAGGAGGAGGCGGAGAAGAGGTAGGGCGGTGTACTTACAGAAGTGCCTGACCGTGTCCCCAAGAACAATCTAAGCTTGGGGTGGGAATAGAGGGATAGGGAAGGCAGGAGTCAGATCCATGAGGTGGGGGCTGAGCCATCCTTACCCAGAATCACCCATAACCACCCATCACACACACACATACACACGTGATGCATGCACACAGCGGCAAGGGTGCATGATGGAATAACCAAGGGACAGCCAGATACACTCAAAGAGGTTGGGGCGCCTGGGTGGCTCAGTCGGTTAAGTGTCCAGCTTGGGCTCAGGTTATGATCTCATGGTTTGTGAGTTCGAGCCCACATCGGGCTCTGCACTGACAGCTCAGAACTTGGAACTGTTTTGGATTCTGTGTCTCCCTCTCTCTCTGCCCCTCCCCTGAACATGCTCTGTCTCTGTCTCTCTCTCTCTCTCTCTTTCAAAAATAAACATTAAAAAAATTTTTTTTAATTATCAAGAGGCAATGAAGGCTTAATCTTTCTTTAGGTGGACACTGTTTCCAGGTCCTCGCAAGAGGGAAGCCCATCCTAACCCCCCGAAGACCCAGAGAATAAGATACATCATGGATGTGGGGCCCCAAGAGATCCGTTTCTTCCTACCTGGTTGCACCGGGAAAGACTCTGGGAGCACAGGACCCAGAGGCTTAATCCTCTCTGCAGGAAGATGAGAAGGGAACTGCCACCAGGTCCCTTGAGCAGAGCCATACCCCAGCTGAAACCCTCTGAGATCTGTCACATCCAGAAAACCACTTCTAGGACCTTCTGGGTTCTTCCAAATCCCTGCATGGTCCTTGATAGCTGAGCTGCTGAAGAGTCCTCACACTTAGTTTTCCCTAATCCAAAAACAAACAAACAAAAAATAAATAAAATAAATAATAATAATAATAAAAGAGAGAGAGAGAGAACACAAGGGGAAAAAAAAGAAAAGAGACAACAGGAAAAGAAAAGAAAATACCATAGTTAGCTCAAAGTGGGTGAAAAAAAGAAAAGAGACAACAGAAAAAGAAAAGAAAATGCCATAATTGGCTCAAAGTGAGTAAAAAAAAGAAAAGAGACAACAGGAAAAGAAAAGAAAATGCCATAATTAGCTCAAAGCGGGTAAAATTCACTGGCTGAGAAAAGAGGCCGAGATGCTCACTGCTGTCGGCTTGTTTGCAGCCAGATGAAAATAAAAGTGAATGTCTTTGCCCCCAAGAGTGCAAGGTTCTTCTTAATAAAACACAGCAACCATTTGAGTTGTCCCTCAAGCCAACGCGGAGTGCCCTTTCCTCTAGCGTCTGGGTGTCCCCCGCGCCCCGTGGTTCTTCTCTGATTGGGTAATGAGAACTTCTCCGCCAAAGGCTGGCTTTATTTCCAGACTGCTTTGCTGCATTTCTCCCAAACACAAAAGATGGGTGTCCGGAGCAGTCGCTGAAACAAGATGCTGTTTACGCTTAGCTCAACAGCACCAAAACGCGCTGGGTGAGGAGAGCAGGGGGCCAGGCTTCTCCTGGAGCGGGCCCAGCCCTGCCCACCGGGGTCTTGCGTCCTTGCACCGGATGGGGGACGCGAAGCCAAGGCCACGGGCGGTCCGTGTGGGGAAGGCATTGATACCCTGCTGGTGATTCCCTATTCGGTCCCTTTGGCCAAGGGGCCTGACGAAGCAGCCTCCAGCCGGGCGTGGAGGAACCCGCCCTGCTTGCTTCTGGAAAACCCCTGACAGACCTCCTATCTGACTCGGCCAAAGGGAGGCCTGCGAACACACAAGTCCTCTGTTGAGTTAGACGCGAAGCGCGAAGCTGGGACTGGTGAGCCGGTGGGAGAGATGGTGTGGCTGCTGATGGCGCTGGATAGAAAGGAGCTTCCTAGTGCAGCGTGAGACGAGGCGCCAAAGAGATCCCCTGGACCCTTCACCCACCCATCAGAGATGAGTGTGAAAAGCTTCCCGCAAGGCCCCGCAATGGCCTGTTCCAAAAGCAATTCAGAGGGCCGATGTAATTGACTTTCTATTAGCTTCCTTGAGGGATTGTTTCATCCCATCAACCCCTGGTCATATGCAGACGTAATGTCTAACTCGGTGAGGCAAGAACAATTAGCAAGGTCCTGAATTGTGTTTCTCCTGCACCATTTATTACAGCGACCCATGTTTGAAGTTAAGATAACTGCTTCCCAAGAACTGTTAACAAGGGCCTGTGCTTCATAGCCTTAAATTACCCAAGAGAGACAGGATCTGCAAACCCACTTTTGGGTGCTAACAGCTGTAATGAAGAGGGTGCTGGCGTCTTAAATGGACCCTTGAAGACGAGGCTCTCTGAAAATACAAACTGGGAGCCTTAAGCAATCTCTCACTGATTTCCAGACCCTGTTGGTGGGCCAGTGAGGGAACCACAGGTAAATATGACAGCATCTCTGACTGTAGGGCTCATGCTCTAGCAGAGGAAAGGAGACAGAAGGCAAATGATTGTAACAGAAGCAGATTCCAGTAAGTGCTATTAAGGTTAAAAAAAAAAAAAAAAAACCACAGACTACTATGGCCATGTGGCTAAGATGGTTTCAAAAGGGGGTCACTTGAGCTGGGCCTCAGATGAGTGAAAGTGGAGGAGACAAGAGGGAAGTACAGGTTGAAAGCAAGTTCACAGGTGAGTTGATGATGCTGGTCTGGGGACCACACTTTGAGAACAACAGTATTCTGACTGCAAGTGAGGAAAACTCACCACAAACTGGCTGAACAAAGAAAATTACTAGCAAGTCATTAGCTCACTGCAAATGAAAACTTCATAGCCAATGTTAGCTTCAGGCATAGCTGGATCTAGGCGCTTAAAGAACATCAGCCACTTTCTTCATTTCCAAGCTCCATTTTCTCCTATGTTAGTTTCACCCTCAGGTAAGCTTTCTATACTTAAGACCCCAGGCATTTCAAACTTACAATATTATTATAACCAAGAATCCCAGAAGAAAAGAAAAAAGAGTTGACTGTCTCCACAGCTCCGTAGAAGTCCCAGAACTGAGTTTCTTGTGTCCTGACATAGGTCAAAATGCCCATACCTGGCCCAACTGAGCAGATTTAATGGTCTTATTGGCAAGGCATAGATCATGTACACACCACCTCCTGGATGCCTGGACTAAAATTGGGGTGTGAATGAGTTCACCCCAACCTCCCCCCAAAATGAAGTGGTTTTTAAAAAAATTTTTTTTAATGTTTTATTTATTTTTTAGAGAGAGAGAGAGAGAGAGAACAAGTGGGGGAGGGGCAGAGACGGACGGAGACACAGAATCCAAAGCAGCCTCCAGGCTCTGCCCTCTCAGCACAGAGCCCGAGGCGGGGCTCCAACTCACCGAAATGGGAGATCATGACCTGAACCCATGACCTGAACGTTTAACTGACTGAGCCACCCAGGCGCCCCATGAAGTGTTATTAAAACAAACAAACAAAAATTATAAATTTGTGGCAGGTAAAAACAGCAGAAGTACTTCAGGTACACACCAGAATGGTCAAAAAAGTGCCAAGCAAGGAAATTTGGATGTCATTCACTTGTTCAACAAAATCATTAGAAATCCTTCCTAATATGAGGCACTATTCAATAACCTGAGGATATAGACCTACAAGGCAGTTATTTATACTATTGTCTCCTAAAGTGTGTTCCCAAGAACACCAGAGCTACAAAGTTTCAAGGTGTTTCTATCACAAAGAGTGGTTGGTTTATCAGTGGGTTATACCAAGTGAAACAGATTACCAGAGGACTCCTGGGGGCCTTTTAAATGCTAATGAGCATGGTGACTCTTTCAGAGGGACATATGATGTGCAGCACTTTCCAGTAGAAGCCCTCTGACCCTTCTTCTCCTTCTCTTTCTCCTCCTCCTCCTCCTCCTCCTCCCTCTTCTTCTAAGAACTCATTCTTAGGGTTCTTGTTCTACAGAACACATTGGAAGATGTACTTTCAGGATGATTCATCTGGTGGCACAGGGTGCTTGTATTGGAAGGGGGAATTGGAAAAGAAAGGACTCTAAGCCCTAGTTTTCTTCCGCTTCACCCCGCTGTTCTTACTCCGCAAGTTCAGCTCCTCCCCGTGCTCTGTCCCCGTCTCACACACACACACACACACACACACACACACACGGTAGTCTGAAGGGACCAGGATGGAGTCTACATTGACAGCAGCTCAGCGAGTCACATTTTGCCCTGACAACCACGAGTTGGTCCAGCCTCTCGCCAGTGGCTCTGTTTCCGGTTGCCCACCTGCACCCCAGCTCCGATAAGCCACGTCCTAGTGCACAGGCTGTCGAGCTGAGGCCCTATGGAGGCACCACCAGTCCCACCCCAAGGGGCTGGATTCCACCACTTGCATTTCCACCCAGTGACTGTGACGGTCCACCTTTGTTGCTGACGCTGGAGTATCCTGGCAGAAAAGAGAATGTGAGCCGGGAGCAGCACAGAGACAGAGCCTGGGGAAACTGATCCCAACCGCGAGGACATCGACACAATAAGCAGAGAAGTTAGCATGAGCTGTGGAACCAGGCCAACCTGGTGTTTCACATTTGTGAGTCCCTGTTTACTCATCTGTAATAGTAGTAAAATAATAATAATAATACTAACAATAATAATAATAATAATAATAATAACAATATACTACTTCAGTGGATATTCATTATGGCTGGTCATCATCTGGAGAATTTTTTAAAGAAAGTTCTTTTCTGGGTCTCAGAAACCCAGAAAACCTCCTGAATGAAAATCTCCAGAAGGATGTGGGCGAGGAGGGATGGGCATGTGCTGAGGAGGACTTCCAGAATGGAAAGCACTAACCTCAGGTCTCCCGAACCTGCCCGATCATAGGGGTCATCTGAGCACTTGATACAAGTGTGACTATTCTGGCATCTTCCCTACAGAATTTGATTCCATGGAGTTGGATGGGACCTGAAAATCTATATTTTTAAGTATTCCCTGGTGATTCTTTTAATCAGGCAGAGTTTTGGAAACACATCTATACACCCTTTCAGGGGTTCTTAAGCCTGACTGAATAGTCAAATCACTGGAAGAGTTTGAAAAATGTCCAATTCCCAGGCCTGACTAGAATAATCTCCAGGAATGGGGTCCAGGCATCAGTCCCCCATGTGGTTTCAGTGAGCCACTGGTCCACACATAAGATTAGATGGAGCTTGAGATCATATAGATAGATATGAGAGATCTATAGATATACATATACATATAGATATGAGATCTATATGAGAGATCATATAGATAGAACACTTAGTGCACTGCCTGACAAATACTAAACACCCAATAAGTATATAATCATTGATTCATGTAATCTGAACAGTGTAAAAATGAAATTAAGGGTCTTAAACTTTTTTTATTTCAAAAGCTTTGGGGTTTTCTTTAATAATCCAAATACACAGTAAAAAAGAAAGAGGAATATAATAAGCCTCCATATACTCACTACCCAGAATTTTTAAATATCAAAGTTTTATCATATTTGCTCCAGGTATTTTTTTTGATTTAAAAAAATCCATAATGGATAAAATTCAAATTTCATGTATTCCTTTGCTTCCCTTCTCAGACAACCTCCCTACTGAAATAGGATTGCATCCTTTTGTTTTTTTGCTACAGATACATCAATACACATGTATTTACCCCCAAACCCCAGAGTATCCTTTTATATAAATGCGCATAAAAGATCATTTTAGGGGCACCTGGGTGGCTCCGTCGGTTGAACGTCTGACTTTGGCTCAGGTCATGATTTCACAGTCCTTGAGTTCAAGCCCCATGTCGGGCTCTGTGCTGACAGCTCGGAGCCTGGAGCCTGCTTAGGATTCTGTGCCTCCCTCTCTCTAACCCTCCCCCGTTCATGCTCTGGGTCTCTCTGTCCCCAAAATAAATAAACATTAAAATTTTTTTTTAATTTAAAAAAAGATTGTTTTAGGCATCATACTGAAACTTTGAGTCCGTATTTTTGTGACATTCATCCATATGAGGCATGTAGATCAATTTCATTTATTATAATCACTGTTAAATCTACCATGTGAATATACCACACTTTGTGTATCCATTTCCCCATTGATAGAAATAGTTTCTAATTGTAAACTACTGAAAACATCTGCTACAGTGCTTACACATCCAGCTGGGAATCCAAGAGGGAAATGTTCTCTCTGGCGTATTCCTACAAGCGTAAAGTTAACGTCATGGACACCAGCATCCTCACCTTCAGTATGTATTGACATTTGGTTTCCAAAGTGGCTACAACAAATGTCCTGCTCCCCAGAGATGTATGCCAGATCCACGTCCCCTCATCCTCGCCAACATTTGGCATTGTTAATGTCATACTCAGTAGAAACAAACTCGAGTTGATTCATAGAGTTGATTCAAGTAGGAAAAAAAAAAAATATGTGAAAGGCTAGGTAGTTGACAGAAGCACCCACCGGGGAGGGCTGGGAACCAGGTTCATGGCTACTCGGCCCATGATACATCCAAAACCCAGTCCTGTGAAGGAACCATTCTCAGGCTACCATCAACTCCAAGTGCGGCTCCTTGCAACAATACCACTCAGCACTCTTAACACTTAACATGCTTAGAGGCTCCTGTCTTGGCACCATGTGGACCCAGCAATCTATTGTCCCATGACCTTCACTACCTCCTGGAAACATCTAACGTTTTCAGCTTCTCAGAGGAATGTTGGCTTTACCTCAAACAATGGGGAGGACCCCCAAACACGAAGAGGGTTTAGATGCTAGATGGGCAAGATTGGCAAGTACCCATTACACGGATGCTCTGATGAATGCAAAAGTCATGCTGTTGTGTTTACTTGCATTTCCTTATTACTATGGAGTTTGAACATCTTTTTCGTATTTTTATTGGTCTTTTGAGTTTCTTTTTTTGGGAAAACATTCTGCATATATTTTCCATATTTTTCACTAAGTTGTTTGCTATTTCATATTTGATATGTAGTCATTTGCATATTCTGAATAATTATCTTTTGTCAGTTAGATGTGGCAAATGTATTCTTCTGTTGCTTGTATTTTCACTATATTTTATGGCATCTTTTGTTGTGCAGAAGTTTTTAATTTTAATATTGTTAAATTTATTGATAAATTTCTTTAAGAGTTATGCATTTTTTTTCATAAGTCAAAACCCTGGAAGGTCTCCTTATATTACCTCTAAATCTCTCTCTCTCTTTTTTTTTTTTTTTTAGGGAGAGAGTGAGAACAAGGGACAGAGAGAGGGAATCTTTTTGTTTTAAATTTTTTAATGTTTATTTATTGTTGAGACAGAGACAGACTGTGCGTTGGGGAGGGGCAGAGAGAGAGGGAGACACAGAATCCCCAAAGCAGGTTCCAGGCTCTCAGCTGTCAGCACAGAGCCTGATGCGGGGCTCGAACTCACAAACTGTGAGATCATGACCTGAGCTGAAGTTGCATGCTTAACTAAGCCAGCCAGGTGCCTCTGGGAGAGGGAAACTTAAGCAGGCTCCTTGCTTAATGTGAAGCCTGACCCAAGGCTCAATCTCACAACCCTGGGATCATGACCTGAGCCGAAATCAAGAGTCAGCCACTCAACTGACTGAGTCACCCAGGCACGCCTCTAAAATTTTTATTAAAGTTTTGATTTTTAGACTTAGGTCTTTAATTCATCTGGAATTTATTTTTGCCAATGTGATAAGATGGAGATTTAAATTCATATACATATATATTTTTTTCCTATATACAGCCGATTTCTACCCCCCCCCCCAGCCCCCACTGGTCTGTAATGACACTTCAGTCTGACACCACGCCACCATATTTGTTTTTGTCAGCTCGTAGTGCCTTTATTATACAGATATGCTGCCAACTATGGGAGTCGTGAGCCACATGTGGTTAGTTAAATTTAAAAGGATTAAAATGTAATAATATTAGTAATTTTATTTCTTGGTCTCTGTAGCCACATTTCAAGTGCTCAATAGCCACATGTGGCCTGTGGCTACCATATTGGACAGCTTAGAGTTTTACTATTTCTATCATTGTAGGAAATTCTATTGGAGTTGCCTATAATGTTGGTCCCTTTCCTCAACTTACACACTTCTATTATACACTTAAAAACTTACTGTGGCTTTATAAGTATTGATACTAAATAGGGCAACCCACTTACAAATCCCCCTTCCTCATTATCCTTCAAAAATGGCTTAGCTATTCTTAGACTTATATACTTCAAAACAAATTTTAAAATCAGTTTATGAAGTTCTACATAAAGTTTTATGGGAATTTTGTTTAGAATTTTATTGAATTCATAGATTATTATATGAAGAATTCACATCTTTGTGATATAGGTTCTTTCCATTCATTTCCATGGTATATTTCTGGGTTTACTCAGGTTTTTATGTCCTTTAATAAAGTTTTATAATTTTCTCCATATTTTCCCTGTATCTCTTTTATTTATTTCTTGTTACCTTATCGTTCTTGTGGGTATTGTGAATGATTTTTTTATAAAGGACATTATCTAATTGGTGGAGTAGAGAATCCATTAGTTATGGACTGTTGAGCTTGTACCTATCATTTTTATATCTATTCTAATTTATCAGTAGATTCTCTTATATTTTATATAGATATTCATTCATATATCTGCAAATAATAAAATTTTCCTTCTTTATAACCCTTACTTATATCTCATTTCTTTATTTTGTCTTTGAGCATTGGCTAAGCCCTTCAGTGCATATTGAATAATAATAATAAGGAAAGAACATCCTTGTCTGATGTTAATGGACTCACTTCTAAGTATCACCAGTAAATATATATTTAGTAGGTTCTCTCTATCATGATAGAGAAGATTGTTTCTTATCTTAGTTTGCTATGATATCTTTTTAATCATCAATATATTTTCAAATTTCTCAAAAGGTCTTCTTCAGAATCTCTTGAGATAATCATATGATATTTAGGTAGTAATATGGTAATATGGTAAAGAGATTCATAGATTCATAGATTAGATTAATAGAATTTCTGAGGCTAAGCCAACTTTGCACTTTGGGGATGTACTCCAAAACCATATTTGTTTTGTTTTATTTTGTTTTTCACACTTTTAAATTTGTCAATGTTTTTAGAATTCATTGCAACCTGGTTCTTGCATTCAATTGAGCAAGATTTTCTTACACAATCCCTACGTGGCCTTTTCATCCCCTAAAAATAAAAAGTTTAGGGGCGCCTGGGTAGCACAGTGGGTTAAGCTTCCAGTTCATGATCTCAGCTCAAGTCATGATCTCACGGTTTGTCAGTTCGAGTTCCACATCGGACTGTCTGTGCTGATGGAGCAGAGTCTGCCTGGGATTCTGTCTCTCCTTCTCTCTCTCAATCTCTTTCAAAAATAAATAAATAAACTTCAAAAAATAAAAAATATAAAAATAAAAAGTTTACTTAGGAGAGTTCCCCCTTATTTTCCCCTGGTGAAATGTAGAATAAAATACATAGAATAAAATTCAGGGAGACTGACTCAACTCTGTCTCCTTCTGGGATATGGGCCAGTTGCCTGCATCTCTTCCCCTCCTCTTCCATGCCCCCCTAAAGCTTTCACCACCATCCTCCTTCTCCAGGTTCCAAATGCAGTCTTTCCATGGGGATTCTTCAGTCAGACCCTGAGGCTATCAGAGTGGGCCATGGTATCCCCAATTCTCTACTTCTTCCTAGCACTTAAGACAAGGCCGTGAATCCTTTTGGTGTCAAGGGTTTTGTACACAACTCACTTTATGAAATGACAGAGGAAGGCTGCAGAATCCCAGAAGCTTATAAACCTGTTACAGACCTAGGCCTTTGTCTGGAAGGCCTGACTTTCCTTGTGAAAAAACGGTAACTAATGCTCCTGTTGGCTGCCTGGTCACCACTTTTAATCCTGGGGATGGGTTTCATGACAGCTTTCCCCTCCTTCCTCCACAAAAAGCCATCTTCCTAGTTAAAATGTCAAAAAAGACCATGGAGGCAAATCCATAGATGTCCCCTGGTATTTAGGAGGGTAAATTGCCTCCTTGAGCCCTTCAAGCTATATGACCGCTTGTCTCCAGGCCTCCACACTCCCTGTCATTTTCTCATAGCTCCCCGGCATGGGAAAGAGTCCTCGTTGCCAGCTCTTGAAAAATGGAGAAGCCACAGCCACCCATATGGCGGAAGACTGGACATTTTTCCACAGTTGATATAAAGAAGGTAGAAGAAAGGAAGGCTGCTGACTGCTCTTGTCCCTGAGCCAGATGACTCCATCCCTAGCCGTGTAGCCTGCGGGCTGTGAGAGAGCTGGAAGGGCGTCCCCAGAAAACACATCACAGCCATGAAGCAGAAACTGTGCCGTGGTATCTGCAAATAATTAAACATTGCCTTTGTGCATTAAATTTTATTCTCGACAGGAAAGGTGCTGGGGCTCCAGTGCTGAAGACAGCTATGAGTCTCTGTCACCATGGGCCCATGGCTGTTCTGGCTGGAATGTGTGTTTCTACCAAAGTGCCTTCTCAGAGAAGTGCAAATTGGACCCAGTCATGGCCTTGGGCTCTTTGTATCTCTAAAGACTGTCTGAATTGGTCCTTTGACTCAGAATGGCTTCTTCGTTTCAAACAAAACTTGTTCTGGCTCTTTAAGATCTATTCCACACTATCTAGGAGCACTGTTCTGGGTTCTGAGCCTGACCCCAAAAGGTCACGAACGTCTGCCTTTTGACATAACCACTTGGACAGCTCTCTCGTGGGCACAGGGTCTAGACAAATCTAGTCTTTTTTGTCGACTAGAAGAGAAACATGTAGACAAGGCAGACTTGTCCCTGCCAGCATTAATTTTAAAGGATGTATAAATCACCCAGCCCTGCAACAAACATGTTATGGTTCTGACAATCCCTAGCTAGTCTTGTGATTTTTAACTACTAAAAACAATCTCAATGGCACCTTCGGAGATGTGGGTACTTGACCAATTGGTGATGAATGAAGCAGTCCTTACGTATGGTGTCTGGTGAACGTATCTGGAGAGACGTGTTCCCTGTTTGGAAAAGACCCAGCCACAATGGAGATAGAAATAAAAATAAAGAGCCTCCTATAAAATTATAACCTTGTCATTTAAGTCAACAGTGTCGATGCCATGATAGAAACCAGTGGTTGTGTCACATTGTTTTATCACCCTAATTACATCAAGAACACAGTAACTGTCTGGCAGAGATAAGATTAAGGGAAGCAGAGCCCTTCTGAAATTTCCAATAGACAGCACCTGGATTTATGGACTGATTTTGTGTTTGGACATTAAGTTCAATTACTTTTCTTTAGCTGTGAAGAGTTCTGTCGCCAGGGAAACGTCATCTGGTTGATTCCGCATCACCCCAGCCTCGCTCCCACCCTCTCCCTGGCCGCTGATCTGCCCAGACAATGCAGGGTCTCACTCTGGGAGACAGAAGCTGTCTGTTTTCCTCTCCTCTGCCTTCTCCTGTTTTTCCATCCCTCTAGAGGCTGAGCGGGGAAAGTCACAGCATTTTCTTGCTGAGAACCTCAGGATCAAAAAAAAAAAAAAAAAAAAAAACCCAAAAAACAAAACAAAACAAAAAAAACCCCAAAATCTTAGAATGACAGTGGGGGGAGGGCTCACCAGAGTCTAATCTGGCCCCATCACTCTCCAGTACTAGCGGCTGGGGTTTTGGGGGTAAGTAATGACCCAAGGGCACATAACTGGAGCTACAGGTCAGCACCAAGATGTCCAGGCTCCTGGAGAAATCCTAAGTTCACTTTTGCTGCTCATTCTAAGCCTGTGTTCCCCCTTGGCTCACGCTGGCACGAATTCAGCCACCCCTGCCCCAGAATTTGTGTCTGCCTTTAAAGGCTAAAAATATGTCTATAGGGAGCTTCCATTCTCTGCTCCCTCTTCCTGCCTCTCTGTGGCCTTCTCTACTCTCCTCTTTCTCTCCTCTTGCTTTCCTTGAAGTGGACAAGGGGAGAGCAGTAGATCTGGGATACTGTGGCTCCTTCCTTCTTCCAGGGTCCTTACGAAGTTGGGGGGATTGGCCAGAGTTCGGGGGCAGTCCAGGTGGCCAAGTGTAGGGCTTCTCTAAACCTGATTGCACAACTGAATTCCCTGATGAGCTTTTAAAAGCACAGACTCTAGAGTCTCTCCTGGACCCTCTAACTAGAATCGCTGGGTGTGAGTTTAGTGATTTAGTATGTTTCCTATGGGCCTTCTAATGGCCATTCCAGAACTGATTAACAGACCACGGTTTGGAAACTGTGGAGTTTGGAGTCAACAGGACAGAAGTTTTCAATTAAAACAAATCTTAGCTCTCGCTCATGTACCTCATTGTGATTTTGGACAGGTTACTTACCTTCCCTGAGACTCAGTTATCCCATTTGAAAAATGGGCTATTGGGGCACCTGGGCGGCTCAGTCAGATACGCATCCAACTCTTGATCTCATCTCAGGTCTTGATCTCAGGGTCATGAGTTCAAGTCCCACGTTGGGTTCTGAACTGGGTGTAAAGCCTACTTAAAGGAAGAAAAAGAAGAAGAAGACGACAAATGGGCTAAGGATAAAGCATAATATGATACATAATTATGTGCACATAGTTGATGCATAATACATGTACAATTTACATCTCTACGTGATGCCTACACAGAGTATATGTTCAACAAATGGCAACAGTTGGTACGTAAGGTACTGTAGGTCTTCAGGTTTGTGCCCCATGGCTTCCCTTACTTCCAGGGCCCCAGGGTTTCTCCTTCATGGTCAGAGACTTGTTTCTTACTGTCCTCCTTATGTGGGCACTGGGCAATGGGGGCCCAGCTCCCTAATTGTGTCTCCTGTCAGTAAAATCATAAATCAAGGGAGGAAATGTGCTTCTGACCTTGAAAGCAGAATCTTTGTGACTGGTCTGTGAGGTGTGCACAATTTTCTGTTCTGTAAGCACTTAAGCTATTGTACACAAACAGGACCCTACACACTGGGTGGACTAGATTCCACCCCAGCTTAGTTCCAGGCCAGGAGGAGCCCAGCTGGGGTTTTGTTCATCTGGAAAGCAGTCAAACAGAAAAGAGAGCTAGAGGGAAGGGGAGAGAAATCTTTGGTCCCTGGAGAAGCAGCCTATCCTCTAGGCAACTTGTGTCTCCTGCCCCGTCTCCCCTTTCCCTCCACGCCATTATTCCATGTGTAATACGTAAAAGGAACCTCTGTTACCATTCATTCCTTCTTAAGTCATCGCAATTTGCCTCCTGCATGCATTAGGTCACCGATGACCTCCTAATCACAAATTCAATGGCTTTCCCATGATTTCATGGATATAAATTTGTTTCCCAATCCTTAGCAGAGAACGGCACATTTTTTTCTAAATTAATTTAACAAACACTTACATAGGGCTTACAATGTGTCAGGCAGTATTCTGAGTGTTTTTCAAATATTAATTTATTTAATCCACATCACAGCCCTATGAGGTAGTCCCACTTTATAGAGGACACCAAGGTTCAGAGAGATTAAGTAACTTGCCCAGGGTCACCTTGCTAATAAAGTAGCAGGGTTGGAATCCACCCTGGATATTAAATGTTATTATATTGCCTCTCAGAGCAAAGCCAACTCTGAACCCCGACTTGACAAGGCTACAGAGACTAGCAAACTATAACATTACTGGGTTCTTTCTCCACCTCCATTGGATCATAAAAGAATTCCTGACCTTAAGTGTCTCCAAGTAAGCAGAAAGGAGGCCGATTCTTGGTCCACGATGGTCACTGTCATTATATTTGCCCCCTCTGCTGCACAGCACAATGGCATTGTCAACACCATCTTCCTCTTAGGCCAGGATGTCAGGCACTCCTGTTCTGAGCAGGCTTCCGTGGTGCCCCTCACAGCTCTCTTCTATGCTGACCACAAGGAGAACCTCCAGGCGGCAAGGCTACAACATTTGGTGTATAGTCTGCACAGGTATCAGAGGCAAACCTGTTCCTAGTGCTGTCAAGTCAGGATCAGGTCACTGACACAGAATCTCACCCTCTTCTGTCTCCTAGATCACAAAGAATCCAAGTCTTCCACGTTGAGTCACCAATTTGCCCCGCTTGCGCACAACTTTCCTGGCTCTAACAATGAAAGTCCCACGTTTCAGACAAGCCCTCTGTTTTGGGAAAACCAGAACAGTTGGCCACCCAGATCCTAAGAGCATATCTGGGAATCGGTCTCCTTCAATATTCTTTGGATTAGGAATTCCATAGACAGTAAAACCTTGGTTTGCGAGCGAAATTCGTCCCAGAAACACGCTTGTAATCCAAAGCACTTATATATCAAAGTGAATTTCAAGAACCATTGGCTTAGTGGTGATCATGTGACATTCAGTGTCGCATACTACTCATATTGCAAGACACTGCCCGTTTATCAAGTTAAAATTTATTAGAAGTGTTCGAATTTAATTAGAAATGTTAAAATTTATTAGAAATACCAAGTTTCTCACAAGCCACAGTTTGCTCTAATTACTTTTTGGCTGTTAGGGTCTGTTTCTTTGACTGTCACATGGTGTAAAGACAGCCGTATGTGAGCAAGAGGGTTATTTGGGATTTAGTCCATGCTATCACAATCAAATTCTTCCCTACTTTGATTCCTGTCCATTCATTTTCCAAAACCCAGATCACTTCCCACCTCACATTCAATCTCTCCCTCAACACTCAAATTGTTTCCCTTCTGAAGTCTTCAAGAAAGTAGTATCCTTGCATGTCATTTGTCAGCAACTCATCTATGGCCCTATGATGTCACCTGTAGTGATAGACTAAGCTGACATTTACATCTTTTATTGCTGTTTAATTTTTACCTTGTTCACATCTTATACCAAAAGAAAAAGTCTTGGCAGGAAGAAACCATTATATTTGTATCTGCCTCTAAAATTCTCCAGATCCCAATTTGTGGACGGAAGAGGTTTCCCTGCCCCCCCTCCAAGCAATTCTTTGGTATTCAAGAATACCGGCTGAGTGTGCTATAACTCATCTCAATTCTGACACTATCTACCTAGAGACAGCAACAGATCCCACACGCTAAGGGTTCAGTCCTACAAGACTGGCCCTACCTCTTCAGATGCCAAATTATAAGCCCAGGTTGTTCCCTGCACTTCTGACCAACTGGCTATACTTCACAGGTTCCCACGACCCCCTTCCTGGGTTCGAATCATTTGCTAGAGCAGTTTATAGAACTCAGGAAACCTCTTTTACTCACTAGATTACCAGTTTATTATAAAAAGATATAACTTAGGAACAGCCAGATAGAAGACATGCATAAAAGGTATGAAGACAGGGGCCAGAGGCTCTATGCTCTCTCCAAGGGCTCCACTCTCCCCAAACATCCATGTGTTCACTAATCCAAAGACGCTTTGGGTTTCTGTGAGGGCTTCATGACATAGGCATGATTGATTCAACCTCCCTGGATGTCAGGGGGTAGGACCTAAAGTACGAACCCACTCATCACATAGCTGGCTCCATTGGTAACCAGCCCCCATCGTTAGGTCCAATGGTGTCTTCAACAACATAGCAGAAGACACCTTTATTTTTATCACTTAGGAAATTCCAAAGGTTTTAGGAGCTCTACACCAGAAATAGGATCAAGACTCAATATATAGTTCTTATTATAAATCACAATATCACAACCTCCAAGCCAGATATAGAGACTCGCACATAGTCATTACTGAGTCACAATTTGTTGGGTTGACTTTGTTTTGGTTTGATATAATTGTGCTTCTCTGTAAGGAAATAGCTCTAAGATGGTTTGGTGCTGAACCAAAGACTCATCTGGAATACTTATTACAAATGCAAATTTGGAGCCCTACCCCAGACCTCCTAAATGTAAGGTCTGATAACTACTGTTAGTAGAACGATCCTGGGGTTTTAGTCCAATATATCTGGATTTTCATCCACATTACTGACCAGCCTCGGAACTGTGCCTTGGAACCCATCGATTTCTCCAAGCTTTAGTTTCCTCATCGGAAAGATAATGAAACAAAACCTCATAGTATTACTGTGAGGGTTAATATTGTAACATGGGTACAGTACATAGCACTGGAATATTATAAAAGATCAATAAACACTGCTCACATATCCACATAACCTATGAGCAGATTTCTCCTTCGAATGAAGCAGCACCTAGTTTCCATATTGTTATATACTAAATGAGATTTAAATGTTCCTCTCCTGGGGTCACCAAGGCCCAGGCGGGCTCTACAGATCTTACTGAAACACCTCCCCAAGAACAAATTTATTAGAATAGCAAGATACGTGATTTTTCAGTGGCCTTTTTTAGCATCTGCCCTATGGGATCGTGAACTCTAAAGAAAAAAAAAATAGTCAGACACCTGGTCAACGGGAATCATTGAATAGAAAGAATCTATACTTCAAACACTGAATAACTGCTGACATAGAGAATGAGAGTACTCAGCTATTAGGATGTCGGTTCTGTAAAGAATAAAAATAAAAAAAGAACAGGTCTAACACAGAATAGCCTCTGAGATCAATCAATGAGACACAAACAAGAGAATACAAAGGAGGAGGAGAAGGAGGAGGAGGAGGAGGAAGAGGATGATTCAGACAAGAATCAGACAACATTATTCTGAGTAAAGATTTCCCCATTGATGTGGCAAACAGGGCATCTGTAATTAACACCAGGGCTACATTTTAGGTATATTTGTATTTTACAGGTTGTTCACTGTACACTTTTTTTTTTGCTTACATTAACTGTTAATCCTTATTCATTCTGTCACATAGTTTTCTTAGTTAATCTTTTTGTTGTTAAAAAGACCTTAGCTAAAATAATTTCTTTTTTTTTTAATTTTTTAACTTTTTAACTTATTTTTGAAGGAGAGAGAGAGAGCATGAGCAGGGGAGGAGCAGAAAGAGAGGGAGACATAGAATCCGAAGCAGGCTCCAGGCTCTAAGCTGTCAGCACAGAGCCCGATGCAGGGCTCGAACCCGCAAACTGTGAGATCATGACCTGAGCCGAAGCCAGACGCTCAACCGACTGAGCCACCCAGGCGCCCATAAAATAATTTCTTTTTAAAGAAACACTTTGTGTGTGCTTCTGTTATTGGCTCTTCTCACACTGTCATTTGTATTCAGATCTACCTCCTCTGTTCAACTTGGGACAATCTGGAAAGCAAAATTCCATCTATTTTTGTGTCCCCAGAACTCAGCACAGAGCTTGGCACATAGTAGGTAGTTGATATTGTTGCGTTGTATGTACTTGAGTTGAAAAAGATGTCTGAACATGACAATCGCTTTTCTAGCACCCAGCATGGATGGACAAGGGGAGACATCGTGTGCAGATGGGGGTCCGAACAGTCATCCTTTTCAAAAGATGCCCCAAAAAGACCAAAGAGAGATCAGCAAAGTTCACCAATGATGCAAGCCCTTTCTGCAATTCTAACCGTGTGATTCAGGGGTTGGAGAACCTACCCTCTTAGGGTCAACAAGGCAATCAGGTGACCTTCAGTGGCTGTAAGTTTTCAGCATTCAACCTCCCCTTGGGTTAATGTCCTGGACACTGTATCTTCATCCATTATTTAAAAAGTACTGGAACTAAAATGCTTGTGGACCTCAGAGAAAACCTTTGCCCCTTACAAGTTTTGCAACACTTGGTATATTATTTAAATGTCTCTTACGTATGCACAGAGCTATGAGGGGCAGAACCAAGCAATAGAAAGAATACGAAGATTTTAGCAAAGAGCCTGACACATGGTAAGTTTTCAATGAACTGAAGGAAGACTAGAGGGGAGACGAGGAAGAGGAAGAGGTGGCTGGAAGGGTTAAATGAGACAGTTACACGAGTATCAGCCCACTTCTGCTCTGGCACACAGTAGGTCCTCAATAAATGTGCACTCCCTCTCACTCACTATGGGTGCTCGGTGAAGTAGTGTTGAATTGATGGGTCGTCATTCCTCCACCAATCAATAACTGAATTGATGAACGTTTGACTTAGAATGAAGCAGTTCTGTTTCAGACAGTCTTGAGTAAGCGAGTCGCGTCTCCTTTTTCTTCCCACCTTCAGTTCTTCAGTGATCTTTTGACTTTACAGTGTGAAGCTTCCAGACCCCCTCCTCAATGTGCAGTCGACAAGCCTCTCTGAAAACTTTTTCTTTCCACCCTTTGGGTGATGAATTCAATAAGCGGCACTGACATCAGTCGTGGCCAGGCGGTCAGAATTTTCTCTGAGTAGGCAGCGTCAGCTCCTCCCCAGTTCCAGCAGGAGACCCTCCTGTATCACAAGTTTGGTGAGAGCACGTGTTCAGGAGGAGGGCTGGGCAGTCCACGCAGGTGGTGCTCAGGAAATAGGCCTGGAAATGGAGGTGGTCACATTCTGCCCATACTCAGCCTGAGAGTAAAGGTCCTCTTCCCTTCCCCCTTCCGCGTTCCCCGTATTCAACGAATATTTACTTACTTTGTGTTTGGCACTCAGGGGCCAGGAGTGACAAGACAGGGCCACTGTCCTGTGCAAGCCTCTCTGCTAGCTGTCCTTGCGTCACAAACCCCCGGTACCTGTCACTGCCTCCAGCTTCGGTTCTGTGTTCCATACAAGGGTTATTGAGCCTACTACGCCTGCTTAAAAATCTTTTCATTTTGAAATAATTTCAGACTTACAGAAGTTACACAAATAGTACAAATAATTGATGTGCACTCTTCACTCTGATTCCCCCAATTTTAAATTTTTTACCGCATCGGTTTTATCATCTTCTCTCCCTCTTTCTATATACATATGCATGTTCTGAAGCATTTTAGAAGGATTTGCAGACATGGGGCCCCTTGTCAGCTAAATACTTCGGTATGTATTTCATAAAAGCAAGGACATCCTTTTATATAACCACGGTACAGTTCTCAAACCCAGAAAATTAACATTAATGAAGTATTATCTAATTGACAGGCCTTATTCAAATTTCACCACTAGGATTTTCCCATGAGAATTCTTTGTAGCAAAAGAAAAAAAGCAAAGTCCTGATCCAGAATCCAATCTGGGGCCCTGTCTTGCATTCAGTCATGACGTCTTTTTCCCCTTTAATCTGAAACAGTTCCTTGACCTTTGCCTTTTGTGACCTTCACATTTTTGAAGAGTACAGGACTATTCTTTTTCAGATAGTCCTCAGTGTAGGTCTGTCCAGTGTTTCCTCATGATTTGGTTCAAGTTGTGCGTTTTTAGTAAAATAACACTGCAGTGATGCTGTGTTCCCAGTGCATCGTATCTTATCAGGAGGCATGTGGGGTGTCCTTGTCCCAGCGCTGGTGAAGTTAATTTGGATCCCTTGGTTAAGGGGCTTTCCATCAATACCACTGATGAGACTGTAACGGTGTCGCTGTATGGCATTATTTTTCTTTTGAACTGTGTTAAGTGCCTTGTGGAGAGGTACTCGGAGACTAAGTAGGTATCCTTTTTCTCATGAAAATTCGACTCATTAAATTTAGCATTCGTTGATAACTCTTGCCTGAAGAAATGATTACTGTCGTGGTTGCCAAATGGTAGTTTTCAAATTCCATCATTCTCTATTTATTAGCTGGGATCCCACTAGAGAGAAGAGCTTGCACTTCTCCATCATTTATGCATGTATGCATATGGATGAGGGTGTATGTGTGTATAGCAAGGTATTAGTTTTCTATTGCCGCTGTAACAAATAACCACCAACTGACTGACTTAAAAAAAATACATGCTTATTTCCTTAAAGTGCCAGGGGCTGAGTTCAAAATAGGTCTTCTGGGGATGAAGTCAGTGTGCCAGCAGGCCTTCGTTCCTTCTAAAGGCTCTAGAGGAGTGCCGCTCCTGACTGTTTCCAGCTCCCAGAGGCTGCCCACATTCCTTGGATCATGAGCCCTTTACAGCAGTCACACTACTCCCAACTCTGCTTCCATTATTGCACCTCCTTCTCTGACTCCTCTGGTTCTCTTATGGATGTATAAGGACCCTTGACACTTGTAAATTGGACCCACCAGGAGAATCCAGGAGAATCCCCCCACCCCAGCTCAAATTGCTCAATCACACGGGCAAAGTCTCTTTTATTATGTGACATATCAAGGTAACATAGTCACAGGTTCTGGGAATTAGGATGTAGAAATCTTTGAGGACCATTATTCTGTCTACCACAATGAGGACGGATTCATGAATTCTGACTTTATGCGTTTTAATCTGTAACGTTACTGATTTTGACCTCAAATTGTCCAAACTGTGGTCAGTGGGAGCCACTTTAATCCTATTCCCGATCCTGCATCTTTTTGACCCATCCCCATCATTCTTTGAGTAATTTCCTGCTTTCTGGCACAATATGTTCTAGGCTCAACTTAACGGTTTTCCTGTCCCAGTTGTGCCTGGAATCAGCCATTTCCTGATTTGCTTTATTTTATTGGACAATAATATTTAGAAGCTAATATCTGATCATCTAGTATATTTTTCATTACTACAGGGCCCTCTCATTTGGATACAAACTCACCATCTATCATCTATCTATATCCAAGTGTATCTATATAGGTTAAAATATTTCAGGCTAATATGTCCAGTCCCAAGCCAAACCACAGAGTTTATTCTCATCTTCCTTTTTCATGTGGTGAAAAAGAGTTCTCTGACACTGAGAACTCTAACTCTCATTTCCACAAAATATTTTACATATTTGCTCAACCCTAACGGTACTTAGTTTTTGGGTTTGCTAACCCATATTCCTGTGTAAACAAATCTACTAACTACAGTTCAGTATATGTTTACAGTTCTTTCTGTCTGTAGCCTGAGAGCCTACGGTCAAAACACAGTATTTGAACGTTACTTAGGTTAATTATCCCCCTCTGCGTTTAATGCAGTTACATCTCCATGCTTTTTTTTTTTTTATCTTGTTTCCTTCAACAGGAACGACCACTTCACCAAGCAAACATTGATCAGAAACTAGAAATCTACTGGGAGCCCTTCCTATTGAAGAAGTCGGTCTGTTTGATAGCTCTCTTATAGCAATTTCTATTTTGTCTTAAATTGTTTTCTTTTCTCTGGGCCTCTCCAATCAGAATGAACGTAACGTTAGGGTGTAAAGGTGACCTCTCCCCATTCTCATCTTCCATACAGCCTCCAGATAAAGGATATAAATCTTCGTGGAATCAATGAAAACAGCCCTCTGGCTAGAGAAAGTGGCAAAGATGATTAAAAGAATGAGAAAAATAAAGGAGTTGAGGCGATGCAATCATGCCCCTTACAATTTTACAATTTTTGGTTCTTCCCAATCCTAATAATATTTGACTTATTGTCCATAATGCCTAGGATTCCTATTTGAAGTTCACAACATCCATCGAGCATAGGGTGGTAGGTATTATTGGCTGCATTCTTATACAGGAGAAAATTGAGGTTCAAGTAGATTAAATAACAGGCCCAAGCACTCTGATTAACACATGGTCCGTACCAGAATGGGAATCTACTTTTAATTTCTTAATTAAAAATTTTCTGTTACAAACGCACATGCTTCTTGTAACAAATCACATCACTCAGATAGGCACGAAGGAAAGTTAATAGTCTGTCTCCTCCTCCCTTGTCCATATGTCACTGATATTAACCAAATGGCACGTGTCCATCTATACTTTCATCTGTCAAAACTGTGTGGAATCTTGATACTCTCATGAATGCCAGGATTCGAAGAGTAAAAGACATCTGATCCACCTGAGGGGAGGGAACTGAAGCCAAAGACTCACTTTGTGATGCCGGTCACACGTGAGTCGTCTCCCGGAGCTGACGGAGGTGGACTCTCAAACTATGGTTGCTGCATAGAGGGGAGCCCCCGTGATTCTTGGGGACATTCAAATGGCTTCTTTCTTCTCTGAGGCTGGAGAATGGGAGTCATGACCTAGTTGCACTCCAGAGTTTCTTTAGCTACACAAACCTATGATAAATAACTTACTTCCCCGTTCTCAAGAAAATTCTGCATTCTCTCCTTGTCCCCATGCTGGGGAGGCCATGAGTGGTGTGGGTGGGGTATGTGACAGGATGCAAAAACCTTCCTCTTCCTGCATTCACCTCATTCAGAGAAATGAAGAAAGAACAAAGCTAACCTCTTGTGTCTTGCCTAGCCATCTTTCCTTAAGAATCCCAAATTCACAGGGCCCCTAGGTGGCTCAGTCGGTTGAGCGTCTGATTTCGGCTCAGGTCATGATCTCCAACGAGAGTTCAAGCCCTGTGTCGGGCTCTGTGCTGAGAGCTCAGAGCCTGGAGACTGCTTCGGATTCTGTGTCTCCCTCTCTCTCTGCCTCTCTCTGTCTCTCTCTCTCAAAAATAAATAAACATCAAAATGAATTTTTAAAAAAAGAATCCCAAATTCGTTCCCTGCCAGGTGTTTGCTTTCAGGACCCTCTTGGAAAGCTGGTGACATCCAGTTCTGGCCCAAGGTATCTCCAGCAAGTGGCTAGATGGGGGTGTTCTGTTTCCAGGGAAGGCCCAGGCTCCTTCATTCTGTTCTACTTTCCATTTCCTGAATTTGAAAGCATGAATCAAGAACCATATCTCCAGAGCCTGGAACATCTATACTTGAAGACAGAGGGAGGAACTGCTCAAGGAAAATTTCAATAATCCGTACCGTGGATACCAAATCTCTGCTCCATCCCCCCTTGTGGAAATTTCCCCAGAGCCAAGGGATCCACAGAGTGGAGTTCTAGCACGGTCTCTGTCATGATTCCTGGCTCTGTGTCTTTAGATAAGTCACTCCAATCTCTGAGTCCCCCGCAATGGAAATTGTTTTGACTAGATGGATCTCTACATCTCTTCTAGCCCATGCCCACAGGCTTTAAGATTGAAACTAACCACTATTTAGATTTCACACAGCCTTGGGGGACCTCTCCCTACGTATCTTGGTTGGCGCTCGAGTCCTGGGCTGGGCCCCCAAACTCTCAATCATTAATAGTGGGCCTGCTCTTTGCTCAGGGCCGGCCAGGCCTCTGACCACCTTCCTTTGCTCGTGGGAGGTCAGGCAACCCCCTCTTATTAGAATGGACACGATTCACAGGCCTGGCATCAAAGGAAGTCTGGTGAATAAATCTCCATTCACTGTGGAGGCTTTGGACTTTACAAGGGAAATCCAGTACAGAGTTTCCAGCCAGCCTAACTACCTCCCTGAAGCCACACAGGTTCTAAAATTAATCACATCCTTTTCTTTTGCCCCGTTCCTATTTTACACGGTTACTCACCTTGGCAAAACGGTCAAAGGTTCAGTTCAGCGGTTCCCAACCTGAGGTCTCTAGACCTGTAGGGATCCATGAAGGGAGTAGTGGAGTTCTTTGAGCTATTTTCAATATTTCCAAAAGCCTGACAGAAACTGTATATTATCTGAGATAAGGCTGCGTAGGCTAACTAAAATGTCAAGCTGCTGTTGGCTGTATCCTATCAGTTCAATGTGTGGCCCCCACTACCAGGTGTTGATCTCAAATTGGACTTGGAAGGCATGTGTGCCTTTGATGAACGAGCAAGGGGCAACCCCATTAGTTATACCTGCAGGTCGCTCATTAGACAAAGTATTTTAAGGCATGGGGTCTATGTGGGGAAAATAACAAAAAGTGCCCTAATGGTAAAGAACTTGGAATCCCATGAACTGAATCCACAAGCTGCCTTCATGTTACCATTTCAGCCTCGCCCAAGGAAGTACATCATCTGTGAAGCTGTCAGCCACTCTGGTCCCTTTGCCTTGACATATATGGATCTGCTATGGAGAAAAGCCAGGCATCTGCCTCGATAAGCATTTTCCAAATTAGGGAACCTTTAAAGAAACTCTAAGGGAGCCATAGAAGTCAGAGATACATCAGGAAGAAATGATGAGTCCCTGGAATGCGCTGACACGCCAGCGTCAGGGTGTGTGTTTCTGGGTATATGTGAATGTGTGTGTGTGTGTGTGTGTGTGTGTGTGTGTGTGTTGGGACATGGGTAGTTGGGGAGAAACTAGACATGTCTTATAGGATTTTATGGGTGTTGGTTGCAGAGCAGAAGTGAGTTTCTAGTGTGGTCTGAGTTGTTGGTGAACAAGTGTCCGTGGAGTGACGTGCAGTGTGTGTAGGTAGGGGCTGGATGTGGATGGGGTGGGGCAGCGAGAGTAGGTGGTGGGGATGTGTATGGGTGTGCATAACTCGTGGATGGATGTGCAGGGAGTGAAGTGGAACTCTGGAGCCTTCTGATATAAACATTCGAGAGAAACTCTCCCCTAGGCATCTGCTGAGTGCAAATACAATAGACGAGAGTTTATGATTTCATAGATTCTAAATAAACGGAGGGTTAAATCAAGTTCATCTGAAACAAAACAGCCTGTAATAGAGAGCCTGGTGCTGCAGAATCTGGCAGGGGGCCGCCGGTCTTGCCTTTCCCGACCCAGAGGCAGAGCCTGATTGTTTTCCCCATGGGTTCCGCAGCCCTGTACTGGGGAACAAGGGTACACGGGTGGGGATCGGTGAGAGGAAGAAATGAATTCTGCTTGGGCGGTGGCCTGCAATGATTTTGAGCAGACACACAGGGGGGCTGGGGATCCCTTCTGTGAGAACGAGAGGGTGAAATACAGTCAAGAGACGCCTTCTGGATTAGGGACTGTCACAGGGATGATTCCCTGGTTATTTTACAAGCTACCAGCCTGGGGAGTCTTCAGGATCTGTGGTTCCAGGACTATACGTGTTGGTGAAGTGCAGGAACACCGCGGTCTCGTCTTTGCCTTGGGAGTCAAACCATCTCTGCCTCTTCCAGTGCCCCCTGGTGCCCCCATCCGCTCTCAGCCTTTGTCCTGACCCGCATTTGGGAGAGTCTTTCTCAGGCACAAGGGGTTCCTCATCCCACGAATGATTGATCCACACAGAGCTCTCATTCTCATCATGGGAAGGTTTGGGGTCTGGGGTTGTTTCGTTTTTCCCTCTGTTGGATCCATCCTGCAACATATAGGAGATTTCTTTTGCTGGTGTCTTTTACTCCAATCAATAATTTCTCAGTGCACAAAGCGGGCCAGCATGAGAGACGGGCGTTGATGGGAAACCAGTGTATCGTTGGAGGGGGGTGACAAGCCAGGCAGGTCACATCTCTGGAGACGTGGGTGCCCATCCACCTCTGCTCAGCTCCCTGTCCCCTGCCGGTGCTCCCCACCGGCCACATAGCACACTCACGAGGGTTGCCCCCTCCCAGGACCTGCTCCCCCAAACCGCCCCCTGCGTCACCAGACAAACACGGTTTCAGGGGCCCCGCTCACATTCCTTTGTTCGCAACAGAAACTCTAACATCCTTCCTCTGACGTGCGCTCCAGAGTGTCCTTACGCTCCAATACGCTGCCGCTGTCATTGTTGTCGCCGTTAACTGCTCTACAACATCCCTTTCTGCTCTGTCAAAACAAGTTTCTGCCTCGGGTTCCTGAGCACTGGCTGAGGGAAGGCGAACGAGAGAAGTACACAGTAGAGAGAGGTACCGAGGCATTCTTTGCCCACTGACTTAAAAATGCCCAATCTATCATGCCAAAACTATCCGTAGAGTTTTTTAGAGGACTCACTACTTTCTTCAGCCATTAAATTTCTCCATGCGAATGGTTACCAAATCACAGCCCAGGGATCCAGTCGGGCCCACTTCCTGATTTTGTACAGCCCGTGAGCTAAGAACCCTTTTACATTTTTTTTAAGTTTATTTTATGTATTTTGAGAAACAGAGAGAAAGAGAGAGAGCAGGGGAGAGGCAGAGAGAGAGAGAGAGAGAGAGAATCCCAAGCAGGCTCTATACCATCAGCCCAGACAAGGGGCTCGATCCCATGAACCATGAGATCATGACCTGAGACAAAATCAAGAATCGAGTGCTGGGGCACCTGGGTGGCTCAGTCGGTTGGGCATCCGACTTTGGCTCAGGTCATGATCTCATGGTTTGTGAGTTGGAGCCCCGCATCGGGCTCTGTGCTGACAGCTCAGATCCTGGAGCCTGCTTCGGATTCTGTGTCTCCCTCTCTCTCTCTGCTCCTCCCCCACTCATGCTCTGTCTCTCTCTCTCCCTCAAAAATAAATTAAAAAAAAAAAAGAATCGGGTGCTTATCTGACTGTGCCACCCAGGTGTCCCCTATTTTACATTATTTAATTGTTTTTTTTAATAGTCAAAACAAGGCTATTTCTTGACACATGAAAGATATCTGAAATTAAAATTCTAGGGTCCATAACCAAATCGTATTGGAATACAGTCACCTTAATTCGTTTTATCTCATGCATGGCAGCTTTCGTACGGCAGGTTTGAGTAGTTGCTACAGAAACCATATGAATGACCCACAAAGCTGAAAATATTTGCCATCTTTACACAAAATCCTTGCTCGCCACTGATCTAATCCAATACTGGTATAGCATGGTTTTAATTACTCTAGTTTCATAAAATGTTGTGATACTTAGTAGGTGCTAAGGATTCAAGTTTTGTGGGGGTCTGACACTTACATAATTTGGGGGAATTGCTTTAAAAAAAGAATACTGGGGCACCCCTATGGCTCAGTTGGTTGAGCATCCAGCTCTCGATTTTTAGCCCAGATCCTCATCCCAGGGTCATGGGATCAAGCCCCCACATGGGTTCCGTGCTGAGGGTAGAGCCTGCTTAGGATTCTCTCTCTCTCTCTCTCTCTCTGCTCCTCCCTGCTACCCGCTTGTGTATGCACACACAATCTCTCTCTCTGAAATAAATTTTAAAAAATTAAAATAAATAAAAATTTTAAATGAATACCAAGTTAGAGTTAAAATTAGTTATAAAAGTGAGTATTTATTGAGAATGAGTGAAAGGTTATGACAAATCACATATTTGTCAAAGTTTTCAAACATAGGTTATGACAAATCACATATTTGTCAAAGTTTGCATCACAAAATCCACAAAAATAACATATTGTCCATATAATATACTGTCTGTATCAATTAACTGACATGTGTGGTACTTTTTTCTACATTTGGGGGGCTATATACCCTTTATCACCTTCTTCACCTAACAACAATTTTGTAATATTTTCTGCAGTGAAAATAAAAAAGTTATTCAAACTTTCTTCTAACACAGTTCATTAAAATTTAGGGTTCTTAAAAATTATTTTCGATTGCTTCCAAAAGTCTCTTTCAGCAGGGTCCGTGTTATTGGTAATGACAGGTAAAGGTGTAAGAGTTTTGTCAAATTTGGGAAAACTTCTTTTGTATACAACCTGTAAGATTTTAGAGAATTTCAAGGTTTCTTGTGAAAATGTGAAATATGAAAAACTCTTTGAACTGACACACTCCTTCAGCCAGTTTCATGTCAATATTTTTGTTCGTGGCAAATTGTTATTTTTGTTGATGTTGACTTCTTGTGTCAAATCAGCAATAAATGTAAATATTTTCCAGTGTGTTCCTATAACTCAATATCTTGATTACTTAGATTATCAAACAATCCATGAGTTTATCTGTAACTTCTATTTAAACCATATCTCTTTCTCTTGATATAATTATGACTTTTTATATAATTTGGCAATTTTTTTTTGTTATACTTTTCTTCTCAGTGTCTGCACAATTTTGTTAATTTTATAACTCAACTTTATTGCTTTGGTTTCCTGCTTCAGTCTTTCTCTGACTTCTTTATTCTGCAATAAATAAAGATGACAAAAGAAGTTACCTTTTATATCCACCCAAATCAGAAGTCTATAATTTCTCACTATTTTATTGAAATGTTCCAAAACTTCTTTCCAAATTGCAGTTAGAAGAGTGTATTCAAGCTTTATCAACTTTATGAATACATTTTGCATCTCATTTGCTTTCTGGTTTCTCTCTCCAGAATGAAATTTAGAGCCCTGGAAACATCACTGTACCTATACTATAAAGCTTGGGCACTGGGTTTCTGGCTGAGGGGAAATTGAGTTTGGGACAGATGTATGGGGTTCACGGCCACTCCTGCATATGGTTTGGTTATTGTGAAGCCGTCCCCCTGTAGCTAAAGCCTCCCACAATGGCCCCTGTGTCCATAACCCCATCATCAATCTGTCTAGAGCCAATACCACCAGACACAAGTGTGGCAGAGGGAAAGGCAGAGCAGAAAGAGATATGTGGTTAGGAAATCTTAATTTGGCAGTTTTCATGGAAACATAAGACCACAGAAGTATGCAGCCAGGCTCCCCCCAGGTCCTCGAGAAGAATGAGGAAATGAGGGTCCTAAGGTTTAAGTTTCATTTGCTACATGATAAACATACCCCCGCTGGCAGGACACGTTTCCCCCTCATTGTCCATGTTTAGAGTTGCATTGATTCTACACTGTTCCCCTTCTCTATGCCCTTGACAGTTTGTCAAGTTCCATGAAAACTCTTGTTAGATTGTATTAGGACTGCATTAAAATTTGAGATAAATTTGAATCCTGTTCTCATCCCTCCAATACTAAATACTTCCATCAAGAATGAGTTCCATCTGAGGTGCCTGGGTGGCTCAGTCGGTTGGGCATCCGACTTTGGCTCAGGTCATGATTTTGTGGTTTGGGAGTTCGAGTCCCGCATTGGGCTCTGTGCTGACAGCTCGGAGCCTGGAGCCTGCTTTGGATTCCGTGTCTCCCTCTCTCTCTCTCTCTCTCTGCCGCTTCCCTGCTCATTCTCTGTCTCTCAAAAATAAATAAACGTTTAAAAAAAAATGAGTGAGTTCATCTCTCCATTCCTCCAGGTCTCCTATATGTCCTTAAATCAAGTTTTGTATTTCTTCACACTTCCTTGTCTTCAAAACTCCGTTTTTCTTTGTTGATCTTGAATCACATTACTAAATGCTATTCTTAATTCTAATATTTGCCAGGAGTTTCTGTAGAAGATTCTGTTGTCTGTAGTAAAAAAAAGAAAAATATTTGTCTCTGCTTTTCTGATATCTATGAACTTCTTAAATTTTTCTTGTTTTGCTTCATTAAATAGGGCTTTGGGGAAAGCAATGCTTTCGCAGAAATCTTTATCCCTTAAAAGAAGTTACTTTTTATTCCTTGTTTTCTATGAGATTTCTTTTGACTATTGGGTTTTTTGTTTGTTTGGTATGAATGTGGAAGGATAACAAACATTTTTTATATGAAATGGGATAAGCAAATAATTTTCCTTTTATCTGTTAGTGTACTGAGTTTTATTAATAATTTTCTAATGTTTATCTTTTCATGCCCTTTTTAAAATTTTGTAATTTTTTTTTGACAGAGAGAGAGAGAGAGAGCACAAGTTGGGGAGGGGCAAAGAGAGAGAGATACACAGAATCTGAAGCAAGCAGGCTCTAGGCTCTGAGCTGTCAGCACAGAGCCTGAGGTGGGGCTCAAACACATGGACCAGGAGATCATGACCTGAGCAGATGTTGGAAGCTTGACTGGGCCACCCAGGCGCCCCTCAAGACTTTCTCTACTTGTAATTTTTTTAAAATATTTTTCTAATTTTTTAATGTTTATTTTTGAGGGGGGAGAGGGGCAGAGAGAGAGGGAGACCCAGAATCTGAAGCAGGCTCCAGGCTCTGAGCTGTCAGCACAGAGCCCGATGTGGGGCTCGAACCCGTGGACCACAAGATCATGACCTGAGCCGACATCAGACGCTTAACTGACTGAGCCACCCGGGCGCCCTCCTTGGTCTTCCTGATAGTCTCTTGAGTGAGAAACTGTTTATTAAAATTTGATCTTATTGACTAACAAATGCACTTGAAGATATAGATTTTCCTCTGGCACTTACTTAGCCGTCGTGTTTTCTACATGATACCCCTGTTGTGGTTCATTTCTAGCCTTGACAAAGCAACAACCCATTTTAAACAAGATACAAACCAGGAAAGTCATGAAAGGAACAACTGGAAAATGTGACTACGTCAATATTACAGTAGTCTACATTTTACAGTTTAAAGAAAAAACAGACTTGAGAAAATATTTTCTTCCCATGGAAAAATAATTTAACATCCATCATTCAGTAATGGTTTCTACAAATCAATAAAAATGATTGGGACAAAAAAATGTTAATGTCCCAAGTAATCAGTTAAATGAAAAGGAAAACAAGGGCATGAAACTCTCTCACCCAATAGACTGGCAAAGAGGGAATCGAGAGGAGAGTGTGAGAGAGATAAAGTCCCAAAGACCATGTATAAAGAAAACTCAACAGCTATTCACAACACTCTCAGCAGTCTAGGACTGGAAGTGAACTTCTTCAATCTGATAAAAGGGATCTACAAACCAACCAATAGCTAACACCACATTTTTTTTCAATATATGAAATTTATTGTCAAATTGGTTTCCATACAACACCCAGTGCTCATCCCAAAAGGTGCCCTCCTCAATACCCATCACCCACCCTCCCCTCCCTCCCACCCCCCATCAACCCTCAGTTTGTTCTCAGTTTTTAACAGTCTCTTATGCTTTGGCTCTCTCCCACTCTAGCCTCTTTTTTTTTTCCTTCCCCTCCCCCATGGGTTTCTGTTAAGTTTCTCAGGATCCACATAAGAGTGAAAACATATGGTATCTGTCTTTCTCTGTATGGCTTATTTCACGTAGTATAACACTCTCCAGTTCCATCCACGTTGCTACAAAGGGCCATATTTCATTCTTTCTCATTGCCATGTAGTACTCCATTGTAACACCATATTTTTTTAAAAAACTTTTTTTTAATGTTTATTTATTTTTGAGAGAGAGAGAGAGAGAGAGAGCAGGAAGGGCAGAGGGTGAGGGAGACATGGAATCTGAAACAGGCTCCAGGCTTGAAGCTGTCAGCACAGAGCTCAACACAGGGCTCAAACTCACAAACCGTGAGATCATTATCTGAGCCAAAGTCAGAAGCTTAACTCGCTGAGTCACCCAGGTGCCCTGCTAACACCACATTTAATGATGAAATAGTTACTGCTTCCACCCAAGGATCAGGAACAAGGAAAGGGGGACATTACTTCTATTCAACATTATACAGGATATCTTAGTCACTACTATAAAACAAGAAAAGTAAATTAAAAGCATAAAAACCAAAAAGGTAATGAGTAGAAGTTCCTCTACTGTAGATGACAGAATTGTTTACATACAAAATCTCAAGGATTGTACAAATCAACTAGTAAAACTAATCAGTGAGTTTGGACAGATCATAGAATAAAAGGTAGTATACAAAAGTAAGGTGTATTTTTCTATTCTAGCTGCAAACAATTAGAATATAAAATATCAAAATCCCAATTACAAGCGCTTCAGAATATGTAAAATATTTAGTGATAAATTTAAAAAATTTTTAATGTTTATTATTTTTGAGAGACAGAGTGAGACAGAGTGCAAGCGGGGGAGGGGCAGCTTGAAAGGGAGACACAGAATCCAAAGCAGGCTCCAGGCTCTGAGCTGTCAGCACAGAGCCCAATGCAGGGTTTGAACTCATAAACCATGAGATCATGACCTGAGCTGAAGTCGGACACTCAACTGACTGAGCCACCCAGGTGCCCCTTTAGTGATAAGTTTTAAGTAGATGTGCAAGTGTTGTACGTTGAAAACTAAAAGAAAAAAACTAAGAAAATGTTTAAAAGAAAAATAAATGAAGAGATGTACCATATTCATGGATTAGAACACTCAATATTATTAACATGTCAATTCTCCCCATACTGATCTGCAAATATAATTCCCAATCAAAATCTTAGCAAGCTTTTTGTGTAGAAATTGGCAAGCTGATTCCAAGATTTAAATGGAAATGCAAAGACCTAGAATATCCAAAACAATTTGGGGGGAGGGGAAAATGGATACACTTACACTACCTGATTTCAAAACTTCAGTCATATAAACAGTGTGGTATTGGTTAAAGGATACACATTTAGATGAATGATTAGAATAGAATATCCCAGAATTAGATCACTAAAATAGGTAAATTGATTTTTGACAAATATACAATGGAATCAATAGAGAAAGGATGGCCTTTTTAACAAATGGTGCTGGGACATTTGGATATGTATATGCAAAAAAATTAACCTCAATTCATACCTTATCGAGTGGAAAGCCCAAAACAGAAAGCCCGAAATTAACCCACATCTTACAGTCGTTTAATTTTTGACAAAGATGTCAAAGCAATGCAATATGGATAGAAAAGTTATTCCATTCTGGAATAACTAGATACTTCACACCAAACACAAAAATTAATTAATTAATTAATTAATTAATTCAAAATTGATCATAGACACAAATGTAAGAGAGAAAACCATAGAGCTTTTAGGGTAAAATATAAAAGATGTCTGAGTAGGCAGAAGCTTTTTAGTCCACAGAAAACAATTGGCATAAAAGAAAAAATAATGAGTTACATTTATCAAAGTTAAAAACATCCGCTTATCATAAGATACCATTAAAGAAATGCTTAGGTAAATCTACAGATTGAGAGAAAATATTTCTAAGTCACGTACCTGACAAAGGACTGTGGGTATGTAATTTGCATGTTACAAAATAAGGCATATGTATAACCAGAAACAGATAAAAAAGCACTTAGCATCATTATGTATTAGAAAAGAGCAAACTAAAAACACAATTAGATGCCTTTACATACTTGGCAGAATTGTTACATTTATAATGACCGACAGTACCGAGTATTGGCAAGGTTGGGGAGCGACTGGAATTCTCAGACAATTAGTGGGAATATAAAATGGCACGGTCACTGTGGAAAAAGGTCTATCAGTTTCCTATAAACATATAGTTACTATAGCCATATACCCAGTAATTCTATTACTACATATTGAAATAAATGATATAAAAGTGTTTGTACTCAACAAGACTTATGTACAAGTACAGTAATATTCCTGGTAGCTTTATTTATAATAACCCCAACTGGAAGCCGTCCGAGTGTTCACCAATAGGAGAATGAATAAATACGCAGGCATATATTCAAACAGTGGAGTAATATTCAGCAATAAAAATGAATGGGTTATCGATACCCACAACTTTATGGATGAATCGCAGAGACATTATTCTGAATAATAGCAGTCTTACACAAAAAGTGCATACTGGGAGATTCCGCTTATATGAAATCCAAGAAGAGGTAAAATTAATCCATTGTAAAAAATATTAATGGGGCACCTGTGTGGCTCACTCGGGTAAGTGTCTGATTCTTGGTTTCAGCTCAGGTCATGGTCTCACGTTTCGTGAGTTCAAGCTCCATGTCAGGCTCTATCCTGAAGTGCAGAGCCTGCTTGAGATTCTCTCTCTCTCTCTCTCTCTCTCTCTCTCAAAATAAATAAACTTTAATAATAATAATAATAACCATCCGACTGATGAGGGAACTTTCCCAGGTGATGTTTAAGTTTAGTGCCTTTATAGGAGTTTGGGCTAACACAAGGGTAATATTTACTGAAACTCATGTACACTCAAGAATCTCACATTTCATTGTATGCAAATTTTACTTCAAAGAAAAAAAAAAATTCCTGTAAACACATACTGAACTGTATATAGCTATGACCAAATGCTGACATATTTAGGGGAGTGCACCCTGACCTTGCAACGTACTCTGAATTGCCCCAAAAATGAGCCAAATGAATGGATGAGTGGGATGGATAAGCAAATAGCTATTTAGTAAAGTAGATACAGTAAAAATGTTTGGTATTAGCTGGATGGTAAGGATACGGGTATTCGCGGTAAAATTCTTTCAACTTTTTTAAATGTTTGGAATGTTTTCTAAAAAATGCTAAAAGAAACAATGAAAGGAGGTTCCCAACTCGACAAGTTGCTAAGCCTGAATCCTGCAAGAGCCCTAGTAGCAAACACCCAACTAGGACTCTCCCTGCAAAAGAGGGATCAGGGCTCAGCTGGCTGCCAATGATCCTATCAATTCAGACAAAAGAAGTTCTTCCTTTCAAACAGGGCCCTTTTCTTTTGTAAAATGAGTTAGAATACAATGGTTTCCTCTGATGTGGAAGCATTGGTTTCTGCCTTCAAATTCATTAGAGGGAACGTACGAAAAAGCTGAGAAGCAAACTCCGTCAACAATAAGGGAGAAGCCAGAGCCTGAGAGTTTGCGTGCTTTGACGGAACGAGTCAGGCACAGTTTTCAGAAGCAATAACCTGTAGCTGTTAACAAAAATATCAGATGTGCGTGGAAAAGCTGGAGTTTACCTCCAATCCTTCTGTTAATGCCCTCAGGCTGAGCTCTCCGCTTCTGTGGAATGAAAGTCTTTGTTAAGGGATTCTCTGCAGTATGGGATCTGAAGACTGCTCAGGTGAGGGCTGCAGGTGGAAATCTGAGGGAGGAGAGAAACGTGGCCCCGAGGCAGAGGTTGAGAGCCAATGTGATTTAGGTCACCGCAGAGTTGACTTCAAAGGCTCCCTAACTGAATCTGGCCCTGGAGTCCCCATGTCCCAGATTTTCCTGTTCACTTCCAGTACCAAGCACTTGGCTCACTTGGTTGAAGGGGGCACCGTCAATGTACAACCACATCTGTGTTCCTCTGGAAGTGTTTGCCACAAGACTTTCATATTAAGACATTCACATATCACAAAAGAAGCTTTTGAGCAGGCTTCCTGCAAATTTCCTTGTTTCAAAGGCCATCCTTGGCTATGGCAATAATAGAATTAGGAACTTTTTATTGAAGACCTACTGTGTGTCACGTGTTGCATCGCACGCTGTGCCCGCAGTAACTCCCAGCATCGAAACACCTCTGAATGTTAGCTTCTCAAATAGGGAAACCAAAGCTCAGAGCGGGTCAGTACCTCATCCCTCCCAACCGGTAAGCAGTAGGATCAATATCTGAGTCACGTCTGCCTGTGTCCAAAATCCACGTTCTTTCAGTGTTATCCTTTTCATATATTCTGTGACTGTTCTGTGTCCATACCACATCTCTGTCCACCCAGCCGAAGACTGGAGATTCAGGTGGTCTCACTGTTTAAAGCCACACCACCAGCCAAATAATTCAGTTACAGCATTGAAGGCCACCTCAGGCCCCAGACAGGCCAGGCTTGTGCCCAAGAGGCCAACCCAAGAGACAGGGCCTGGGGCTAAAGGGCAATCTGAGGTCTCCTACCCCTAGAAAATGCAAGCTGCATCTTTAACCTTGAAGGCCTATAGTAAGAGCTGAAACAGGATCTTCTTGGGTATAATGTGCATATTCTAGAAGGCTTTTATTAGTGAAGGGAACCATTCCATGAAGCATTCCCTTTTCATTCGGCTCACAGGTCCATGGTTTGAATATATAGTGAGATATAGGTCAAGGTCATGATCATCTGTCTACAGGGCTGGATATTACCCCCAAGCCAGTCGGTCATTAATTCAGGGGATTTCCCAAGGCACATAACCTCACTTAACCTGACTTAACCAACTCAAATTTTGCTGAATTTCCTCCCATTATTAAGACTCTATGAGATTAGGAGCTTTCAGATTCACTTTGAAATAATTGTTTTTAGAAATCAATTCCTCTCAATTATGCTAGCAAATTCCTAGAAATACACTACTTAAACAAGTTTCATCTGGCACAATATTGGGAACAAAGATGGCGGCATTCACTGTATCCAGTGGAATGAATCCAGTTCCAAATTCAGCTCTGCAAGGTGAGTATTGTCCACATTTTACTCTAAGGTAATTGAAACTCGGAGACTTTAAGTTACCTAATACGTGGCAGAATCCTGATTCAAGGTCGGGTGTTATTCCAAGTCCAATCTGTAACATACCATAAAGCTTTACTTTGAGATCTGTAAAATTTGAAACTCTTCTTTAAAGCGTTTAATTTTCATGACCTGCATAAGGCAAGCGATTGCAGAAGGCCCATCCGGGATGGCGGTGGTTCTTAACTGGAGGGAGATGTTGCTTCCCAGGGGACATTTGCCAATGTCTAGAAACATTTATGGTTGTCAGTACTGAAGAGGTGTTGCTGGTCTAGTGGGAGGGGCCAGGGATACTGCTAAATATTCTCTAATGCACAGGACAACTCCCATAACAAAGAAGCATCCGACCTGAAATGACAAGGGTACCCAAACTGCAAACCCTGCACCGTGGTACAGAAAAAGGTGGAGATAAAGGAGGGGAGAGCTGGAGAGGAACACATCTTATTTAAAACCTACAAACATTTACCATAGCATCACAGAAGATGTTCTTTCCTTTTGCTATTTAAAAAAAAAAATAGAGCCATCAGAATGGAGAAGAATTGAAGTTTGACAACAACCATACGTCGCTGGTGTCACAAAGCATAAACACAAACGAGCCATTTGGCTCTTAGCTCCTACAGCCCAGGTCCTGCCTGGGGAATAGTAGAGATGTGGGGTTGCACAGCTGAAAATTAACACAGTCCTCTCAATCTGCAAGCTCGGAAGGCGGAGGCTAGACAAGGAGGCGTGAAGTCCACGTCAAAGACTTACCACCAGACATCCGAAAACCCAGATGTGTGCATACATGTGCTACGGTGTTCCACTTGGTTGTACTTGACCTTGCGATCAATAGAACATAAATGAGTTTAAAAACACCACTGGGCACACTGGTGTCATCTTTTTAGTCAATGAATTAAATTATTAAGTTGCTATGATGGTGTCAGATCAGGAGTGATTATAACTAACCTGAAAGCATTTTGGAGAAAGTATACAACCAGGGCAGTGACTAAAGTTTCACTGGGCCCGATATGCAAACCATCGCCAGTCCCGCATAGGGTGATAGCTGGGTCAGTCCTGCCAGACATGAAAGTGGTTTGGAAACTCCCCACCAACCGGTGAGCTTGGACACCCAAAAGGCTGCTGAGCTCCACGTGCAGCCACAGGTTGGCCTTCCCCTGTGCCTCGGGGGACTGTCCGGGATGGTCGACAGCTGGGGTTCTGTACTCAGCTAGACCTGGACCCAATCCAGCCTCGTCAAGTGATCACAAACCTACTTCACTACCCTAAACCTTCATTTCTCTCCAGTACAAAATGAAGCTCACTCACAAAAAGACTCAGAGGGTTTTTACAAAGGCAGAAAGAGACAGTGTGGGTTTAAACCAGTAGCCCTCAGGGCTTGTAGCAGGTGGGGGGAAATACAGAAAAAATAGTGAGAGCTCATCCACTCCTGGAAAGGGGGACGTGAGGGTCCTCAGAGCTAAGGGAGCAGACACTTAGATCTCATGGTCACTTCTTGTGCCATATTCATTTTTCTGCTCCTTCAGCGTCCTCCCACTGGGTAGAATCCCAGCCGTCCTGCCAGGCAGCTCACCCCTGTGGCTGCTCTCACACCTCCCAGCCTGCCGTAGTTTGGACACCTGGGGCCCACTAATTCCCTGTTGTGAGGCTGACCTGTGCAGGGGGGGAGATTTGGTAGCACCCTTGGGTCACTACGTACTCAATGGCAGTAGGCACACACCTCCACGCCCATCATGACAACCACAAATGTCTCCAGACGTTGCCAAATGCCTGGAAAACAAAATCGCCTCCCCTTAGAAAAAACCCTTAGGCTCTGGCATAAAGGAAAGCGAACACAGGTTGACATTTAATGGCAGGTGTCACGGGGCCTTCTTCCCCCGAGCTCCTGGAAGCTTCTACTGAAGTCTCCCCTACCTTTCTCTCCTACAGACCTCACCCCTACCTCTCTCCTCTTGGGCCTGTTGCTTTATTCGGCAGAATAATGCCACTCTTTCTTAATCTCAGCTCACTCTGCCCAGACAAGCTGGTAGTTCACGACCATCAACCCCATCAAAGTGGACACCAACAAACAAACAAAAAAAAGAAGCTCCCCTTTCTCCTCAAGGGAACTCTTTCACAGCTGTGAACAGCAGACCTAGGCTGCCTTAAAAATAGAACCCGCAGGGGCACCTGGGTGGCTCAGTTGATTAGGCTTCTGACTCCCGACTTCGAAGTCATAACCTCCCAGTTCGTAGATTTGAGCCCCACATCAGCCTTCACACTGATCGTGCGGAGCCTGCTTGGGCTCCTTTCTCTCCTCTCTCTGTCTCTATGTCTCAAAATAAACAAACTTAAAAAAAAAATGGCGTCCCCAGCCCCATATGCGATTTTCAAGCACCCAGCACACTGTGTGGTGCAGAGCAGACACTGCAGGTGACATCTGTCATTGTGCCTACGGGCGGTGCATGTGTCCGTGAGCTTCCTTGGTTATCCTGCTGGGTGCCCTTAGAAGAGGCACTGGATCCGTCCTTCTTCACCCTGGAAGTGGTCCGTGGCTGTTGATTAAAAGTGAACGAGGACTTCAACCACCTCCATGTGACCTCAAACTTTTGATTGATGAAGTTCTTCTTTCTAGCTTATCTCTCTCTGGTTTTGTTTTGTTTTATTGAGAGAGAGAGAGAGACAGACAGAGACAGAGCACAAGGCGGGGAGGGACAGAGAGGGAGACACAGAATCCAAATCTGAGCTGGCTCCACACAGAGTCTGATGTGGGGCTCAAACTCGAGAACGGGAGATCATGACCTGAGCCGAAGTTTGACACTCAACTGACTGAGCCACCCAGGTGCCCTTTTTCTTTTTTAATGTTTATTTATTTTTTGAGAGAGAGAGAGCATGAGCGGGGGAGGGGCAGAGGCAGAGGGAGACACAGAATCTGAAGCAGGCTCCAGGCTCCGAGCTGTCAGCACAGAGCCCGACACGGGGCTCAAACTCACAAACCACGAGATTGTGACCTGAGCCGAAGTCGGACGCTTAACCCACTGAGCCACCCAGGCACCCCAATTTCTAGCTGATCTCTTAATTCATGCAAAAGACCCAGTGGCAAAGCACCCCATGATGAGGACTGAGGTTATCCCCTCAAGCAATAAGGACTGTCCTGTGCCAACAAGACCCCATATGATTGACCCCAGGAGAGTGATCGACATGACCTTCACTGCCTACCTGCACACACGCACTGAACTTCTTCCCACATTCTCCTTACATAAACCTGGAAGTATCTTCAGCACTTGGGGGACAGTCTTTGAGACACTAGTCCGCTCTCTTCCCTGAAATACATTCCTTTCCTGTTTCACCCCCATTCATCCCTCTGCCTTTGGATTTGGTCAGCGGTGAGTGGCCGGGCCTGGGGTGTTTGGGAGGCCTGCAGCCAGGTTCTCTTTCACTCCTGTGCCCTGGCTATGCACCCCTGCATCCCAGCTATGCACCCCTGCGCCCCAGCTATGCACCCCTGTGCCCCAGCTCTGCACCCCTGCACCCCAGCTATGCACCCCTATGCTCCAGCTATGCATCCCTGCGCCCCAGCTGCAAAAGCAGGCCTTCTTCTTCCATCCCTGTATCACTGAGAATCACAGGAAAGCATCATTTCCAATAATGAAAATATGTCTTGTTTAAGACAGAAAATCACATATTCAATACTTCCTATCAAGGATCTGGTGTGTGTGTGTGTGTGTGTGGGTATGAAGGGTGGCTTGGGGGACAGAGGCCATGGGTTGGAGCACAGGAAGGCCCCGTCAGGGGAGCACATGCTGGCAGTCGAATGAGGGTGGGGCCAAACACCCTCGGCGCCTCCAAAGGCCCGTCTCCCTGTCTTGCCGAAGCTCGGCGCAGCCGGCCAAGTGCTGACGTTATCGCTGGGCTTCAAGGCCTCATTGTCCTTGCCTTATAGTTTCCAGTTTCACGGGTTTAAGTGTCTCCCTTTGCCAATAACATTTCCCCTGCTGCTTATGTCCTTTCCATCTGACTTGTATCGATCGCTTCCTCCCAGCCCTGAAGTTAAAGAAGCTGCAGTAGCCTGCGTCCCCATCCTGGCCGCCAGCCTCAAGAGCTGGCGTGTTTATGGGCGGCAGAGCGGGTCGGGCTCCAGCCTCAGTCGGTCCCCGCTGCTCCGCTGAAGGCCTCGGACATCACAGCTACCTGCTCATCGATCATAAAACGTCTAAGCCAGGAGGGGATAAAGGAAGCCTCTAGTCCTACCTGCTCGTCTGACAGGTGTGCAAATACAGATCAAGAGAGGAATAAAGACTTGCCCAATGCCACCCAGATTGTTAACACGGACCGAGGACTTGAACTCAGGGCTTTTTGAGTCTGATTCACGTTACAACAGTGTTCTCTACCCTTCATTCCATTTTAGAAGCAAAAACCATCCTTACTCTAGATATTCCTATTTGGGGCTGCCACGGGCCATGCAGCCCTCTGAAGGGGTAATTTGGTTGAGTACAAGGGACCCAAATGGTGTTTGGGGACTTTGGAGCCTTGATTGTCCTGGGGTTGTGGGTAACCTCAACATGTCAGCAGTTCCAGCCAAGCTCCCTTCTCCCAAGCTGACTGCACGTCTTAAGATGTCAGATCCTTACAGAAAGTTACTGTTTTTAACGCTGAACTTGCATCTAGCTTGACACAAGAGGTGTGCTTCTAAAACTCTTGTATGTCTGATGAAAACTTGATGCAGATATGTTCTGGGTCCAAATCTCCTTTTAACAAATTCACACTGGGGGTGCGCCTGGGTGGCTCAGTTGGTTAAGCATCTGACTCTTGATTTCAGCTCAGGTCATGATCTCGTGGTTCATGTATTTGAGCCCCACATCAGGCTCTGTGCTGACAGTGCAGAGCCTGCTTGAGATTCTCTATCCCTCTCTCTCTGCCCCTCCCCTGCTTGCTCTCTCTCTTTCCTTCAAAATAAATAAACTTTAAAATACATACACACATACATACATAATAATTCACACTCAGGGGCACCTGCGTGGCTCAGTTGGTTGAGCACCTGATTCTTTTTTTTTTTTTTTAATTTTTTTTTCAACGTTTATTTATTTTGGGGACAGAGAGAGACAGAGCATGAACGGGGGAGGGGCAGAGAGAGAGGGAGACACAGAATCGGAAACAGGCTCCAGGCTCTGAGCCATCAGCCCAGAGCCTGAGGCGGGGCTCGAACTCACGGACCGCGAGATCGTGACCTGGCTGAAGTCGGACGCTTAACCGACTGCGCCACCCAGGCGCCCCTGAGCACCTGATTCTTGATTTCAGCTCAGGTCATGATCTCACGGTTCATGAGTTCAAGCCCTACACTGGGCCCTGTGCTGACAGCAGCCAAATCTGCTTGGGATTCCCTTTTTCTCCCTCTCTCTCTGCCTCTCTCTCTCTCTCAAAAATAAATCGACCTCTAAAAAATTAATTAATTAATTAAAAATAAATAAAAAATTCACACTGAGAGGTAGCCGTGGTGGTGGCTGTGGTGGAGGAAGCATCCACGGGTAACACCAACAGGAATTTTTTTAATGAAATCACATTTTTTTTCCATTGGCTTCCATTATAATTCCCAGGAAGCATTAATGCCTCTTCATTCCTGATTGATCTTTAACTGGTTGATGGCTTCTAGCATTTTGGCTTTTTGGTTTTCTATTCTCCTTCCCTAAAATAAGCGATTTGTGATCCATCAGGACACATTTAAACACCCAGGAATGGAAGCTGCTTGGGGAAGCTGGTATTAGGTGGTTGCTATTGAAACATAATTCTGTGGCAGATCCCTGGATAAGCCAAAGACTTGTTATGTAATAAAAATAATTGCCTTTTAATTGGCCTATTTGATTTTCTTAAATTTTCTATCAGGTTCCCTTGGGAGACAGTGCATAGCACTGGGAATAATCCATTGAGTGAATCCCATAATCAAGGGTTGACGCTCTGCCATTTATTTGCTTTGTGATTTAGAACAAACCATTTAACCACTCCGTGCCTCAATGTCCCCAACCTGTGAAATGAATTGTCATGGTGATTAAATGACTACACAGCCTCCCTCCTCCTTCTTCTTTTGTCCTTCCTTTTATTTCTTAGGGCAAACCTGCCAAGTGAGAGGGGCTGTTTCGGGACAGGATGCTCATGGTCCACCTGCTGCCCCATCTCCAGCCAAGACTTATGGACGCCACCACATGACCCACCAATGGCCTTGAGAGTCAGTCGCTGCCTCCCTTGGCTTGTCCCTTTCTCCCTGTGAGTGGGTCTTGCACTCTGCTCTAGCATCAGTACCAAAGCATCTGCAGAACCCCAAACACAAAAGGAGGTTCAGGGCCCCCAGTCTTTGCATATACCATGCCCTCCACCTAGAGCACCTTCCCCATTTTGTCCATTTAATGATTTCAGGAAAGACTCAGCACAAGCACCGCCTCTCCTATGAAACCTTCCCTGACCAACGCTCTTTCAAGGTTCACTTTATCTTTGCCACAATCCTTACGAACAGGATCCAATCACTGGCTCCATAAACCTCTATTGAGTTCTCTTGTGAACACAACTATCTCTTCAACTAGTGAATAAGATCCTTATGCAGAACAGCCTTGACTTACCAAACTTGTATCCCCAGCATGTAACACTGTCCTTGACACAGTAGGTACTTAGTAAATATTTCCTGAACAGAGGAAGGAAGGAAGAAAGGAAGGAAGGAAGGAAGGAAGGAAGGAAGGAAAAGAAAGAAAGAAAGAAAGAAAGAAAGAAAAAAAGAAAGAAGGAAAGAAAGAAAAGAAAGAAAGAAAGAAGAAAAAAGAAAGAAGGAAAGGAAGAAAGAAAGAAAGAAAGAAAGAAAGAAAGAAAGAAAGAAAAAAGAAAGAAGGAAGGAATTTGTTTTAAGTTAGAGCTGGTAGCTAGCTGAGTGTGCTGGGCTGACTAGTATCCCTTAAATTCAGATCCACCAGAACCTGTGAATGTGAATATGGCCTTATCTGGAATAGGATCTTTACAGATATTATCAAGTCAAAATTAGATCACACTGGGTAGAGGTGTGTTGTTATCCAATGACCAGTGTCCTTGTAAGAAGGCAATCTGGACGCCTGCACACACACACACACACACACACACAAAGCAGATGACCAGGTAAAGTTGGAAGCACAGGTTAGAATTAGGCTGCCTCTATCCAAGAAATCCAAGGATTACTGGCACACACTGGAAGTTAGGAGAGTCAAGTAAAGATTCCTTCCTAGAAACTTCAGAGGGAGCATGGCCCTGCAGACACCTTTATTTCAGATTTTTAGCCTCCAGAATTGTGAAAGGATATATTTCTATTGTTTTAAGCCACCCTGCTTATGATCATCTGTGCCAGCAGCCGCAGGAAAGGAATGTACTATACCGAGTAAACGTACGTCTCGGGGCTATTGAAGCAAAAAGTGGACAGCTTCTCCACCCCAATTCCTTTGTAAAAAAATTTTTTTCAGCATTTATTTCTTTTTGAGAGACAGAGAGAGACAGAGTGTGGTCGGGGAGGGGCAGAGAGAAGGAGACACAGAATCCGAAGCAGGCTCCAGGCTCTGAGCTGTCAGCACAGAGCCCAACACGGGGCTCGAACTCACGAACCATGAGATCATGGCCTGAGCTGAGGTCAGATGCTTCACCGACTGAGCCACCCAGACACCCCTCCAACCCAGTTCCTTTGGTTGGATGGATTCCTGCCCCATCTTCTCCCTAGTTTCCCCTCTCACTCACTCCCTCTCATTTCTTTTTCAATTTTTCCTCTTCACTAACAACTCACGGCACCTTTACACCTGTCCCACACCATTCAAACCTGTCCAACCTCAGTCTTTCCAACACAGACACTCCATAATAAGCATTTCCGGAGCCAGAGTAATGGGCCAGCGTGGACACAGACAGGAATGACGTTGACCTGCTTAGAGGGAGTTCCAAGTTTAAGGAGAACAGCATTTCCTGGGGTCCTCATAACAGCCTTTTTTATCTATAATCAGGCCCATTTTAAACCTGGGAAATCTGGAACTCATGTGAATCGATTTAATTTCCTCAACTCATGCAGACAGTGTGAGCAGGGCTGATACCCACACCCAATGTAGCCCAATTATGGAAAGACCCTAAATGTCTATCAACTGATGAATGGATAAAGAAACTGTGGTTTATATACACAATGGAATACTACTTGGCAAGGAGAAAGAATGAAATCTGGCCTTTCATAGCAACGTGGATGGAATTGGAGAGTGTTATGCTAAGTGAAGTAAGTCATACAGAGAAAGACAGACACCATATGTTTTCACTCCTGTGTGGATCCTGAGAAACTTAACAGAAGACCAGCGGGGAGGGGAAAGGGAAAAAAAAAGGTTAGAGGAGGAAGGAGCCAAAACACTAGAGACTCTTAAAAACTGAGAACAAACTGAGGGTTGATGGGGGGTGGGAGGGAGGGTAGGGTGGGCGATGGGTATTGAGGAGGGCACCTGTTGGGATGAGCACTGGGTGTTGTATGGAAACCAATCTGACAATAAATTTCATATTTAAAAAAATAATAATAAATAAAAAATGTAAAAACAAAATAAAATAAAATAAAGTAAATAAAACATTTAAGAGCTTCTTCAGTCCCCTGCAGCACGCCCCTGACTTCCTACCAGCTCAGCAGGGGAACAGCCCTCCGGGGAAGATGCAAGGTTTCCAGGACACCTCCCTCTTATTTGCAATTCCTCCTCCTCCCTCACAGCTTTGGCAGACGGCTCAGCCTCCGGGACTCTTCCGCCTGGTCATATCCTGGCATCCTCATGGGCCATCTTGGGCACGTGACCGAATTTTCCTTGTGACTTAAGTTCCCCACCTGTACAATAACTGCCTCATGATGATGTCACAAGAATGAAATGAATTATGACATACAACGGTCTTATCGTGGAACATAGCAAGGGTTACCGCCCTTGTTAACGCCACTCATGACCACCGGCTCTGTCGCACCACCATTATTATATTTTTTCTCAACTTCCAATGCCACGGCACTGCCTCCCGCACGCCTCTGTGAATCCTCCAGCCGGTGCTCATAGATGCCATCCTGAGAACACCCAGCATGCCGGATTCCAGTCTGTGTAATAATGCTCAGCTCCAGACAGATGTATTAGTTTGAACTACGTGACACTGCCTATAGAAAATTGTTCCTGACCTACAAAAATGAGACTTTCATATGGCCTGATCTAATAGATGCCAACTCTTTTTGTCCTTAGAATCGACAGACACAAACTGACTATCTTGCTAGCTTTCCAGAAGAGAAATTTTAAAATAATTTAAACAGAAAAAAAAATTTTTTTAATGCAGTTGGAAGGAGCTGTGGAGGGGTATGTCCTTCCCCGGTGGCAAGGAAGGAGGGGGACCCCAGCAAGGGGAGCCCCCACACCAGGGGAGAAAAGAGGCCCGGAGCCCACCTCTGCGACGTGAGGCGAGCCTGGAGTGAGGGGGGAGCCCTCTCTCTACTTCGCGTGCAGGCAGGATCTAAGACAGGACTTGGCGGGGAACACGGTAGTTAGCACTTTGCCTTCTAAAAACTGACGAGGAGGATGATTTAAAAACAGTGAGAGAGAATGAGAGGATCCGTTCTCAGAACATCTGAGCCGTCCTTCTCTTCAGCTCCCAAAGAGGGGCCCTCAGATGGACTCGGGGCAGGTGGGCAGGGCCGCCTTCCCAGGCTCCAGACCAGCTCCTTTGAAGCCTTGTTCAGATCTGCAGCTTCTCCCAGAAAGCCCCGCCTGCCTCCCTCCCCGGTGTTAGCACCTCATTAGCACCCTGCCAGCAAGAAAATCTATTTAAACAGCTCTTGCTGACACAGCAAGCCTTCTCCCTTCCACTGAGGATTCTCTCAGTCCCCTTATGGCAATGACAGTCTGGGGCTACGGTCCTGTTCAGCAGGTTCCAATATAACTGGCCTGTGACTTTGCTTTGCCAGCCCTGTCAGCCCAGGTCTCCCATATCAGCCAGCTGTGTGGGGGTGGGGGTGACGGGTGGGGGGTGGGGAGTGGGAGAGGGGAGGGGGTGGCAGAAGATTCTCCAAGGTCAGGCTGCATGTGACTCCCCTTGGCTTTGGCTTCACACACACATGCAGAAGGAACGACCTCCTGGATGTGCCATTAAAGGACTCTGGTGATGTCCATTCCATCGGTAAAACCCATTGTTCCCACATCAGATTACTACATCGGTAGGAGTTGCTAAAGCACAATAGATGTGGACACAGAGCCATTATTGTCCATTGATTCTTTGATGTATTCATCCAAATGACTTCAACAAACATTCATTAAACACCTACCATATTAGGGGCGCCTGGATGGCTCAGTTAAGCATCTGACTCTTGATTTCCACTCAGGTCATGCATGACCTTGCAGTTCATGAGTTCGAGCCCCACATCTCTCTCTGTACTGACAGCTTGGGGCCTGCTTAGAATTCTCTCTCTTCCTCTCTCTGCCCCTCCCCTGGCCTCTCTTTTTCTCTCTCTCAAAATAAATAAATAAAAATTAAAAAAATAAAATAAACACCTGTCATAGTAGAAGGCCTTATTTTGTGTTTGCTCTGATTCCGATGTCTTTTGTCAAGGGGAGATACCGGGACAGCAGGGTTGGATAGAAATGACAAGCACTGATGCAGATTGACAAGCACTGACACCTGGGGACATGTGGTTTTGACTAGCTAAAGATGGGGAGGGGCCCTGTCATCTTAGGGAAATTTGAAGGTTTGGAGCATTTGTGCATCTGCTGGGGGGTAGGTGGCAGAAAAGGGAAGGCTATAACTAGGGTACTGGAGGTTGCTAACATACTTCCAGTCTCTGGTGCTCTTGGCATCCCCCAGCAATGTTGGAGTTTGGGCCACATAGTAGACTTTTGGAGCCTGCCTGACCTTCGCCCCTTCTAAGGGAAACCGTCTAATGTCAGCACCCATTCAAGGGTCAAAGTAAGCAGCAGTATTTTGTATCACATGGTACCTTCCCCTGACACTACCGAGCGCAGCAAGGTGGGCACCTAACGAGGGTACTCCCTTCCATGGGCTTGGTATAAACAGACAAGCTGGCCAGCAGCTTAGCGTGAAAGATGAGCTGAGACAATGAGCATTCTCTTTGTCCACGGGGACACACAGAAAGACGGAGCGCACCGCGACAGGAGGCTTGATGAAGTGAAGCCTGGAGACACAGTCAAGTGTAGAGGAGCTACGTGCGAGCCAAACTCACAAGAGCCCAAAATGATGAGGAAGCAGAGGAAGCTGGCAGGACAGGCGGGAGGAGCAGGGGTGCAGGGAGAAGAGAAGAAAAGGAGGAGAGAGGAGAAGAGGAAGGGGGGAAGGAGGAGAGGGAGGAAATGAGGGAGGGAGGTACAGGGAAGGGAAGAGAAACCATGCAGCAGCCCCAGGAAAGAGAAAGGAGAAGTGGGAGGGAGAGAGAGAGAGGCCCCAAAGCTGCCTCCGTGTGTGATGACACTTCGGTTCTTCCTCCAGTTCCCACAAACCTGTGCCTTTACTATAAACTCCCTTTTCAAACTAAAGCAGAGTCTAGAACATGAACACACCATTCCTTCCTGAAGGCCGGCGTGTGAATGGAAAAACCACAGGAGGCACTAAGAATGAACATATGAATATTCACCCTGAACGGATAACCTCACGTCAGAGAAGGTCAAGTTCTGCAGCCAGAGGAGTTCGGGTGAGGTCAGGTTTTGCCGCCAATTACGTTACGAAAAAGTTTCCATTTTCTGAGCTCTTGCGGAATTGCAGATAAGGCGCTGTGGGCCTGTCCTGGGTGCCAGGGAAATAACAGGCTCGCGGCCCTCGGCCTTCTTCAAAGCAAGACCAAGGAAGCCCGGCCTGCCTGGGCCGCCGAGGTGATGCCCACACAGGACGCGGCCAGAGGGCCCTGGAGTGTGGCCAGCACCCCTGCTGGCAGCGCTGTCCTGGCTTGGAGAGCCTGGGGTTCTGCTGGCTTGCTGCCTTCCGCGTGCACCTGTCCCCCTTGACCTTCCTGCAGAGTGACGCTTCTTTTCACAAGACACAGCAAATCCAACCCCCGGGGAATGGCCAAAAGTCCCTGGCCTTGTGCCGAAGGACCTCATTAAGCACTGCCCTCCCAGGGAGCCCGGGCCTTGCTCGAGCTGCCTCACCTTCCCTTGCTCCCGAGGCAATTGCTGTGTTAGGTTTACTCACCTGTACACATTTCCTGAGAGGGAAGGGCCTCATGGGGCGCGTAGCCCTTCCCCACCTGGCTCTGAGGTCCCGACCGTGAGGGAGAAGACAGAGTCACCTGGCTCATGCTGATGGAAGAGGGAGGCTTGAGCTGGTAAGGTCTACAGATTCACCTCAATTACTCAAAACTTTAGGGAGTGCTTCTCTGTGCAAGGCCTGGTCTAGACACCCCCGAGTACCTGCTGTGTGCAAGGCCCTGGTGTAGACACTTCAGGAGCTACCCGCTGTGTGAGATGTCCTGTTCTAGATGCCTGGGAGGAACACACAGGTGAATAAGCCCCAGTTGCTGTCCTGAAGGAAGGGGTAATAAAGGAGGTAATAAACTTTCTTGTGGGGGTACTTGGGTGGCTCAGTCGGTTAAGCATTTGACTCTTAGTTTGAGCTCAGGTCATGATCTCATGGTTTGTGAGTTTGTGTCCTGCATCAGGCTCTGCCCTGACTGTGTGGATGGAGTCTGCTTGGCATTCTCTCTCTCTCTCTGCCCCTCCCCTGCTCTCTCTCTGTCTCTCTCTGTCTCTCTCTCTCTCAAAATAAATAAACTTAAAACAAATTTAAAGATAAATTTTCTTGTGGCCGGCTGAGTGCCAGAGGCTATATACATACATTCATCCACTGATACTCACGACTCTCCTGGGAGCTCGGTAGGCTCATGTGACCTTCCAGGTAGGGGCTTAGGCAATGGAATTTTCTTCCGCCCGGGAGACAAGATCTATGGAACTGGAAAAACAGCCTCAGCACCAGCACTGAAACTCCACTGTGGACAGGTAGAATCTTCTTAGTATGTTCTCCCTTTCAAAATGCCCCCACACCTCTATTTCATATACACATTCTAGGCTTAGGAGGTGGTTAGGACTGGGATTATTATTTTACATCCTATAAAATAATGTGTATACATACAGATATATAATATAGCATATGTAATCACATATTACAAAACATAATTGTATTATAAAATATATCATTACATTACAGAATTATATATAAATGTAGCATAAAATAATAAAATGTATAATTATATATTCGTTAATATATATTAATATATAATATATATTAGTTATAAGTATATATTAGTTAACATATAATATTTTATTAATATTATAATAGTTAATATATATTATTAATATATATTAACTAATATATAATTATACATTTTAAACTTGAAATACTATATAGATAAGATGCTTACTCAGGGTCACATTAGCATTTCCAAACTCAGCATTCTGAATAAATATGCAACAGAACCAGAATTATTCAAGTGACCCAGTTTTCAGGGTGTGCATGCATGCATGTGAGTGTTTGTGTGCATGTGTGTGTGTGTGTGTGTGTGTGTGTGTGTGTTGGATGAGGCTGGGGACAAGATGGGAGGACACATTAACCTTGATTGGAAATCGTATTAAAATTGATCAGGGTGAGATCTGTGAGAACTGTGAGATAGAGTTTGATCTAAATAAGCTGTTTTTATTTCAATAAACATTTACTGACCCTCTTGTGTGCCCATTGTTAGAAATATAATTATTAAGATTCTGACTGTACTCTCAAGGAACTTCATATAGATCGGGTTGGGGGGAGGCTTGTACCTAAGTCCCTAGTGAGTAGGGTGGCTCTGCTGTTCTGTATATTTCTGTGACCACATCAAGCCACATAAGAGCTTAGCCAGAACCAGGGCACCTGGGTGGCTCAGTCGGTTAAACATCCGACTTTAGCTCAGGTCACGATCTCATGGGTTCGTGAGTTCAAGCCCTGCATCAGGCTCTGTGCTGACAGCTCAGAGCCTGGACCCTGCCTCAGACTCTGTGTCTCCCTCTCTTTCTGCTCCTACCCTGCTCAAACTCTGTCTCTGTCTCTCTCTGTCTCTCAAGAATAAAACAAACGTTAAAAAAATTTTTTTTAAATAACAAAAAAGAGTTTAGCAGAAACCTAGCACGGAGAAAAGATACTCAGGAAGGCTTAGGGGAGTGAGTGAATGAATAAATGAATGAATGGTGGGAGATCCTTCCTGGTCCATGGCCAGGCCCCACAGGGTAACCAGGTTCTGAGTTCATGTCTCTCCCAGGAGATGACATTCAGCCCAGGCCACTTGACCTCAGATAGGAAGAGTCTGAGAGTGGCAAGCGCCAACCAGGCTCCAGCTTTCCTGCGACACCAAGTCCCTACCCCAGCCCTTATAACTCAGGCAAGTACATTTCATTTCTGCCTGGTAGGTGTGCCCTCCACACCCCAACTTAGCTTGTTCTTATCAGCTGACCCCCGGGGTCAGCGTTTTGCCCTTAGCCTCCATCTAGAAGCTGGTGCCAAGTGGCCAGATTTTGGGAAGTCCCAGGTGCTGGCTTCCTGGGGAGCTTTGGCTCCATGGAGTGGCTTTCCCCACACCACACTCTGCCCTTCTGCTGGGACCCCTTGACTCTGCAGTAGATCCTCCCACCCACCCTGACTCACCATTTGCCCCTGCACTGCCTGCTTCTTGTGCACTTGGCCTGGTGGGCTGGCTTTCCTCCCTGTCCACTCCATCCCAAGGAATGCATCCACTGCAGTTGGGCTGGTCCTGCCTGGCACCGTCACTAGATGCAGCAGTCAGCATGGCCGGTGGCCCCAAACTTGGAGGGGGTGGGTTTTGCACCAGGACGGGACTGCGGTCTACACGGTGGTCTGGAGTCCAGATGGCCAAAGCCTGTTCAATAGGCCAGAGCGGGCAAGTCCGGAAGCAGAATCGAAATGAGTGGCTGGAGTGAAAGAAAATCAGAGCAGAACAGCAAGGCCATCTACTCATCTGCCCGGGCCCAGCCACCCTGGGCTGTGGCCATTTGATGTGACTCCTTGGAAGCATCGCTTCTCCTGGGCTCTCCAGCGTGGACCTGGCAGAGAGGAATGCCAGGGGCCGTGGGGAGGAGAGTGATGGATGGTCTGTGTGCTGGATCATCACAAATGCAGGGACAGCTGCCTCCAGGCTGGTCTCCAGCACTTGGCCCTGAGGGATGAGTGGGAGCCCCAGAGGCAGGCCTCTGCCCTCAGAGTAGAGCTGCTGCCCATTCCCAGCCCAGGGCTGGGGTTGCCCCGCAACCCTTGTCAGCTTCCCACCTAGTGCTGCTTGATGCTTGATGAGAGCTTCTGGAAGCTTCCAGAAGCAGGAAGGAGAAGGGAGAACAAGAGCGGGTGGCTTGTCAGAGACTGACAGGAAAGGGGGCAGCTCCCTGGGGCTCGACAAGGGGCCCAGCCTAGCCACACGCACCAGAGTGGGGTGCAGAGAGCCAAGAATGAGCAGGGTGCACCCCCATCGGGGACCCTTGGCTTCCATGGTGGTTCTTTTTATCAGGAACATTAATGAAGCTAAAGAAATTTGAAGACAACACAAACAAAATAACGGATTAAGACACTTCCTATATTCCAGGTAGGCCTGCATTCTGTGCATTTCATTCAATGTCCCAGTATGATTGTCCCCGACCATCATCATTACCTTCATTTCACAGGAGGGGCACCTGTAGCCTGGACAGGCTAAGACACATGCCCAACGTCTCCGAACGGGTGAGCGCCTGAGATGGTGCCACTGAGCCAAAGCCTGTGTGACACCAAGTCCACTGCATTATGAATCCACATGCATGGAGAGGATTAAGAACCAAACCCAGGACCCATAAAAGGACATTCATCCATACGATGGAACATTATGAGCCATAAGAACGAAGGAAGTACTGACACGTGCTTCACAATGAATGGTCGTTGGCAACATATGAGATAAGTCTGTCACAAAGGGCCTCATTCTATATGATTCCATTTATATGAAGTGTCCAAGAGAAGCAAGTCTACAGAGACAGAGAGTAGATGAGAGGTAGCCAGAGGCTGGGGTCCTGGGGGGGCGGAGAAATGGGGAGTAACTGCTTAATGAGTATGAGATGAGAAAGTTCTGGAATTAAATAGGGGTGATGTTTGTACGCATGGTGAATGTACTTAATGCCACTGAGTTTTACACTTTTTTTTAAGTTTATTTATCTACTCTGAGAAAGAGAGTGTGTGTGTGAGCAGAGGAGAGAGCCAAGCAGGTTCCGCATTGTCAGCGCAGAGCCCCACGTGGGGCTCGAACTCTGTGAGATCATGACTGGAGCCAAAACCAAAATTCAGACGCTCAACTGACTGAGCCACCCAGGCGCCCCTGAATGATATGCTTTAAAATGGTTAAAATAGCAAATGGTTTTTTAATGTTTATTTGTTTTGAGATAGAGAGAGGCAGAGAGAGTGTGAACAGGGGAGAGTCAGGGAGAGAATGAGAGAGAGAGAGAGAGAGAGAATTCCAAGCAGACTCCATGCTGTCAGTGCAGAGCCTGAATCAGGGTTTGAACCCACAAACCGTGAGCTCGTGACCTGAGCGGAAATCAAGCGTCAGATGCTTAATGGACTGAGCCACCCAGGCGCCCCTAAAATACCAAATGTTATGTGTGTTTATTTTACCACAATAAAAAGAATGCAAAGATAAAAATCGTAGTCCACTTTTACCGCACTGGCAGGCAGGGGGTCCCGTCCCTACTTGCAGATACCCACTGAAGCTCTCCAGTGCTGCGTCCCTCTTTTGCTAGCCTTGCTCAAAAGCCTCCTGAAGGCCTAGGATAACCTCGTTCCAGGGAATGAGCAGTGGTAAAGGGAGGCTGTCCCTTTAAAACCTACCCACCCTTCACAGATACGAAAGTACAGGGTTCCGCTCATCCCCCATGTGAATGCGGGGAAACTCACACCTTCGAATGGGGGTGCAGGTGCATGTGGAGAAAGTTCTCTTTCATTCACACTAATTACCATAAAGGCAGCTACATTTTGAGGGGTTACTGTGGGCTAAGGCATGAGGCAAGGTGCTTTTGATGACATACATATTTTACAGATTGGGAAAATGAGAGTCTGAGAGGTACAGTGGTTTGCCAGACACGGCCAAGTTGATACACGGCAGAAAAGGCTTCTAAAACCCTTTCTCCAACTTCAAAGTCCATGCCTACCTAGGGAAAGGACTGTCCGTAATAGACAAAGTCCTGAATTGCAGAATACAAATGAATTACTGTGGTTGAATTTTTTCAAATACGTTACTTAAAGCTGGAAATAGAATGTTTCTTGATAGGAGTCCCCAGATGTGAAGTATTCCACGCAAATTGCATGCTAAGCTTTGTTTGGAACTGTGTGCTGACTTGTGGCAGAAAGGTTCACTTACTGGAAAAGAAATTGCAGTTGCCAACCCCACACACAGTCGAAAATTTGCATTTCACTTTTGACCTCCCCCAAACTTAACTACTAATAATGAGAATCCCGGAGACCCTTTTTACTGTGATACGCAATTTACTAGAGAGACCAACTGCCCTGGTGGAGGTAAACCTCACCCACAGATACCGGCAACATTTTGACTCACCGTAATAGGTAACAGGAGGTGCCTGTGAAACTGTACTACAGTTCATTTCATTCCTTTATTTTTTAACACAGCATTTGTATGTTTGTTTACATTTCTCTGTCCTGCAAAAGGTGCTGTGTATGGTCTGTGAGCGTTTGTGCGCATAAGTTTTGATAAGTTTTAACTTCTTATAATAGATTTGTGTATATATTATGGTAGTAAATGATAAAAGACTAGAATCTGCGTCTACTTTATGCATTCATGATATACCCAACCTCTTAATATTTTAATATTTCTAGTCTACGCAGTTCACTGCAGGTTTTTCCCAAATTGTCACGAATCTCCAAAATTTTTTCTAATATATTGATTGAAAAAACTGGGGTGCCTGGGTGGCTCGGTTGGTTAAGCTTTCGACTTTGGCTCAGGTCATGATCTCACAGTTCGTGGGTTCAAGCCCTGCATCGGGCTCTGTGTTGACAGCTCGGAGCTTGGAGCCTGCTTGATTGTGTGTCTCCCTCTCTCTCTCTCTCTCTCTCTCTCTCCCTCTCTCTCTATCTGCCCCTCCCCTGCTCATGCTCTGTCTCTGCCTCTCAAAAATAAATAAATGTTAAAAAAATTTTTTTAGTAAGAAAAGAAACAATCCGCATAAAAGTGGACCAGCATGGTTCAAACCTGTGTTGTTCAAGGGTCACCTGTATTTGCAAAGGAGAATATGGAAAGTCAACAGTGCTAAGTTAGTGGAGACCAATTAGTGAGGTTTTAGTGATGTGTGGTACAGGTGGTTTCATCACTGTTCAGTCCCATCAAGGAACAGTCTAGTATGCAGCCATCATCATCCTTGAGTAGGGAGTAATTTTACATGTCCTAAGCACTTCAAGATGGAGTTGTCCAGACGAGGCAGTTTGGATCGACTCAGCAAAGCCTTGGGAGCTTGGGTGGTCTCGTTCTGCTGGACCATTCAGTGGTCACCTGTAGTAGTTGTTGATGGAGAGCCCTCATGGAACGGGGACCTACCTGTCGAACAGCTCCTCGGTCTAGGTGCCACAGCGACCATCCACCTGGTGGGGCGTGGAGGAGAGAATGGCTTTGTGTCCAGTGGCTCCTTAAAACCAAACAGCAGTGGGGGTCTTTTCATGTGCTCTCCTCTCCCCCAACATTTACAGTCCCCTAGGAGGGTGGGGAACATTAAGGTTAGTATTTTCTGCACGTGGTTCCTCAACTTTTCCAGCCTATTTGCACAGCCACACTGTGCCCTGTCCCCTTGGGATCTTCCATCTTGATCCTCAAGATCATGGGTTTGTTTGTTTTTTATCCTCAAGATCATGTATTGGAAGGTTTTTTTTAATGTGTATTTGTTTTTGAGAGAGAGAGAGAGAGAGAGAGAGAGATCATGAGTGGGAAAGGGCCAGAGAGAGGGGGAGACACAGAATCCGAAGCAGGCTCCAGGCTCTGAGCTGTGAGCACAGAGCCTGTCACAGGGCTCGAACTCATGAACCATGAGATCATGACCTGAGCCGAAGTTGGATGCTTAACCAACTGAGCCACCCAGGTGCCCCTTATATTGGAAGTTTAAATACAGTTCTTTTTCTCTGCTGTTCCCATTTCAACCACCCTAATTCTTCTCTAAGCAATGTGGAGCCTGCCAGCTCAGTGGTTTCCAAAGTGGAGTGCACACTGATTCATTTCAGTATGAGAGAAAATATTAAAGCTTCAGTACATCGTTTAAAAAAAATTTAATTATGCTTTATTGGCTTTCAATATATATGAATCAACAGTAATGCATATATATATTTATAAGTAAATACACATATATCCGTGTGCAATAAAAGAAATCCAGAAAGTCCTGTTCTAGATGATTACAAAAGGTCCGTATATGTAAAATGTGAAAGCGAAATTTAAAAAAGGAAGATAACTATTTCAAGATACTGTCAGCTTTCATTTATTTCATTTAGCCTATGAAGACTAAGCCTTCTTGCATAGCAGAAATAAAGTTCTATAGGTCCTGATACTGTCCAGGTCGATATGAATCTACCTTAAGAAGTGCTTATAGCCCAAAGACACCAATGGGCTGCATTGATCCTTGACCTATAACAGGATGCGAGAGCAGGAGCGAGGCAGAGAACGGTTGGGTTTTGTAAGGCTGTCCCTTTCATTCGGTGGCTCTGTGAAGGCTCCCACTTTACTGTGAAGCCCATCTCAGGATCTGTGGGCAGGAATGTGTACAAACCTATGCACAGCATTGGAAAGAGAGGACAATTCTCCTATGGGAATTGTCCATGGAATAATATATGGTCCATGGAATGGACCATGGAATAATATGGTCCATGGACTAATATGTACCCTGTGCCTGGCTTTGCTGTCCCCCGAATCCCCCAGTGGTTGCAAAGGAAGGCCGAGTGCCCCACGTGAACCTCAGGAGTAAGCAGGAGTTGCACATGGCCTGCTGTCTTCCCTTAGCTCCGTCCTCACTGAGATCACATTAAGACCATGAGGCCTCTCGTGGGGGAGAGAAGAATACAATTTTCTTATTGTACAATCCATTTCATTCCCAGCTGCGGGATTAAATTTATTCCTTTCTGAAGTGTTGTCTGTGTGTATAAATCATTTAAGTTTATATGTTTTCGTTGCTGTGGCAACCATGTGGCTAATTGAATTCCAAAGTGTCTTTCTCGATTTCAAAGCCATGATAAAGAGCCACAGCACTTAACAGTGGGAGTCAGAACAGAGGCAGAAGAGGCGGTGGAAACAAAATTTAAATGACACATTGTCCAACTGGCTCCCAAGATCCCAGAACAATACCACTCTGATGAGCCAAGCTAGGGCGCGGGAGATTTCTTCTGAAGCGAAGGTTGATAAACGGTTGAGGGGGAAGCTTCTCTGCAGAAGTACCTGCATCTTCTGGCCCTGAATCCTCACGGTCTCTCTCTTATCCCACCTGACGCGCTCGCTCTGCCAAGGGCGGGACTGAATTTTTTCACACGGAGTTTTACTAGCAGTTGGCAAACACCTGCCCAGTAAAAGCTTCTTGGATGGATGGATGTACAGAGAGATGGATGGATGGATAGATGGATGGATGGGAAAAGGTTACGAGACAATTTAAAAGGAAGTTGGCATTTTTAAAGGGACGACTCAATTCTAGGCACAGTGTGATACATCTATCACAAACTCAAAGCAACCCTTATAAACAGGTGTGTTTGTTCCCATTTCGTAGATGAGGAAGCTTCAGACTTCAGTTCAGGGAACTTGTCTAGTGAAACTCTAGGTATGTAACAGGTATAGAATATACCCAGGTCTATAAAACTCCAAAGCCCATACACATTCTACATCTTCAACTATATTTTACTAGCTCCCCTAATCAGAATAAATAGAACACGTTTTTCTGCAGCATCTCTCATCTGTATTATTTCCTTCTTTTCTCTCCCTCTCCCTTCCTTCCTTCCTTCCTCCCTCCCTTCCTACCCTCCTTCCTTCCTTCCTTCCTTCCTCCTTTCCTTCATTCTTCCCTCCTTCCTCCCTCCCTCCCTCCTTCCCTTCCTTCCTTCCTTCCTCCCCTCCTCCCTTCTTCCTTCCTTCCTCCCTTTTCTCTTTCCTTTCTCCCTTTTTTCTTTTTCTCCTTCTCTTTCCTTCTTCCTTCCCTCTCTCTCCCCCTTGATTTGATACTTTCTTGAAAAACTCAACTCTTCTTCGTGAATATGATATATGCACGTTAAAAAATTAGACAATATAGAAAAATAAAAGGGTGAAAAAACATCACCCAATATCTCATTACCCAGAAATAATACTCCCCCTAGATGAGCATTGCTACAAGTCTCCCTCTATTCATACACAGTATGTAGATAAGGCGTTTTAATGCACTCTAATATACTTTCTGTTTAAAACAATTTTTTTTTAATTTTTAGAAATTTTTAAAAATTTATTTTGGAGAGAGAGAGACAGAGCACAAGTGGGAAAGGGGCAGAGAGAGGGGGAGACACAGAATCCTAGGCAGGCTCCAGGCCCTGAGCTGTCAGCACAGAGCCAGACACAGAGCTCAAACTCACAAACTGTGAGATCGTGACCTGAGCCAAAGTCGGATGCTCAACTGACTAAGCCACCCAGGAACGCCTTACATAAAATCAGTGCACTGAGTTACAACTGAACTTTCCCCACTCATGTTTATTCAACATAAGAAACAAGAATTACTAAAAATTAATTCACAGTAGATATAAAAATTTTATGTAAAACATTAAAGTTGAAGATATTTTTGAAATTATTTGTTTCATTTTAGTTGATATTGACTAACATCCCACCAGGAGAAATGAAAAAAATTCTTACAATGGCTCCCAGCAATTTTTGCTACTAACAGCATAATTTTTATATTGTCAATTTTTATATTATTTCAATTCGATGTTTAGAACATTATTTGCACAATAATTCAAATAACTATAATTTAGATTCCATACTCACAGGAATTCAGTGCTAACACAATAGGTTCTTCTTCCAGAATTGTTTTCCTATCTTTGTTGAGGGAGACAGAGGAGTAACACAGTGATCTTCTCTGTCCTTTGACTTTCCACTTGAATGACAATTTGCCTGGGTTTATAAAATTCCTCGGGCATGCATTCTTTGTTAAATCTTGAGACAATCCTTCCACCATCTTCTAACACAGAGAGTTTAACCAGAATTTCCTATTTTTTTATTTGAGAGAGTGAGCACAAGAGCATAAGAGCACATCAGGGAGGGGCAGAGGGAGAGAGAGAGAGAGAGAGAGAGAGAGAGAGAGAATCCCAAGCAGGCCCCACGCTCAGCATGGACTCAACGTGGGGCTCGATCCCATGACACTGGGATCATGACCTGAGCTGAAACCAAGAATTGGATGCTCAACAGACTGGGCCATCTAGGCTGCTCGAGCATTTCCTATTTTAACCATAGTTCTGTGTTTAACTTTTGAATGAATGGATTTAATCCACAAAGAGCTTTGTTTTGTTTGTCTCCATTTTTAAGGAGAGCCCACTGTTGCCCTGGTGGGGGCCCTAATTGGATTAGAAACAGGGCTGCCCATAATTCCCTTGAGTCACACTTTCTTTCCCACCAAATCTTGTAGACACAGCCCTATTGCCTCTGTGCATAGATTTTGATGTGAAAAAATACAAGACCAGACTGATTTTCCCTCCTTGAAGAGGGCTTTCTTTCTCATTCCTGGCTACCTCAAAACTCTCTCTTTATACATGAAATTTAACAATTTAAGCAGAAATTGTCTTTGTGTTCCCTTGGAACACAGTTTGACCTTTCAATGAACAAATTCATTTCTTCCTAAATTTAAGGATAATTTTCTTTTATTATAAATTCAAATATCATTTCTATTCCACTTGTTGGATTCTCTTCTTCAAAAACAGCACTTAATCTGAGCTGACTTACCTTTGACATCCGTATCTATTCCCTTATCTGTACTGGCATTATAGCTCCTTTTCCTCATACACATAGTGACTTCCTTAGAATTCCCTTTTGTGTCATAATTTTGATTTTGACTTCATCTCCTACGTTCTTTGCTGTTTTTGATGTATTACTTCGGAAAGGATGATGCTGTTCCTTTTTAATTGGCTCTCTTCATTCCTGAAGGTCACTTTTTCCTCTTTAAGTTTGCTGTGTATCATCTAATTATAAAGCTTACTTTATTAAGTTTTTATGTTTCTCTTGTTCTATAATTCTAAGCACTCTTAGAGAATTTCTTTTCTATTTTCTCTCTTCAAGACTTAGCTCTCCGAATGCGTTTTGTGCGCTGTTTTCTTTTTCCCCATCTATTTATCCACCTTAATCCATTTCCTTTATTTTCTCATCTGTGTATCTACATAATACTGCGATATGTGTATGTAGATGCACAGATGCATCTAGCACATTATCGCACTTTTTTTTTTACTAATTCCTTCTTAACATGGGCAATTATGTCCAGACCTTCTATTTATTCTGAGCCAGAGTGGGTGAATTCCCTTGACACCCTTCCTACCTTAACTGAAATCATCCATCACCCAGAGTTTGGGGGCTGAGTATTGTATGTCATCAGTTTGGCTATAGAAATCCAAGGAGGACAGAAGTACTGCCCAGCAGGGACCAAGTTTTGGGAGGACTAGGCAGGGGGTGCAAATGTCCTCTGGCAGAATATTTGGCTACTCTCCCGGCCATGACTGGACACCCTGGAGGTGTGGTTGGGTCTCTCCCCAGAGTGGAGCCCTGGGCCCTAGGGAGCTCTAACCAACTTCCTGCCTCTGCTGAGAATCTCACAAAGTCGGCAGGGGCTTCTACACCACAGGGTTTGCCCCTGGCCTCCCTGCACTCCCTTGGCCACTTATCTGCAAATCTCAGCATCTGCCTGTGCTTCACTTTGTCACGTTTATACAGACATTCTTAGTTTGTGATTCTTTTAAACATAATGGCCTTGGGTTTAGATGGTCTGTCGACCTTGGTGTGAAACCCATCTCGATCCCTTATGACAGTAGTTTGCAAACAAGGGTCGATTTTCCTGTCCCAAGGGACATTTGACAACATCCAGAGAATTTTGATTATCATGACTGGGGGATTATACTGGCATCTGGTGGGTAGAATCCCAGGCTGCTGCAGAGCATCCTCCATGGTGCTACCATACTCACAGGAAAGCCACCCACAGCGAAGGATGGCCTGGCTCAAAGTGCCCTAGCGTTGAGGTTGAGTCGCTGAGTGCCTTCGTAGCTGAGTGCATTTGGGCAATGTTTTAAAGCTCCCTGAACTTTAGCATCTTTATCTCTAAAATGAATGTCCAAGATCATTGATCAATGGCAGGTTATCAATGTTAATGATCATCTTAACAACACAATGATGACACTTTCCATGATTACCATCAGCATTATTAGTAGTAGTAAAATTGCCACTCTTTGAACAACTGCATAAATGCAAGTAATTACCTCACCTGTTCTGCACTTTAATTGTTGCAAAGTTGAATTCACTTTGAGAGCGGCATTGTCTTTTGCTTACTCCTACTGTTTGAACTGTTGTTTGGCCGGGTGGTTGGTTGTCGTTTTAACTTACACTGTTCACCTTTTTCTTTCTTTTTTTTTTTTTTAAAGAATCCTTGGATGTTTATGAGAAAAGCAGATTCTTCTTGCCTTTTTTTAAAAATTACAAGTATGTCTTTTGCTTGCCTCCTTTTATGTAAGTGCTTCATATTACACATTCCTCCAAACTCAGCTGTATCTAGAGAGGAGTAGACAGACCCTGGGGTTTAGTGATAGAATTATTCTCAGAGATCACCCAATTCTTTGTGCAGATAGAAAAACTGAGTCTCTTGGGGCGCCTGGGTGGCTCAGTCCGTTGAGCTTCCAACTTCGGCTCAGGTCATGATCTCACAGTCTGTGAGTTTAAGCCCCACGTTGGGCTCTGTGCTGACAGCTCAGAGCCTGGAGCCTGTTTCAGGTTCTGTGTCTCCCTCTCTCTCTGACCCTCCCCCATTCATGCTCTGTCTCTCTCTGTCTCAAAAATAAATAATAAACATTTAAAAAAAAAAAAGAATGAGCGAAAAACTGAGTCTCAGCTGTGGAGACTCCACTGACAGGTGAAAAGTGTGAGGGAAGAACAACTTCCAGCACCATGGCCAGAGAATTTGACCCTGGCATTGAATCAGAGACCTTGGTAGTGATTCTGACTTTGATGCTATGAAACAAAACTTCCATGTTTTACTTTGTCTTATTGGTAGAGAGTGGCCATAGTTTAAATATGTCCAATGTTGGTTGTCTGCTGTGCATTTAAGCTAATAGTACAGACTATTATCTTACCATGCAACTATCTTAAGACCAGTAAAGTGATCGGGATAAGATATCTGCCTGGGAATAAGATGGCCTGACACCAAGGCAGCCATGCTTTGCAGATGCTTCTTCCTTGCCTTCCGGGCATCAAGGCGATATGACTGTGTCTCAGGGCTCATGGAAAAAGCTCACCCTGACCTATAAAGAAAACACATGAGAGGCCTTGGCCTTGGTCTTGGATTCCTTGGCTCTGCTAGATCATCTATCCAGCCCAGACCTGCCTTCTCAGAGGAGGCTTGGGGAGAACCTACGATCGTGTGCAGGTATATATCCGACTATAAGTCCTGTGAGTTTATAAAGTCAGCAGAACATTGTAGAAATAGCATGAGCTTCAGATTCAGATGGATATATGTTCAAATTCCATCTCTGCCATTTATTAGCTGAGCGACACTAGGCTAGTCAATTAATCTCTCTGAGATTCAGTTTTCTCTTTTAGAAACTGAGAATAATAAGGTCCATGTAAGCATCCTTAGGATGCTTCATCCTTAAGATGAACCTTAAATAGCAGCTTCAAATTTTTCCCTGTCCCTTTATACCACTTAGTTTTTGACAGCAGGATAAATTTTTACTTTTGTAACATTTAGTCCAGCTTTGAAGCTGTGGGAGCTGTTATTATTCCTGGATTCATTAGTGGCTGCCTGTGACGTTCTCTTTGTGTGTCAGTCAGGGACACACAGCCATGACAAGGCTGGGGGAAGCTGAGGAGAGACGGACTGAATTTGGACAATGCTTAGAAAAGTATGGAAGCTGGGATCTTCTTTAAAGCATTTTGCCTTGGGAGGCACAAATCAATAATGTAATGTCGGTGTTGTCAGTGACTCCCCTGTCCACTTCTGTAAAGAAAATCCTCTCAAGGGAGAATCTAATCTCAGCCAGGGAGGCACTGGGTTCTTAGAGAGTTGGATGATGGAGACCACTCATAAGCAGATAAGGAAACGGATGAGGGTGGTGATGCTGATGATGGTGATGGTGATGATGATTCCCATCATTTATTTCGGCCCACCAAGGGCAAGACCCTGCACTAAACACTGTGTATGTCCTCACATGACCTCATACTGTAAGCCAAACCTAGATAAAACGATATATCTTTTACATATGAAAAAAACCTGAGGCCAAGAGAAGCTAATATCTTGTCTGATATCCCCAGCCAGTTAATGGATAAGGAAGTCTTTGGGAAAAGGAGAGGCATTTTCCATCCTGGTTGTTTGAGGGACAAAGTGGCCATGAAGAAATCAGAAAATTTACCTGAGAAATCCTCAGAGGTAGGAACAAAATTTTCTTTGCAATGAGCCAGGCGTGGGCTTGAATTCTGCCCTCACCTCATGCCTGACTTTTTCCTATGGCAAGGAAGTGAATCTTTCTGAGACTCAGCTTCTTTAAGCCTCAGTTTCCACATCTAGAAACATTAAGATACAAATAAGGGGTGTTTATAATGGCTTAGCGAGAAAGCTCTGGGTAGAGGCCCACATCAGCTGTGCTGAGGCTGGACTATGGGAGCTGAGGTGACCAAGGCTGATGGGGAAGCCCAACTGTGGGCACAACATGGGGAAAACAACACGACCTTTCTCTAGAAAAAACGTGAAGTTCCTATGACAGAGATGTAGCCAGGTTTTTAACAATGCTGCTTGTCTCAGCGAAATTTGGTGATCGGCTATTTCTGGATGGAAAACCCTACATGTATAGACTGAGAGGAAAACATCATTATAACTCTTTCTAGGTATTCTGGCCAACTTTGCTGTCTCCAAATTTAGCATGAGAATCCTCATGAACATTTGAAAGTGACTTCTCACCCCGATTCCTCTGATTATACTCGAATCGTGGAGACTTCAACATGGTGAGACCATCAGCTCAAGATGAATGAGTCCAACTCTCTTCTGTCTACATGGACCTATGCCCCATCTAAGAGTTGAATACTAGTGGCCTTTTGGTCCCACCTGTGGACTAGGAAAGGAGCAATAAGGAAAATGACACAGCCACCATCATCCAGGCAGGATCTGGCATGCTATATCCTACTCCACCAGACCCTTTGCAACTGGCCAAACACCACGTTGCCTCTTTGCCATTTATTCCCACTGGTTCTGAACCGTAAGAGATATCCATCACAGGTGTCCGTATCTCTAACACAGGTGTCTGTCACGAGGCACAAGTAGCAATAGTGAAGTCCTCTCACTTTGGGATGTCAGGGCCCTAGCTCACTCTGACAGAACCAGGGTCTCAGAGCCCAGCTCATCCCAAAAAAGGACAGAGTCCCTGATGAGCATGCCATCAATAAATACCAGAACAGATGCCATGAAATTCCAATCAGAAGAATTTATAATGTGAAGTCAGATATTACATAGTGAGAAATAAATAAACAGAAATTGTCAGTCAAACTCCTGGCAGCTGGGGCCAGCATCAGAGGCAGTAAATGAACTAACTCCATAAATCATGTTTATGATCAGCCCCATTGCACATAACTTTGCCAGTGGGGCTTTCCATTATGTAGCAGGAGACAGTGGATTGTTTCATCTCATAGAGATAGGAAATGAGTAGAGCCAGTGTGTCCCTGGTGTCAGAACGCGATTGAGACATCACCTTGCTCTCTAGGTCAAGGTGTGCAAAAGGTCTTGGGAGAAGGCTTCTTCTGGCTCTCCACCTGGAGGAAAATTCGGGAGAAGGTCACAGCTCCCACTGAATTCTGGTTAGATGTATCTCAAAGCCCTAGAACTTATCATACACAACATAAGGGCAAAAAGAGTGAGAGGTTGACTCTGTTCTCAGAGGAGCCCTGGGAGTCTCTTTATCAAAAACTCTTCTCTTAGCCATCATCCAAGTAGTGAACTAAAATTCTGTCCTCCTTTGCCTTCCTTCTGCATCTTGTTATGCCCTTACTCTAGCAATCTAGACCATCTTCTGTTCACCGTGGGATCTGGAGAATGGGACAAGGTCTCCAGGCTCTAGCACATTGTAGTACATCTAACATAAGAACGCTCCTAAATTTATTATGTGAATAAATAAAGGAATGACCATCCTAAAAGAGTCCTTCAGGGGCGCCTGGGTGGCTCCGTCGGTTAAGCGTCCGACTTCAGCTCAGGTCACGATCTCGCGGTCCGTGAGTTGGAGCCCCGTGTCGGGCTCTGGGCTGATGGCCCAGAGCCTAGAGCCTGCTTCCGATTCTGTGTCTCCCTCTCTCTCTGCTCCTCCCCCATTCATGCTCTGTCTCTCTCTGTCTCAAAAATAAATAAACTTTAAAAAAAAATTAAAAAAACAAAGAGTCCTTCAAACCACATTTCTCTTCTGTCTTCTTGGCTTAGAACCCTCCACTGTGGTCTTGGGCAAAAGTTTCCATCCATGTGATAGGAAGCATACAGTGGTGATTAAGACCAACTGCTGGGTTCAAACTCTGCCTCTCCCTCAAGTAACTGGGAAGCCTCGGACAACTGTCTAACCTCTGAGGCTTGATTAGCACATTTATACAATATTAATTAATTAATATTAATATCTCTCCCTCTTAAAATAATTAAATCTTTAAAAAAAATTGTAACGTTTGTTTATTTTTGAGAGGGACAGAGACAGAGTGCAAGTGGGGGAGGGTTAAAGAGAGAAGGAGACAGAATCTGAAGCAAGCTCCCAGCTCTGAGCAGTCAGCACAGAGCCTGACGTGGGGCTCGAACCTACAAACCATGAAATCATGAGGTGAGCCGAAGTTGGATGCTCAACCAACTGAGCCACCCAGGCGCTCCTGAAAGAAATCTTGGCAGAGAGCTTGGCAAATAGCGACTTTTGACCTCTGTATGAATGCCCCTTACCATGTCCTGGCACCTTGCCTATTCTATAGCCTCTGGGTTTCCATTATATTGTAGCATTTGTCCGCGAAGACACTTGAGCTGGAGTGGCTAAGGGGTGTGTGTGCATGTTCACAAGAGTCTGAGGGAAAAAGGACTATGGCTGAGACACTCAAAGAATCGTGGATTTCAGCCAAGGACTATGCTTTCTCCTGAGGTGTGGCTCTCTGGCAATCAGCTGTAGTCTGGAGATGGCCTTATCCAGCAAATCCTCCAGGCTGCAACATCTAGCTCTCCACGATAAGACTGAGACTCCCACAGACTTTTTCAAGGAAGCTGCCCCTCCAGACTTTACTGCTTTAAAGTCATTCCCTGGCCCTTGCAGCTCATCAGCAATGGCAAGCAGGGCTGTAATTAGACCCTCTGCTGAGCCTTGCAGTGGCGATTTGAATAATTGAGAACATTGCAAGCGTTGGTGATGGAGGGAAAGGGAGGTTAAAATAGAACATCTCCCTGGCTAATAGCTAAGTAACCTTGAGCATCCCAACAGGACAAAGGAATGGGGTTGGCCCAGGCGAAGGGGACCCACCATGCCTTGAAACATTAAGATAATGTGTTCTGAGAACCTCAGGTAGTATCCTTGAAAGCTCCCTCCTATGTATGTCCATGATCTGTGCCAAGAATTAACCCCTCATCAAGGACATCAGCTGTGATAAATCTGCATCTCTACCTCGTGTCTAACGAGTGCATTCCCAGCACTTCTGTTGATGCCATTAGAGGCGCCTCCAGGTTCCATTTCAGGGACAGCCAGTTGCTATTTCTGAAGTTTGTCAGGTGATTGTTTCTTTGTGTCACCACTGGGGTGATGATTTTTTAGAAGCATGTTGTCTTTATAAGACAACAGTATTATCCATATCCTCTGGTACTGAAAGAGGCTTTTATTTGAGAGATTATTCCAGTTTTTGTTTACCTGAGACTCCTAGTTACAGGCAGGTAGTTGAATGAGATTATCAGTCAAGGACCTTCCAGGCCCAGAAGTCCATAAATTTGTCAAATCCTTGTAATCTCTTTCCAAAATAAATGACAAATCATGGGTTACAAGGGTGTGAGGACACTCTAAAATGCAGATGTGAGCTCTCGAGACCTTTGGTCTTTGTGTGGAGCAGGAAGGACCCTCTGGGGAGGATGGGCTGAGGGTTTCAAGGATGAAAGGAAGGTAGGAGGGTAGGAGGATCTGCTGTCACTCGCTCCAGTCGATTGCTATCACTACTCTAAATAATGAAAGAGCCAAGCCACAAGGCCTAGACTGTAGAGGGCATTCTTCCAAATCCTACTTTGAGAAGCATCTACTGTTGCCTTTAAAAGCCCAGTTCTGACATGGTTGCTGCCATGGGAGGCCACTGATGCAAGACCAGCCACAGACTGGGGAGGAAAGATATTTACTCATAATTTCCACATTGTCAGGGCTGTTCAGAATTCTGGATCCTGAATGGTTTTTGTAAGTTGGGTTCATGAGGCATAGTGACAGCACTTTGCATGCTGTACAAATGATCTGGGCCTTGGACAATGAGAAATTCAGTTCAACTCAACAAACGTCTAGTAAGTAGATACTAAGCACATATCACTGTATAGACAACATTAGCCCTTGACTAGAAAGATTTAATGCATGTTTGCTTACTCATTAAAAAGAAATGTATATACTAAGGATTTTTGTTGACCTAATTATGACCTTGTAGTTTATATGGCCACGGAGCAAGGCCAGGTGAGAAGTATGATTTATATCGCAAGGGACAATTGAAGGACAATGTTTCTGTACTTTGGCTATGCCAGCTTCTTTCACAGGGATAGAACCTTCGAAAAGGCCATTTGGGCTTCTTCCCACACAGAGTCCCACGTATTATACATTTTTTGTAAATTGGTATGGGCAGGTATTCTAGGGATAACATTTTTGATACATGGAGATTAGGGAGAGACTTCTATTGTCTTCTGAAACCCAAATGTGGTGCTGCAAGTTGATCCTTAGCAATAGGCTTTGAGGGGAGACGTGCTTAGAGAAAACAGACAAGTTTATCATGTGGTACAGATAAGCAGCTGGGCTAGAAAGGGCTGGCACATGACCTGGGGCTCTCAATTTTCCTGAATTTAATTCCTCTTTTAATACCGTGTGATACTGTGTGATGAGATCTAAGCTCTTCAACTGGTAGCTTTGAACCAGGGCAACTTTGCCCCCCCTGGGGGACACACCAGGTAATGTTTGGAGACATTTCTGGCTGACACACTCTGGGAGGGGGACAGAAAAGGAAAAGTGCTTCTAATAAAAATGTTGATAAACATCCTAAAATGCACAGAACAGCTCCCCACAATGGAGAATTCTCTGGTCCAAAATGTCAACAGTGATGAGGTGGGGGAACCCTGCCTTAAATCTTTCCACAACTCTGTTGACCTCTCATGATTGAAATTACAAACTGAACCTCCCTATCTCTCTCCCACAACCATCAGTGCTTTTGAAAGAAATTAATAGAAGCAAGTCTTGAAATTTCACTATAGGAAACACATTATATGAAGGAAAGGAGAGAGAAAGATGGAGAGAAAGGAAGGGTTAGTGGAAAGAAAAGAAGACGGAGATGGGGTTTTAAAGTAATTAGGTCAATGAATCCTAAAACCTTTGGGATGAAAGAATAGCCAAGGGAACATATCTTATCCCACCTTAAAACTGTTACTGAAATTATTGTAACTAGGAAGTTGAAGAACAACATACATGGAATGATGGGACACCACCATGACATACAGCTCAGCCATGCCTCAAATCAAAAATGTGTGTACATTCTTCTTGAAACACTCATCTCAATCCAATATTCAACCTAGGGTCTACCTTAAACATTTTTCAAGCTACTTTTACTCTCAGCAAATCAGGGTCTCAGCTGTCAAGATGGTACTGGATCCTATACTTTTTGCACACATTAGGATTTTACCAGATTTCAACATACCTTTAAATCCAACACACTTCTCTACTAAATAATGAATCCAAATAAAAACAAGGGCATTCATGTTTTATACTTTATTTGAGAAGAGACCCTACATAAACTATGTCAGGAGGATACAGGTCTACACACGATTTCATCAATCAATAAATGGAGTTGTTAACATAACACTGAAGATATGATACCATGAGGAAGACAGACATGACCAAGAAGTATTTACAACTATCACATATGATATATTTATATTGGAGATGGATATATACATATATACATGTACATGTGCATATACATACATATGTCCATACATACACACACATATATACATATATATGTATAAAATGTTTTTAAGCAATAACCAAGAAAAGAGTTTGCCTTCTTGTAGCAATTAACTATTTGAAAGTGAAGAATGGGTGGTTTTCATTAATGTCATGGTGTTAAATCTCTGCCCCCACATTTAACTTCAACACTGATAGATTCCAATGAAGACACATGTTTGCCTCGGGATGGAAGCATGAGGGTGAAGAATGGGGTGATGGGTACGGGGCTGAGTGAAGGACATGCACAATGGGAGAAATGACCTTTGGTGATACCATTAAATCATCCTTTTGTATTAAACATAAATTATTAATACAATTTAAAAAAATAATTTTCTGTTTTCTTTTGAGGTTGGGGAGGAAGGTAGGGTGGGGTGGGGAACAGAGAAAGGGAGGGCACTTGCCTTTTCAACACATCCCTTAATATCAACTGAGAACACATCCCCCCTACCCTGGGGCCATCTTACCAAGTTAGAATCCATATTTTTTGCATAAAAGACACCTTTACCCAAGGATTTTATTTAGACCACAAGCCTCTTCTCTGGAGGCAAATACAGTCATTATTTTAACTAAATTGATTCTCCAGGACTTGCTAGGATGCAAATGAACTTAGCATAGCCAATGGATTTAGTTGTCATAAATGAAGAGAATGGAAAAAATAGTACCTCAAGGAAGGGGTTACTACTAGTAAAACCCAGTTTTACTAAAACCTCAGCCACCCATTTTAAGTTAACAACTTTGGGATCGAAATGATGGGAAACAAACATGATCAGCACTGTCCAGTGGCCTGGGGGGAAGAAACAAGCATCATGATGGAATACGTCTAAATCATTAAACAGAACTGAAGAACAATCCATTGAGATTAAAATAAATGACATAAAATCCAGTTGAGCACACCTCAGCTCTGCTGCTGTCAAGGTCTCCACTGTGAATGGTGGCTTGGCTGTACTACATCCGCTGCTGAACGTTTCCCAAGCCATGCCACGTATCGTTTCCTAAACTCTGTAAGATTAGCTTGGCCTCGGAACAAGTGTGTGTATGTATCACATGTCCACATGCCATGTACACCATTGTTCATCAGTCGCCATAATCCAACTAATGCTTCAGATGGCCAATATGTTTATATAAACATTGGGAAACACACACAAACACATGGGCTCAGACAAGATATAATCACTTTACATATATTTAGTACAGAAAGCTTAGGGATAGGGATGAAAATCAGTTATAGCAGCACCTAAACTTCATTTGCAAAATTCTTCTCTGAGAATATAACATCCTACGAGTGCACTGAAGTAGGTACCAGCTGATTTTCCAGATATTGAAAGTTTGCTGCACAACATCAGCCTAAAGATAAAGGGACATGTAATGTCCAGTAGGAAACAAATCAGTGTACATCATTTACACGGCAATAAATCCTTCATTTCCCTTGAAATAAGATATGTAAAGTAGCACTTAGTTTAATACAAGTTTTGTTCTGCTTTAGACCTAGCTGTAAAAAGCCATTCATGCAAAAAATTACCTCCAGTTTTAGCTGGATGTTTAAAGGACACTTCTCCTGAAAACAAGTCCCTTTCACATAGGGAAGGGGGAAATAATCCCACTCAAGACAGCCAGTGTTGACTGACAGTGGAAAATACAAGACTTTGGTGTTTGTAGGGCATTTGCCTTAAGAACCCAGAAGTAGCACTGAGCTCATCTCTAAGTAGGCAGAGGGCTAGAAGTGCCCTTGAGTATTATAGGAATTTTCCAGAAAAAGTACTGAGAACCTCCATACAATTTTATTCTCTGGTCTGTTCCCTCCCAAGACTATGATTGGCATCATCTCTACTTCTAGAGATGTCTGCTTCTGTATCTCTAGTCTTAGACCACTTTTCTCCCTGGTCAGTAGATCATTTGTTTCCCACCAGGCAATCTGCAACTTCTTCTTCTCTGTTTTAAGGGAAAAAAAAAAACACTTCTCTTATTGAGCTCTCCTGTAGCTGTTGATCTTCCACTTACATTCTTTCCAAACTAAGGTTGTTCCTTGATGTCAATATAAAACAAAGCTCCTCCATTCTAAAGGGACTCTAATAGAGAATGTTTGAACCTGCCTTCCCCTAGCTTTCACACAAATAATCTAGAGGAACTCATGCCTTTTTTGCACGGCAAATGTGAGCACTGGAATAGGACACCCTCAGGAGGACAAGGAATGGAGGGGAAGGATGGCTTCTCCTCAGACCTACCCCAAGGTTAAACATTACAGTTCCATTGAACTTGCTCCTCTGAGACCTGGCTCTGGCCTGCTGCGTCCACCTGATTTATCCTAAAAAGAATCTTTTATGGTCGTAGACCATCAAATGTTATGAATTATGATAAGCAACACTGAAGGTGGGAGAGAAAGAAGAAGAGAGGGAGTGCTCAGAGCTTTGGATGGTCCAGAGGCAGCTGAAGTGGAATTTATTCAACGTCTATGAAATAGAAGACAGTATTTAAGATGAAATGTGCAGTGACTGTGTTGCTTTCTCAGCCCGGGGGGGGGGGGGGGCCATCCTGACAAAAGTGAGGAGGATATAGCTGATTGTTAAAAGAAGACAATGGTACCTCTATGATGACATTTATGCACTATTGTTGTGCTAAATGACAACTGGTCAATCACAATGCCAAATGAAAACATTTGCTTCTGCTATGCTCATTTTCTCAGGGTACCCCTTCAGTCTGGCCTGATGAAGGCTTCAAGGAGCCATTTGCATTGCTTAAGGCAAAGTTAGCTGCTGAACAGGACTCAGATCTGAAGGGTGGCTGCTGGCATTCAAAGCAATGCCTACCTAGCATCTCCAAAAGGCTTACTAACAGCATTACTGGGCCCTTTTCTTCCCCCAAAGCTCATAGCTTCTGTTCAGCTCCTGTGAAATATCACCTACAAATGCACACAGAATAAAATGTAGACCTGTACTTTATGGGAACCATGCAGATAAAAAAAAAGGAAGCAATTGCCAATAATCAGCCTCCCATTTGGGAGTTTACAAATCAATGGTGCCTTGTGAAGACTTTCTGCAGGGGGTTCCTCTGCCTAAGTGTGCTGTCCGTTGATGTCTAGGCGTCTTTCTTTCCATTCCTCTGAGCCAGGAGACCTGGCAGTATTAGTCCAGCCTTCATCATTTGTTGATGAATGTGACAAAAACAGCTAAGCCACTAGGCTTAGAGCTAAATAAAAGATGTGAACACCTGAACTTAAGAGTAAAGTCTTGCAGGCGGAGGCCCCCATGGATAGGAAGTAAAGGAAAAACCTACTCTGCCTTGCCTGGAAGGCCAATCAAGATAGGTTTTAATTCAATTGAGGGAGGTGTTTGCTGTCCCTGGTGCTGAAAACAGATACCCAGGAATCACTGACCAGCCAGAAACTGTGTCTTCATCAAAGTGAAAACTCATTCAGCAGAGGCTGACTGTAGGTAGCAGGTCCCAAAACATGTTTCAAATGCCTCTTTTTATGCCATTTTAATGAAAGTGGCCCTGAAGTGACCCTGGTTTTCCTGCAGGACAGAACTAATGCATTGCCATAATACTGATGGGGTAGTTCATCCAATCTACCTCCCCATTCAGTCCCTACTTACATATTCCCTCATGTAATGCAAGGACGTCCAATTCTTAGAAAAGCATTAGGGGCTGCAGAAATTACCTACATACTTCTTTTTCCTGATACCAATTACAGACATAGGATTGATTTGACTTGCTATGATTAAAAGTTCCTGAAGGAAATATTTAGGTAAAATGTTACCACATACTGGAATATGGGCCCCTGAATTTCTCTCCACCCCAATCTTATTGTCACATTCTGAGAAACTGAGCAGAGCTTTTACTATGCCTAAGGTCTAAACCCAGAACTATTTCTTTACTGGCTCCACCCACCCCCTTTCAGCCAACACACACACACACACACACACACACACAAACACACACTCTCTCTCTGAAAGTGAAACTTACTTAAGAAGGAACATAATTCTTCCCTTAACAGTACACAGTTTTTTGCCAGAGAAAGCAGGACTGCTGTTTTCTCTCACATTCAAAGTGAGAATGTTCTTGTCCTGACTTGCTTTCTTTTCATTTTATTTGGACAGTGCCCTTGAGCTTACCCACCATGGCCCACACACATAAACAAGAAGGGTCCTTGATGCTGTGGGGTAACAGAAAATTACCATGGGCCATTTTTGGTTGCTTCCGACTCTACTGGGCTTGGGGGAGTCTTTGCTTTTAGACATGAACTAAAATTAATCTTTTCTAGCCTTGAAAAGGAAGTATCCCAATAGCCCCTCAAAAAGACTAAATTCTCAGGAAAGGGAAAAAAGGATTAAAATAAGTTCTTCTTGTTCCTGTTAACATATTAGATCAAATTTTCCACTTCCAGTGAGTTATTTCTCAAATGATACCTCTGAAATCCTTAAATAATCAGTCTTGTCACTAGGAAGTTACACAGTGAAACGGCTTGTTCAAAGCAGGCCTTCACAGTACTGTGAAGGAGGTCATCTCCTCGGGATTATCAGAATGAATTATGGAACACTGCCCTGAACTAGCTTGCCTTCTCCAATTTCACACCGTAATTTAAAATCCTAGTCATAACCCAATTTAGACTCTCCTTTCAAAGAAAGCTGAAATGCTTTCTGTTGCTGCACAGCTACAGGGGGCGCAGGGGGCGGGGGGGGTGGGGACAGAATTTCAGCATGGAGATGTTGCTTTTCTATGTAAGACAAACAAAAATTGAGCCCAAGGTAAAAAGAGAAAACAGAAGTCTGAACTTGAGCAAAATATTTGTGGATTTCTTAGGATTTCAGGTACTCGGCTTTATTCTGATTCCTCTCTGGAGTGATCAAAATCCTCTTTTTTTTAATCATGCACAGCTCTTAGTCAGTTACATCACACCTGGTTGTGGCTCGGAAATCTAAAGGAAATCACACTCTAAAGATTAACCTTGCCAAGTAGTCACCATTGCAAGGTACCTAAAATAGTGGCTGATGCTACAAACACCTGGGATTTTTTTAGGGGCTGTAAATGACTTCACTGTTGTAACCTTGGCAATCTGGCCTCAGGATTTACTGTCAGGGGTTTCATTTTCAATCAGAGGCGTTTCTCAGTGGGAATCCCACTCACACCTACTTGTTGGTGCCCAAGGCTATCAGAAGTGTGGTTTAGCATTTGGTCTTCACTCAAGCAGTTCATTCCATCTTAAAGTTATTTCCCCATGTACAAAATGCTGGCCCCAGAATGAATGCAAAGCTGCTTCAGGATCATTATCACTTCGGGTACTTCCTGCAAGATTAGTTTTACCACCCAATTTATAAAGGAAGCTTCATACAGTCTTCAGTTAAAAAACATTACATTTAAATCTACAGAATCTCATAAAATCAACAACGGATGATCTGGAGTTCAATGCAGCAGGAGACGGCATCTTGCTATAAAATGTTCAGGGTTCCAGGCCTGAAAACAAAACCTACCGGTAATCTCTTTTCAATGACAAAGCCAAATGGGTAAACTATCCTCCTTCTGCTTATATTTTTGTAAAGGTATTCTCCATCTCTCGAAGCGCAGTGGCCAAAGAGGAAAAAGCCAAGGCCACAATCTAGAAACCGGACTGCAGGGGGAATTTAAGAAATTTGAAGGAGAAACTGCTTGTGTGCCTCGAAAGAAGGCACATGCCAGAGCCGCTCACAGCTCGGCATCAGCAAGCCTATTTGCAACACTCACTGCCAGAGAGGGGGCTTTACCTCTTCAAGGGGTCCTGTGGCACTCACAGAGCACTTTGACAGCTATGACTTCATTGGGTGCTCATTACAACCCTCCGTGACAGGAGGGGGGTTGTTAACGGCTCTTTTCTGTGGCTTAAGAAACTGAGGCACAGAAGGGATAATGCTTTTCAGCAGGAAGTCGAGCTCAGAGGTCCTCTGTGTCCTCAGCTCATCACCTCCCTCCACCTCACTTGCCATTTTATCACAGACAATATTTAACATAGACCCCATGTCTTTCCTAAAGAAATAAAAATGAAAAAAAACTCACTGAAAATATTAGAAGGGGCCCAGGAAAAAAAAAGCAACATTGAACTATCCCGAGAGTTATGAAAAAAAATGATATTTGATAAAAATAGGGGTTGGGTTAGACATGATGAATTTTAGTAGTAAATGTGGATAGCTGATCATAGTTCATTATTATGTTTTTAGAGCCATGTCAAGGACAGAGTTGAAGCATCTATTGAAACATCGTGATTTGCGGAATAGAGGGTCTGGTGTCCTGGTGACTTCTCCAGTGATTTCTTCCACCTCATTGTTCCTTAAAGAGGGAGCATGTTCTCAGGTTCATTGCTGTTCTTAAGGTATAAACCCTTCTTGTGCCATCACAGTAAAGATCTCATTTGATAGAAAAAGCCTCTTATCCCCCTCAAGATTTAGATGCTGCAAACCTTTGTGTCAATATTATAACCATTCCACTAAATAAATGAACACTGTGCTGACATGTGGTCTGTGGTGCTCCTGTTCCGTAGGGGCATAGGACACTCACCCTGGGAGGGGCCTGGAAAACAAAAGAGAAAGCCACTGTTTACCATTTATCTGTATATTTAACAGCCAGGGGGAAAAAAAAGCCAGAGAAATTTGAAGGAAAAGCTGTTGGTAGCAGGCTCTCCTTCCTCAATCGAGCCAGAAGGAAGGGATGACTTCAAAAAGACAGACTGAGGCATTATAATAGGCTTGTTGTCCCAGAGTCTCTGGTGCAAAAGCAACTGATGAGGTGCTAATGAGGAGCTAATCACTTGGTCCATGGAGCTGGAAAGAGACTGACGGATGGCTGCTAGAACATACAGTTTTCTTCTCCAGGAACCTAGCTAGGCTCAGTCACAAGCACGGCTGATGCTCAGGGTAGGGAAGAAGGAGATGGGCCCAGAGGGCTTTCCTTGACTTTCAGAGATAAAAGCCAGACTTTAAGGGCTGGAGTCAGGGACAGCGATGGACCATAGGAGTTCAGAGTTTGGACAGCGTTCAACAGCAGGTGTGAGATGTGAACTGACTGCAAGATGAACACCGGGCTGACTCTGTAGGATGGGAGGTTGTGCACACCTGTTCTGGGTGAGACTTGAGAAGGTACGCTTTAATGACAGCTGGTTGGAGCCGTCCCTGGGTGAAGTAGATCGGTTTAGCCCTCACTGGAATCAGAGAGAGGGCTAGTCTGCAACTAGCTGCCAGCTGCCCATTTATACTAAGGACACTTCCACCTCGGGCCAGATAATTGAGGTGACTTGTGCACAGCCACCCACCAAGTAACACCCAGTGCAGTTACTCACTTCCAACCCAGTGTTCCTTCCATGTCCCATGGAACATCTAACTTTCCCAGGGAAAATCGGACCCTTTCTCATCAAGTTCTGATTCAATCTGAATGTTTTGAGTTTCCTATCTAAAGGCTTCAACTCCAAGATAGCTTCAGTAATCTGCTTGAACTATGTATATCTGTTCACATGTATATCTGTCCTTAGCACAGTTCACATGTATATCTGTACTTAGCACGTATTATTCAAGCCAAAATTCAGTGCTTCTCCCCGCCCGACCATCCTCCAAATTAATTACATAAAATCTATATCAAGGCTTAGTTTGGTTTTGTGTTTCTCTGAGAAAACTAGTCCAACCTTTAAATACGAAGGTTCTGAAAACTTGGGATCCAGTCTCCTTTGAAAACACCCTAACTTCATAAAATGATCCATAGTGGAGAAAGTCACAGGCTGTGTGACGATATTAAAAGAAAAGATGAGCTGTAGAGAAGTTTAAGAAGCCACATGTCTGGAGCATACATACTTGCATGCACATAGACACAGATATCAGTGGGAGGAACATGCAGGGCACATTGGCTTGTTGGGTCATATTAGACCAAGATGAGTGAAGATGCATTTGTGGGGGGCGGAGGGGATGGTGTGCACATGTGTGCATTTAAACAAGTATTATAAATAATGAGGGATGAATGTAGTTTGCACTACGTGAGCTTGAGCATCTAGAACAAGATGCAACACTGACAATTGCTTTCAAATAACGTCCTCAGGTTTGCCTCTGTATGACTGTGACATTAGTTGGCCCAGAAATCTATTTTCCCCAGTCAATAAACACAGTGTCCTTGGCCGGAAGCTTTCATTTCTCCTAAAGAAATATCTGAGAACATACAAGGAGACTGTTACTCCTATTCAAAGCAAGAGGCAAGGTAGGAAAAACAATTTCAGAGAGAATCAGAATCAGTAAAACCCCCGGAGAAATATGCTCTCTGGGCTTCACGGTATTCTAAACTCTGCAGGTCAGTTTCCCAAGACACCCGGGATGGTGTGGAGCAGCCCGAAGGAGGGAATCTGAAGGTGGAGGAGTCGGAATCTAAACTAAAGGCCTTTTCTTCAGACTTCTGATGTAATTAACAGCCTTGGTTCGTAAAGAAGCCGTGAGTTCAGATTTGAGGTTTCCGCTGGCCGCTGTGCCTTCACGTGGCATGGCACAGTTGGGTCAGAAAGGGTCCAGGCCACGCTGGAGCCCACCACCCCATAAGGAAAGAGCTGACACACCGGGGCTTCTGAGAGGTACACACTCTGTCCCAACCAGGAGAGGAAGGAGCTGGGGCTGCCTCTCTCCCATAAGGATTGTGGGAAACCCCTGCACAGACCCAGGGCAAGCCCTTTGTCCATCAGAACCCACTACCCCATCTGGCCACCTGGCTGTAGCCCTGACCTGCTACATCCACACCAAGAATTGCTGGGGGACCCCGGGGAGTGGGGTAGGGGGGGGAGAGCAGGGTTCACTGAGGCAGTGCACACTAATTCTTCATAAACCATTTCACTTTGTGCAGCGTCGAGATATGCTGCAAAGCCGTTTTGTCATCAGCAGAGTGGCTTCCACGCCTTGATGTGCAGTCCCCTCGGGAAAAACCAAGACAGTGACCCCCACTGTCACTCCCACGGAGTGGAAAACTTGGCTCAGCACTGTGGTTAGAGAGAGGTCAAGAAGCTCCCTCTGCTGGGCTCAGACCCCAGTCATGGCTTCTCTGCTCCTGGGGGCTAAAAGTTCACGGATGGAGTGAGCAGTGGGTGGGGAAGGGATGGGCCACCGAGGGTTCCAGATGGGATTTGCAGAGATACACCACTTGCATCCCAATGAGCTTTGCAGTAAACTTCACTGCACAGAGGTTAATCTAGATGTCAACGTTGTCTGACAGCATCGAAATTACTCTGGGGCAGGGCTCCTTCACAAGTCTTAATATAACAGTCAATTCCATCCTGCCTGCAGGAAATGAGGGTTTTCTGCTTTGTGTGCCGAATCATTCAGCGCCAATTTTCTCACTGTTTGAAGTCCTAACTGTTTGTGGTCCTGGAATTCACCTCACATTAAGACTTTCATGGAGTAGGAGATGTTGGATTGTCAGTCCCATGGAGGCAAGAGGATACAGCCAAAAGAAAAAAAAAAAGGAAAAAGTAAGAAGCACAAAAATGAAAGAAAATCTTCTTTACTGAGATTTACTTCTCTTCTGCAGAAAGCAGAAATCAAATCACCTGGACCAGGTTTATTCATTTACCCCAGAGGTGGGCTCAGAAGCATCGGCTGAACGTCACATAGCTGTTAAGTGGAGACGGGTCACGGAGAGTTCTCCAAGAAAGAAACAAAACATTTAAGGAAGCTATTCATTTGAGTCCTCCCAGTTAACATATCACAAAATTCTTCTTTTTTAATGACTTCCATACACTCTTCTTAAATGAAGGAATAACTATCAGACCTAGACTTGAGTACTGACATTTCTCATTGGGCTTTGGAGAAACTGCATCCAAAACAATGTTCGAGAATATAGTGGGTATCAGGGTTCTCAGTCTTCCTTTGGACTTTGATGAAGGACGTCTACACTGGTCATTGTCTAAAATGATAACAAACCAATTCTTCTCATAATATGTCAAACTGGAAAGCAAGACACCTGAGCTCCAAGGTACTTCTCAGATGCCCTGAGCCTCAGATGCTCAGTACTTTCCTCATCCGTGTTCTCTTGATACATCTAGAAACGTCTAGCTTTGTTGGCTAGAAGTGTCTCTTGCAAACTACAAGTTTGGGCCATAGCACTGCACACAAAGCAATGTTTACCTTGGTGATTAGAGGAAAAATTAACAGAGCTTACTGTCCTGCCTCAGTATGAGGGGAAATAACTCAGCACACTGGTTTAAGACACCATCCCTACTGCAAGTATCAGACAAGGCCTAGTTTTAAATTTGGAACTTAGCTAAAAAGGAAGGGGAATCTGAATTTTATTACTTTGATCAAGAATTCCAAGTATTTTGAGGGGGACCTCAATCTCCACAGATCTCCTTGTGAAATAGGAAAGCATCTATATTGGCACACTGACACTTGGGCCAGAGACATCTCTTGTTGCAACGCATAGAATTTTTTTAGGAAGTCAAGGAAAACTATGCTTGGGGAGATTGTACCAGGGAAACAGAGACTCTATCAGAAGCCATGATTCAGTTCCTTAGGGTGAAACAGTTTATGCTTACAGCAAAAGTCCTAATGCCCAAAGTAGTGACACGAATGTTCACCACATCCACCAGTCACTTTTCCAAAAGAGTGAGCATGATCGGCATCTCGCATTCTCTCTGTCCCATCCCTTCTAGGGAGTGGTTGCATCTACAGTCCTGGTAAATTCAATGCTGACTCCCAAATGGAAAGTAGTAGAAAGCACTCCTGTAAGGTAATCTATCAGACTGCCAGAAGGAGGGATTTTCAGATGCCCAGAATGTTGTCACCAGCATTAATCCAGGGAGCACCAAGTGATCAAATTTTACAAAATGACAGATTTCCCAATAGCATCTTTCTGTCTCTTGTAGGCCAGTCCATCTCTGGATAGCTCATCTCCAAGGAATGTGAGACTGAAAGAGACCAAGCATCAAGGAATCCGTTTGCTGAGTCCAAGCAGAACTTCACTGAAGTCAGTCTAATTAAATATAGAGACATAAACATGCAATGTATATGGGCCTATACTCCCCCTCAGATGATGCTACCAATGATGTTAAGCAATCCCAAAGCATTTTCTGGAGTCTATATTGAGATCTTAACAATGATACAAAGACTTGGGATTTCCCTTTAAAACCTATTATGTGCTAGCCTGAACATTTTATTTGGTATCAAAGAAAAGTTTGGCACACCAGGGACCAACACCAAAGTGGCTACAGCACCAAGCCCTGAGCTAAGGGTGCCATTTCTTGCTCTAAGGCAAATGCCATTGGGTACTCTAGCAGGCTGGCTCCACCAAAGCTGACAATAGCCATCCCGGGGGCATCTGAGAGTGGTCCTCTAGCCTGTCAGGACATGGCTCATTCAACCAACACCTAGAGGCGTTTCTTGGCTTCAGACTCTAAGCAAAGCACAGCGAAGCTCTCAAAGCCCAAGACTGCCTGTTGCAGTAACCACACCTCGAACAAGACAATCCGGCTGCTGTTTAGTTTGGGAAAAGAGGAGCAAGGACACCATTCATCATTCCTGAAAGGAAAAGGACTTGGGTGAAGAGTCTGCATCCTAAAATACTGCCCTCTTTCCAACATCCTACCTCCTGGAAATAGCATTTGAAGGGAAACATCTGTTGGTTTCTGAGTTCAAATTGCCAGTGGCCTGCATGAGAGGTACGCAGGTGTGTCTCCCTATCTTGGAATGGTTTCTGCCGGCTCACGGTGCATCGGTGTGGAATGGAGTAGCCAGCTAGCTGAGGAAGGAAAGCCTGTGGAAATCAGCCATGGGGCCAGGCGGCAGCCGGTGAGCCCGTGTGCCTGTCCCCCTACCCCCCAATATCCCTCAACCCTACCAATCACTACAGTCTTCCCTATGTGCCTTCCAGAAACAGTTTCTTGCCTTGGGTAACTTTTCCTCCTCCCCTTCCATACCTGCCTTTCATCTTGTCTCTTATTTCTGATAAGCAAGTAAAAAAGCAGAGAAAACAAAATAGGTGGGAGCAGAACAGATTTTTTTTTTTTAATTGAGAAGAATCCCAAGGATATCTATTCTGGTCTCTCAAATGTCTCAGATGAGAAATCTGATACTCTGAGAGATTATGACCTGGCCATGGGCACCTGGGTAACCAAGAGCAGAGCTGGGAATTCGACGGTCTTTCCACATCCCTGCATGCTCCCACCCAAGCTCCCATGCATCCTGTAGTGTCCCAGCACAACGGAATCCTTCCGCTTTTGAGGGGGTGTCTCACGCACCCCCAGAAATTGGCTGTCAGCTCTCCTATGGGTGTTGGTTTCTGTAGTATTTAGCACCGAAAATATTTGCACTAGTATATTCCACAAGATAAGCATCACTAGAGAAGAAGGGTAAGGTTCAACCTGAACCCAGAAGGACCAAGGCTCCTTGGCCTCCAGAGGGAAGCCTCTCTCCAGGGAGGATCTGGGCATGATCTGCTGAGTGGAGGAACACAAGTCTCTCGTCTGTTAGCAAGAGAACGCTCAGTGAGTCTCGAGATCCACTGAGGTCAGGGATATAATAAGAGGGCGGCATCTGGTTCACGTCCAAAGTCAAGAACAGGGAGGACCCTTGGCCATGCCTCCTTACTCCAAGGTGGGCACCCGACAGCAGGTCCCTGTCACTCAGTCCAGGAGGGGACCAGATGAGGAAGACATGGCAGGGAGGTCAGCCTCAGGGACCTGGAGCTTCCCCCAAGGCTCACGATGGTGTCTGCATCCAACCGCATCTTCACGGTCCCTCTAGCATGCTTTTTTAAAATGTGGATTTTGGTGTGGAGGGGTGACAGTGGGACAGACTGGGGTGGCTACACTGGCTGATGGGATGTCACTGTAAGACTCATTTAGTCACACTGAGCTCTTTGAAAATAAATAGATGGATAGGCCTTCGCCAGAGCTTTCTAGGTGTGCAAAGAGGCTGGGGATGGGGAAAAAGACCAAACACGCCCTCTGGGTCTAAAGTCATCTCGGACATCTGCCATTGTGACGGAGGCACCAAGAAGGAGAGGAGTGTCCACAGGACCCATGTGGGCCCAGGCCCTCGAGCCCCCGGTGGCAGCTGCCCCTGCCCACGCAAGGCCCGAGGAGGGCCACCCTGGAGGGCCACCGTCGCATTCCGGGGCGCTACCGTGAACAATGGCACAGTGACTCAGCACTGTGAGAACCTAAACACTTCAGACCCTGAAGGGCCGGAGACGAAGAGGCACCTCTTGTTTCGCAGACAGGAGACTGAGACCCAGTAGAGCAAGTCTCAGCCGAGCTTCCCACCACAGGAGGGATAATGTCCCCTGCTTGCTCCCAGGGCCCCGGGTGCCCCTTCAGTGACCACAGTCCTAGTCTTTGCCTCCCTCACCCTCCAGAAAGCTTTTTTTTTTCCTTGCCTTTACATAAGTCGACATGTAGACTGTACAAAGAGAGCACGACAAGGGGGTAAGAAAGCTGGGCCTCCCTCTCTGCTGCCCCTTGCTCCGCCCTCACGAGAGGCAGCGGCTTCCAGGGGACATGATGCAGACACATCCCCATGGCCAGCACGAGGGCCTGTACAATCAGACAACTTCCGTCTCTTCCAGGGCTCCTGGCTCCCGAAGGAACTGTCTTCTTCCATTAGGCCGTGATGACTCTGCACCCTGAGGTGAAACCCTAGAAGGTTCCTCATTCCCAGTTGCCCAGCAGCTTCCAACTCCTTCCCACACCCCCTCTTCCCAGCCTATCAGTGACCATGAGGTTCTAGAAACACAGCCTGTGAGATGGAAGGCCACACAAGATCTGTTTTGGCAGCAACGGGAGCCTTAGGGCCTCACATCTAACCAGAGGCCCTTCCCCCTCAAGGCCCCCCCTCCACGCTCACCTCTCTCTTAGTTACCCTGCTCAACACCAGACGGCACAGTTCAGCCAGCATTAGAGTCCCCAGAATAGAGCCACGGCCTCTGGGTGGAAAGACAGGAGGATACCTGCCATAGGAGAGCAAAGGGTTCCTCTGAGGTGGTCGGTCCACCCAGCCCTCCTCCAAAGTCCTTTGGGTTGGGAACTCAGCACAGTGAAAACCCTAAACCAAACTCCGGCTCCCCTCCCAGCCCAGCTGAGCGGCCCCACTGATCCCCGACTTCCAACCGAGGCCTACAGTCTGAGCACAGCTCTTTTCTATTGGAATAAAAACATTTGTGGGTCTAAAAAAAGAAGCAAAACCACACATACAGGATTTGTCCCAAACCCCACAGGGATGCCCGCACTGCAGCTGACCAGGCCACCGGGGGCCGCCGACAGCCCCTCCGGCTGGCAGGGCAGGGTGCGGGTCCGAGCCCCCCACTCCCGGAGGCTCCCACTGGGCAAAGGACAGTCCACTAGGTAGCTCTGTGCTTGGGGTGAGGTGGAGGGGCCGGCGAGCTGGGAGGGGCCAGGCGGTTGCCCTCCGGAAGCATTTCCTTGTCGTGCATCGGGGAGGCCCGGAGATCTGCCCCCGTGACAGCCCTTGACAGCAGCGGCCAGGACCCCAGCCCACACGCCTCATTCTCTCTCCCTGGTCAGGGCTCAGTCCTCATTAAGATGCCGCGCCTGTGGCCGTGGCCCGCGGCGGACACCTCCCAGAGAAGCCTCGGCCCCTCCCCCCGCCCCCAGCCCACAAAAGCGATTTTTCAGCCCCTGCATTTTCACAGCAGCTCAAAGGCAGATGCATCAATCCTTCCAGGGCCTGGAAACGTGAGGAGAATGCCAAGGGGCCGGTGCAGGTGCCAGATAGATTCTCCCCTGCTGGCTGCTGCCCACGGTACCGCCTCGCTCCCCGATACAAGCGCTGCCCCACGCTCTGGCTACACCTGGCTCCCTTCCCTGGCAGTGAGGTTCACCTGGGACTTGCGAGAGGCCCAGGAAGTGGGGGGCTGGGGACCTGGGCAGGCAGGATGAGAAACAGAGGACACGGAGGGGCACACTTTATAACGACCTACAAGGAACGAAGTCTCCTGCTACCGGAACCCTGCTGCGTCCACATTTGCGGGCAACAGGCGGGACGTTCCCTTCGCCCCCAAACTCCCCCAAAGGCCCGAATGCGGGAGGTGGGGCTGAGGAGTCTTTCCAGCGAGGGAAAGACGAGAGGCAGTGCCTTGCCAGGGAGGGTTCGAATTTCAGCTTCTTCTTCTGTGGCTAAGTCCAGAACGTCCAGTTCTTGAGGTTCAGAGAATAAATGGCACGTCCCTTTCAAATTTAGGAAGGAACGTGAGCGTGGTTTACACCCAAGATGGATGAAGTCCATTGTCATGATGGTTTTGTGTCTTGTCGGTTGTTACGTGTTGACTGGTACACGCCCTCACTGACTTCCAAAAGCGTCAGGACTCTACTTTCCAGAATGGACGAATGGGAGAACCGTCTTGAAGCAGAGGAAAGGGGAAGGCGTGGAGGCAACAGTCAGGGGAGACATGAGGCTTTTCCAGAGGCCCCCGGTCCGGTGTTCTTTCCCGCTGCATCCTGAGTGCAGTTGATGGGGTCTGTCCATGCACCTGTGCAGAGCTCGGGGAGGGGGGGGCCGGGGAGGGGAAACGCACCTGTGCAGGTAATCGCCTGAACAATTCGCACCCCACCCCAGCTCCTCCTGTCCCCGCAGGAAGACCGTCTCTGTGTCATCAAGGTCTTCGGCTCCGAAAAGCCGGAGCCGAAGAAGCAGGGACCCCAGCTTCCGTCAAAGGGGGTTTCCATTTGTGTTTATAATATTTAAGATTTTCTGAGTTGTTGTTACAGTCTTATGGTTTCTGTGTCAGCAGCTTCTCTCTGTATTAGAGAAGGTATCTCTCTGTCTGTGGATATAGATAGATAGATAGTTAGATATATAAATATATATATGTATATATATATATATATATTCGCCAAACTGCCTTACAGGGTTTTTTTCTTTCCTTTTTTTTTTTTCAGTGTTGTATGTGTAGCAGGCACTTGAGTTTATATGAAGATGTTCGCTTCAGTCAGGATGGAAGAAAGGAGTGTGAGGTGACAAGGGAGGATGTGAGGCCGGGAGACAGGAGGCAACAGAGTACGCATCCGTGACCGCCAGCCACCGCTAGCCGAGGATGTCCAGGTAGATGGGGGCGGCTTTCCCCAAAGCGTGAAGGACTTTGTAGATCTCCTTGATGTTCAGCCGCTGCTGGGGTTCCCTCTGCCAGCACCCCAGCATGACGTCGTACACCTCTTTGGGGCACACTCGGGGCCGCTCCAGCACACGACCCTGGGTGATACACTCGATGACCTGAAAAAGTGGAAAGCGGCAGGACGTTACATCCAAAGCCCCGCCGGGGCCCCGCGGCTCACACCCAGCAAAAGCAGCAGGCGACGACCTCACGGAGGGGCTTCAGTGCAGAGCCGGGGTGCCCCCCTGCACGGGTGGCAGGCTGGCTGGAGACAGCCCTGAGTCTCTCCCCTGTCCTGTGCAGGTGGCTGGCTGGCCGCGCCCACCATTGCCCTTTGTGCCCCGCCCCTTGGGTCAGGTCTTCACGGACTCCCCCACATACACTCTCCCCTGTACTTGACTCTTCCTCTCTGGCCCTCAATTTCGTCTGAATGCCACCCTGCATTCATTGCCACTTAGCAGCAGGGTCTGGCATCTGACCTGTCCCTCCCCTCTTATGAGCCTGAATGACTTTGAAACCTCCTTGAAGGAGCTCTACACCATCTGGCCCCTCCATGCCTCCCTCCCCTTAGCTCCCACTTCCTGGCCAGCTCCCCTCCTGCTCCCGGCCTCTGTGTAGAGCACCTTGCTTATCTCTAAGCCACCTTGCGGGTCCCTTGCTCAGCACGCCCCCACCCCCTGCTCTTTGCACTAACCCGCATATTTGGTTTTTGTGAACATCCTTCACACCAAGACTGCTGCACGATTCACCACTGCCCAGCTGGGTGGCCGGCGCAAGTCAGTTAACCTCACAGGGTCCCAGCACCCTCATCTGGAAGATGGGGATCAAATGTCTGCCTTGACTACCTCCTAAGTGTTGTAAAATGCAAACGAAGCCAAGAGCACGAAGCATGGCAACACGTACTGAAGGGGAGGCCTAAGGAGGAGTAGGAAGAAAACAAATAACGTGTGGTGGGACCCACCCCAGCTGGCCACGTGGGGACCATGCCTGTAATTTGAGCTTCATTTCCAATTTCTCAAAGGCACTTCTTCTTTTTTTTTTTTTTAATGTTTATTTATTTATTTTGAGAGGAAGAGAAAGAGAGCATGAACAGGCAGGGGCAGAGAGAGAGAAGGAGAGAGAGAGAATCTCAGACAGGCTCCGCACTGTCAGCACAGAGCCTGACGTGGCGTTTGAACACAAGAACGGCGACATCATGATGTGAGCTGAAATCGAGAGGCGGATGCTCAACCGACTGAGCCACTCCGGCGCCCCATCAAAGGCACTTCTTTGCTGACCTCGAATACGTGACGTTTCAAGGTTTCATCTTCCACGACTTGGGTTGGTTTTAACTTCTCCCTAACTCTGGGCAACTTGCCCCAAACTCCACTTTCCTTGTTCGGAGATGGGTTGTAATGATAAAAATACACAGAATCTTCTCTAGCTGAGTGCCTCTAGTGTCTTTGCCCCCGCGACTCTGTGTTCAGTTGGGCAAGACAAGTGCCTTTGTTCTCTTTTGTCTCCCCCTGCTGACCCCAACAGGGCCATGTTGTCTCATGTCACTCTGACCCCAGGACAGCCTGTCAAACCTTCACTGTGTCAGCACCTTCCTGGTCCTGTTCACCCCGGGGGTTGGAGCCAGCCCACGAGACTCATTTCTGTGCCAGCCCGATAGGTCTCCAGCTGCTCATATTCTCCCGTTCTTATTAGAGCCTTGTCTCCACACTCCATTACCTTCACCTCCACGGAAAGGGACCCAGCTCAGACTGCAGCAGCTGTTAACGCTACGACCAAAAGTGCTCTGTCGCGTCTTCTGCAGGGTGGGGCTGGCCGGGGTGTCAGCTTCCGTAAAGGAACCCGTGATCAGTAGCTGCCAGCACTTGGCTGCTCTGGAGGGTGGAGTGGGACAGGTGGCTGGAGGCCCTGTCCCACCTTCAAGGCCACTGTCTCACCGAACTGTGTTAGAAATGATCAGAAACGTTGGGGCACCCAGGTGGTTCAGTCGATTAAGCATCTGACCTCAGCTCAGGTCGTGATTTCACAGTTTGTGCATTTGAGCCCCGCGTCGGGCTCTGTGCTGATAGCTCAGAGCCTGGAGCCTGCTTCAGGTTCTATGCCTCTCTCTCTCCCTCTCCCCCTCCCCAACTTGCACATTCTCTCTCTCTCTCTCCCTCTCTCTCTCTCTCAAAAATAAATAAACATTTAACAAACATGATCAGAAACACTTTCTTGGCTACTACAAGCCAACTTGGGTATCCAGGGCAGATCTTCTACTGACACCAATAGTCCCTCAACCCAGATCCCTTCTTTACTGGAGCCACCAAACTACATGGAGGCTCTGCTCAGGATGTGTGTGTGCTTCTGTGCGTGCATGTTTGTGCATGTGTGTGCACGTGTGCATGTACACGGGTGGGTATATGCATGCATGCCTGTATCTGAGTGCACACATGTTTGTGCATGTGTGTGCATGTGTGTGCATATGCGGGTCGGTGTGTGCATGTATGTGCATGCACACGTCTTTACATGTGTATGCACCTGTGCACATATGCAGGTGGGTATGTGCACACATACATGTATGTGTGTGCAAACATGTTTTTACATGTGTATGCACGTGTGCACATATGTGGGTGGGTATATGCATGTGTGTGCGTGCATGTTTGTACATGTGTGTGCACATGTGCAATATGCGGGTGGGCATATGCATGCATGCATGTATGTGTGGGCACGCTTGTGGGAACCTTTGTGTTTACCACCAATCCCACAGCCCAAGAAAGCAGCAACAATTTTTGAAAACACTACAACAAATGGGTTTGGATACACTTTCTTTTTTTAAAGGTCATTAAAATGTCTTGTCCTACTTTGGGAAATGTGGTTAAGACTCATTTAGCTTGTGATTGATGAGATACTACAGACTTAAAGAAATGCCTTCTTTTCAGTCTTAGAAACTTACTGGTTAGGGCACAGGTGAACACAGCTTCCCAAAACAAAGATACTTTCTTGAATATTCAGATAAAATCGTAATATTCAAAGGCTCCTGTGGGGGTGCCTGGGTGGCTCAGGAGGTTAAGCGTCCCACTTCAGCTCAGGTCACAATCTCATGGTTTTTGAGATCGAGCCCCACATTGGGCTCTGTGCCGACAGCTCAGAGCCTGGAGCCTGCTTTGGCTTCTGTGTCTCCCTCTTTCTCTGCCTCTCCCCCGCTCAGGCACTCTTTCTCTCAAAAATAAATAAACATCTAAAAAATTAAAAAAAAATAATTGCATTCTCTTATCAGTCTGCTTGGTTGGGAATCCGAGCCCCTTACTGCCCACTAACTGTACTGAGTTCTCCAGGGCAACATGAGTCTGGTCCAGACACAAGTGAGAACCATCCTGACTGGCTCTGGAGCCAGGACTGCTGTGACCATGGCCCAAGCCCTCTCCATGCCACAGAAGCTCCCACCTCTGAGATTCTGGCCAGTCCTCTCCAGAACCCCAAACAGTTCCCTTCCCTCTCCCTGAATCTCGACAGGTATCTGTGGAAAGTACTGAGTTATTACAGCTAACGTGCTCAGAAACGTACCTGGCACTAAGTGTTAACCATTGCGCAAATCTGATTACCGATATTTTTATTATTACAAATCAAAATTATAAAAACATAGAATGTGTTCATTATTATTATGTTTACTATTATGGGTCCTTTTATTCCTGGAAGTCCACACACGTCGCTCTGTCAAGAACGTGAAATGTGCCTTCCCCACCTACCATGCTGCACCTCCCTGGGATGCCCAAAGCCTTTGGGAATGCAGATAATTTGGGTGTTTCCACAAGATGGCACAATTGAAGAACTCAGAGCTGTTCTTTGTTTTCATTTTCTGTCTTAGTGAAACATGTGTGATGTTTAAGTGTAGCAGGACAAACAGGACCGTGACTCGCATCTCAATTTAAACATCTGATTTCATGCTCTCTTGACAATCATGCCACAATTCCTACAGCTATAATTTTTTTTTCCTACCAAGAAGCTCCCCGCTCTTGCTTCTGCCTACATATGCCCTGCTGGCTCCAAACCCCACCTGATGTTTTGTATACTATGTCTAAGTCCTGGCCTGAGCCATCTCCAATCAGCCTTCACCCAAATCGAGGTTCCCATCTATCCCCTTCTGTACCTCTGTGTTTGAGAGCTGGAACCACGGCTGCTTTCCGTAGGTGAAGATCTCCCACAGGATCACCCCAAAGCTCCACACATCGCTCTCCGTAGTGAACTTCCGGTACATGATGCTTTCAGGGGGCATCCAACGGATGGGGAGCATGGTGTGTCCTCCCACCTAAAAGGGGTCAAGACAGAGGGACACACAGAGTGACCAGATGACCCGAGTCGGTCATGCCTGTCTGCACTCTTTATATGTAGATGTGCTCTCCATGCCTCTTATTCTAAGATAGCCACACCTTGATGCAACTTGTCTCAGAGGCCCAGTGGGGGCACTGACATCCAAGATCTATACACTGGAGGCAGCTGGAGTAGCAACTAGAGATAACCCCTAAGGGAAAGTGGGTTCCTTGACACAGAGCGTAAAGAAAGACCCCAAGGTGATTCGGGGTGGGAGAGGTTTTAGAATCTGGTACTAGAGCGAACCTAACCTTGAAAGGAGGTCCACGGGAAGTCAGCAGAGTCACTGAGGGAGGCCGTCAAGTACAGGAGTATTTAGGCAGCAGGTTAAACTCCTTGGCCATGGCGGTTAAAGCACAACATTATTCATGTGCATCTAACCTGCAGAACTATGACTTTACCTCCTACCTGATGATCCTGTATTTCTCATCGCAACTTAAGACTCAGTGTTTCAAGTGAAGGGGACAGGGAAGTTCCAAATGTGTGGAAGCCACTTGCTAATAAGAAATCAGGTGGACTGAAAGAGAATTTATGACAGTTCTTAGTGACATCTCAAAGTCCAGTAAGAAAAGTGTCTTTTAAAATCTAAGGGAGGGTGCCTGGGCAGCTCAGATGGTTAAGCGTCTGACTCTTCATTTCGGCTCAGGTCATGATCTCACGGTTCATGAGACTGGGCCCCACACTGGGCTCTGCACTGTCAGTGAAGAGCCTGCTTGGGATTCTCTCCCTTTCTCTCAGTCCCTCCCCCACTAGCACACTAGCATACCACATGTGCCTGCACTTTCCCTCTCCCTCTCCCTCTCTCTCTCTCTCTCTCTCTCTCAAAAATAAATAAACATTTTAAATAGCCTAAGAAGACCCACCCGTGGGTCTACAGATTTGACAGTCAAGGACAAGAGGAAGTGACTGACATTCAGGGTACCCTTTCCTGAGAAAACATTAGGGAAATCCTCATGGACCAGCAGGCTAGATGTACGGTGTAAGTATAAGACAATCCACAGCTTGTTTTAGAACTCAGGAACTAACTGTATCCTTAGTAAATACAACATCAGAAATGGGGACTTTTGGCTAATACATAGAATTTGTTGTTAGAAAAGTGCTTGCCATTGATAGAAAGAGCTCTCTATAAATGTCCCGATGAACTATTAATCAGAATTTCTTGTTCTTACAGTGGGCCAGTTGGAGGTATAACAATAATGGACATTTAGGAAAGAATGACTTATTGGAAAATGGGCACTCGTATGTCTAAAGAGGAAAATGATGTTTGCCTTATCTACTTGAAATATTTTAGAAGATAAATGATTATAAGGATTTGCAGGCACTATTTTCAACCTGGGATTTTATAACCAAGATAGCTCTGTGTCATATGTAAAGACAAACGAGGGTGTTTCCTTCAGACAAGAAAAGACTCAGAAAGTTGATCCCTCTTGGTTTTTCAGAAAATAAAGACGAGAAAATTAATTGAGGATTATTCCAGAAAAACAGGGGGAAAATAATCTAAACTAGACAATGACTTGGAACATAACAAATACAGTACAGCAAATAAGTCACACACACAAAAAATGCAATTTAAATCTAAATAATGCTTGGGGAGCCTGGGTGGCTCAGATGGTTGAGCATCAGACTCTTGATTTCACCCCAGGTCATGATCCCAGGGGTCGTGGGATCCAGGCCCGTGTCAGGAGACTGCTTGAGATTCTCTCTCTCTCTCTCTCTCTCTCTCTCTCTCTCTCTCTCTCTCTCCGTCTCCCTCTGCCCCATCCCTGCTCTCATTGTCTCTCACTTTCTAAAATTAAAAACAAAAATCTAAATAATGGTTGCTAATCTGATAGTAAAATGTAATATAATGACTAATAAAGTCTTCTAGTAAAATAGAGTCATAAAGTAAATAATAATACTAATCATGCTAAGAGTACTACCATTGCTACCATTAACAGTACTTATCTGGAATGAAATCTCCAGATAATTTCACATAAGTACACAGAAGAGTAGGAAGATAAATCATTAAAGCCTGACAAAGGCTTTGTCTTTTTGGGAGGGAAAGGGAGCAGGTAGACAGTCATCAATTGTTGATTACAACGGTTTCAATTTAAATTTCCTTGCTAAAATTTTTAAGTGGCTCTTAGAAGAATAGAAATAGTACATACAGCTTTCAAACCAGTTGTTAGAAAAAAGAACCAAAAATCTCTGGCCGATACCAAAAAGGCTACAAAAAAGAGGAATGGGATAATGATGTGGCACAAAATGAAAAAGAAGTTTAAATAATACCGCTATAGACACTAAATACAAAAGGGTTGCACTGCCTCTTAAATAAGAGAAAAATTATGTTGAAAAATCAAGATGTGTGTTATTTAGAAAAGATATACATAGAAGAAAGTAACAGAAAATATTAGAAATGAAAGAATGCAAAAATACAGTAAAAAGAAAAAAGGAATATATATTAAATATGCTAATATTAAAATATAATATAAAATATATTAAATCTATACACACAATATATTATTAAATGTAAAATATTGAATATTAAATATACAATATTTAAATGTAAAATATTGAAAATTAGACATGTGTGGGAAAAAATTTAGAATGCCAAGAATTAAATAAAGAGAAAGTAGTTTATATCATCTTTCAAGATGGCAAAATTCACCATTATGATAATTATGACTTATTAGGCTCCAAGTAACATAGCAACAAAAATGTACAAAGAGTAAAAATAGGATATAAGCAAAAGGAAGCTGACAAAACTACCATTATAATGGAAAATCAAAACACTTCTTTCACAAATAGATCAAGAGGACGAGATAAATGAAGATACGTTTAAAAATGCAGATGAGTATGTTAACTAACTAAAATTTAAATTAAAAAATGGAGATGAGTTTTAATTGATAGATATGACTATTATGATTGTCTTTCTGCCTCCCTAAAAAAGCTGGAATATTATTTTCAATTATCTGAAACAATTTATAAAACCAATCACATATTATACCTCAAAAGAAATCTGAAATTCCAAAAGAAAAAACACAGTACATAAGAAACAATACACATTAAAAAAATGGGGTGCCTGGATGGCTCATTCAGTTAAGCATCCAACTCTTGATTTCAGTTCAGGTCATAATCTCATGGTTCGTGGCTTCAAGTCCCACATCTGGCTCTGTGCTGACAGCAGGGAGCCGGCATGGGATTCTCTGCCCCTCCCCTGCTCTCTCTTTCTCTCGCTCTCAAAAATAAAGAAATATATGTTAGGGGCGCCTGGGTGGCTCAGTTGGTTAGGCATCCGACTTCAGCTCAGGTCACGATCTCATGGTTTGTGAGTTCAAGCCCCGCATCCGGCTCTGTGCTGACAGCTCGGAGCCTGGAGCCTGCTTCGGATTCTGTGTCTCCCTCTCTCTCTGCCCCTCCCCTGCTCATGCTCTGTCTCTCTCTGTCTCAAAAATAAATAAAACATTTTTACAAATTAAGAAAAAAAGAAATATATATTTTAAAAAAAAGAAACATTTTCTGTACCAAATAGGAATTAACAACAAAAGAATAACTTTTTAAAAAGTTTCTCTTTGGGCAATTAAAAAACAATCTGATAATGGAATAACTGAAAATTAAATGTAAAATTATTTATTATGACAACAATTAAGTGTGTGTTCATTGAAGCCTATGAAATATAGCTCAAGTAATTTTTAAAAAATACAGCATTTAAGCACTTATTTTTAAAATAGTTAAAAATATAATTAAATTAAAATTTAAAATGTGATTCCACAACAAAAGTAGTAAAGACCTACATGATCATAGAAAGCAAGAGGAAATAAATAACAAAGAGAAAATGAGGAATTGTATAAAAGAAGGCAAAGTACAACAATAACCAAAAGGGGGAAAAATGTAAAAAGGAGACTATATCTTTACAATTAATTGCTAGTTCTGTCAAAATAATATAAACCTTTGGCAAGGTTAATAAGAGCTATAGAGAAGACAAATGTAAAATGTTAAAAATCTTACAACAAGATATTTGGAAATATAGATGCCATAATTGAGTTTCTAGAAAAGGTTAGTGAAAAAAAAAAAGAAAAGTAGAGAATCTAAACACAAAACAATTACAATTATAGTAAAAATTCTATGCAGTAAAAATGTACAAGGGCCAAGTGGTTTTTTGGGGTAAGTTCTAAAATTTTTTATCCTATTTATACTTTTCCAAAGAAAAAAATAAAAAATAAAAAAGTAGAAACTTTCCCAGTTCATTTTCTGTAACTTGAATATTCCTGATGATAAAATCAATCAGTCAAACATAGCATACAGCCTTAAATATATGAATACAGACATAGATATTTTATCTATATATGTGTAAAGTTATGTTATAAATATAGCCTCCAAATATGAATAATGTTATATTGAATCAGCAAGATATTACAAGAATTCCATATTATAACTCAATAAGATTTATAATAGAAATGCAAGGATGCCTTAGTCTTAAGAAGTCTACTGTTTAATCACTAAATTAAAAGATAAAAGAAAAGCCATAATTTCAAAAGATGCCAAAAATTTCCAACACATTTACCTGATTAAATGTCCAAATTCATTAGTAATAGAAGGTAACTTCCTTTATTTAACTTACTAAATATTATATGTACTAATAAAACTTTAGAAGCATACAAAGTATCTTCTGTCACTAATTTTATGCAATACTATTCGGGTGGTCCCAGCCAATGCAATAAAGCAAGAAAAAAAGCAAGGCAGAAACACTGAAGAGTCAAAGCTGCCAATGCATGCGTACGGTAAGATTATTCAAGGCATTTAATTAAAAAGCAATTCGAATCATTACATGATTTCGTAAGCTACCCATTTACAAAATGAACCTACCAAAATCAAACTACCCTCATATACCCGTAGTAATAAATTTAATAGAAAATAAGTTGCTTAATAGCACAAAAAAGCTTAATTCCCAGGCATAAACCTAACCAGAAAATGTACAAAGTCTACTTAAAGAAAAGTACTGAAAAACATAAAAGAAGATCTGAAATGTGGAAAGACATGTCATTTCCTTGAATAGGAAGACAATATCATAAATCTCTCATTCCTACCTCAAATTAGTCTGCAAATTCAACACAATCTAAATGAAAACCCCCAATGGAATGATGTATGGAAATTGACAGGATGATACCAAAATTTGTCTAGAAGAATAAATACTTGATAAAAGCTAAAATACACTTGAAATAGAACAACAAGGGAGATTTACTCTATCGGATTGCAAAACATATTATCAAACTACAGGAATGAACACACGGTGTTATTAGCATAGAAATAGACAAATTTCATTGATCAATGGAACAAAACAGGGTCCAGAAGCAGACCCATGTATAATATTGGAATTTAATATATGAAATGATGGGTTAGTAGTCAAAGTGTTGGGACAATGAACTATTCATTTGAAAAGTACACTTAGATACCTACCTCACACCATATACAAAAATCATTTCCAGATGGATTAAAGAGCTAAACATAAAAACAAAACAATAATAATATTAGAAGAAAACTTAGAAAAGTATCTACAACTCAGGAGAAGAAGCCCTTCCTAAATATGACACATGTTCAAGAAGCCATAAAAAATAAGATTTAGTGATACAACTTATAAAAACCAAACACTTTTTCATGGCAAAATACAAAATAAGCATAGTTAAAAGACAAATGACAGAGAAAATATTCGCAATATATGTAACAAAGGATTAAAATTCATATATTATAAAGTGTTCCTTTAAATTAGTTTTAAAACAGCAACCTGACCAAAAAAAAAAAAAAAATGAGCAAAGGATAAGGGCAGATGGTCCACAAAAGGGTTACAAATGAGCACAGACATATGAAGAGATGTTAATTAAAACAATAAAGAGACACACTTTTGAATGTTATATGGGAAAAATTGAAAAGATTGAAACTATCTAGTGCTTGAAAAGGTACGAGGATAGAGTTATTCTCAAGGGTCACTGCTAAGACTTGGTGCAGCCTTGTCCGCAGGCAGCTTGGCAGAATCTGTCTACACTACAGATGTTGAGTGGCTTTTAAGGCAGTAATTTCACCTCTAAGGAGCCTTAGAGAAATACTTGGTCCTATAAGCAAAAACTATTGGTTGAAGGGGGTTTTTATTTCATCGTTTTTAAGGGCAACAATTTGCCCATCATCGTACATAGATATGTAGTGGTTAAAAGGAACATAGGAGAGTATGTGCAGTGATGTGTAAACAAGTCTAGGATACATTAAAGGAAAACACAAGACTATATATATATACATATATATATATATATATATACACATATATACATATATATGTATATGTATATATATATATTAGCATTCTTATTTATGTAAAAATGTGTCATACATAAGCAAGTACATTAAAAGGGGATAATGTGTAAGTCTGTAAATGCATAGAAAATGATCCAGAAATACAGTCTAGAGAAGGAAGTGAGAGTGAGCACTGACCAAAGAGAAATCCCACTTTTTCACTATATGTATTTCTATACTGCTTGTAATTTGATCACAATCATGTATCCCATTTGAAATGTTTAAAAATAATAAAAGGAAAAACTAAACACCTGAATGAAGGAAAACCAGTAGACCTAATTTACATAAGTTCTGATTCAAAAGGTGGGTTTTTTTTAATGTTTTTTAACATTTATTCGTTTTTGAAAGATAGAGAGACGCAGTGCAAGCAGGGGAGGGGCAGAGAGAGAAGGAAACACAGAATCTGAAGCAGGCTCCAGGCTCCGAGCCGTCAGCACAGAGCGTGACGCGGGACTCGAACCCATGAACCATGAGATCATGACCTGAGCTGAAGTCGGATGCTCAACTGACTGAGCCACCCAGGTGCCCCTAGAAGGTGATGTTCTTTTAAAGAAAAATTATGTCTGCGATAGAATCTTGTGGAATGGTTTATTTTACCTGGTTTCTTGATGGAAAAAAAAAAAGTCAGGAATACAGAAACATCCCTTTTGATGCAAATTTTTAAGTAATGGATTCCTTCAAATTGATGCTGATTGTTTGCTTCATTTAATGATTTTATACACAATCCAGAAGAGGTGTTCCAGACTGAAATCTCCCAATTTACAAACAGGGAGGAATTCAAGTGTGCTGATGTAAACTCTGATGAGCTTAAGTGTTTGGGAATAAAAGTATTAGAAGAGTATTAATTGGCTGCAGGGACTTCACGAAGAAAAATTGTATCAAGATTTTTACCACCAACGTGAGAGAAATTTATAAGGCATTCCTCTGGAAGTGAACTAAAATATTTCAAGAGGCCAGTAACATAACAAAAAGAGCAATAAATTGGAAGTCAGAAGCCCTGGGTTGTGATGTGACCTTAGACAAGCACTCAACCTCTGAGTTTCAACGTCCTCATCTTCAACACAGGAGTGAAACATCCCCTGCTTCCAGTGAGATCATGTATGTAAAAACCCGCCGAGTATCATTAAATCCAAAAGTATACACATAAAGTGCAATGATTGTTCACTGTGTGTGTCCTTACATGCTTGAGAACAGCATAACAAACCTAATTTCCTGGTTTCGATATTCCCCATAAAGATTTACCTGGCCGATACTGATTTTTCCCCCAGGACTATCTACATCCTTCTCCCATGCTGGAGAAATCTAGTCTGGGAAAGGTAGTGGTTAAATCCTTCGCTGATGAAAAAATAATTTAAAAATATATATTTATATTTATTCATAAATATATATGAATATAAATATGATATAGATATATATTTATATTTATTCACAGGGGTGCCTGGGTGGCTCAGTCAGTCTGACTTTTGGTTTCAGCTCAGATCATGATCTCAGTTTCACGAGTTCAAGCCCCACATAGGACTCTATGCTGGTAGCCTGGAGTCTGCTTGGGAGTTTCTCTCTCCCTCTCTCTCTCTGCCCTTCCCCAACTCACGCTGTCTCTCTCTCAAAATAAATACACAAACTTAAAAAAGCTGACAAGTATTCCCATGGTAAAACCTATCCCGACAAGCGATAGGCTGAAATAATAATCTTCATATCAGTAATATCAATTAATACACACTGAGTACCAGCCATTCATCCCTCATTTAATCCTCTCTCCCTTCCTATATGATAGAATTCCCTATTCCTCCCTTTTCACAGATGAAGATAATATAACTTGCCTAGGCACTGCCTGAGAAATACTAGCTAATGATCCAAGCTATCAGATACATTAAAGATCTGAAGGCTGAGCTTTGAAACGGGAAACGTACAGGAATAAGGCAAAGATTCCAAGAACTGATTCTAGAAAGAAAATATGTACTTAGAGATCTTTGGATTATACTACCTTAGAGGACATTTCCACCACCTACATTATCATGGATTCCCATGTTGCCAGCCTGATCATCTGTAACGTCCTCTTTCACCCGAGGGTACAAGCAGGCACTGAAGATTACTTACTGCTCGGACCCATGATTTCATTAGGGGCTACAAAAGCGTGGAATTCTAGCATTCCCTCTGCATGTATCAGCTGGGCATCTTCTATAAATAAAAAAGTTCCCTCATTAACTATTTGGTTATACTGATAACACTTCGTTTAGGAAGTGTTCAGTTCTTTCCCTTTATTTATCAGCACTCAGAATAATGAATTCGTTCCCTAGCATCCTCCAAAGGTGACCAACAAGAGGTTTGGCTTGATTCTGGGAAGCATGAAATTCGATTCATGTTGGGGGGGGGGGTGTGTGGCTGTTAAGTGTGTCGACGGGGGTGTCTCTTAACCCGATGAAGAGTCTCAGTTTATTATGATTGCTCTTTTTGATGCTTACTGTTCCATCTTTGGCCAGTGGCAGCCTCTTAATGTTGGTGCCTCTCGCATACCCCGGGGCCTTGCTTCTGACATTAAATACTATTGGAGGCTCCAGGCGTCTGGGTGGCTCAGTCGGTTGAGCGTCCACTTCAGCTCAGGTCATGATCTCACGGTTCGTGGGTTGGAGCCCCGCATCGGGCTCTGTGCTGACAGCTCAGAGCCTGGAGCCTGCTATGAATTCTGTGTCTCCCTCTCTCTGCCCCTGCCCTGCTCACACTCGGTCTCTCTCTCTCTCAAAAATAAATCAACATCAAAATTTTTAAAGAAAATATTGTAGGCTCATATTGTACATTTGCTGCCCCAGCCCTAGAATAAGCCATTTCTCCAAGAATCCCTGGATTCTTCTGGCGGACAATGGAATTTACAGACTACACTATGGACGCCAGGAGTGTGGTCATTGCTATTGGGTTGAGTTGCTCATTATTTCTAGGTGTCTATATTGGAAGTCGCTAGAAAAAAACTTTTCTATTAAAAGAAAATGCGTCATGAGTTCATATTGATTTTTCCAACTCAAATTTAGGATTACAGAGCTTTTATTTAACCTCTTCGATTTTATATCTATATTTTTTCTTATGCTGAAAATCTTGATTCCTATGTCAGTAATATTATTTATTTGCTTTATCCTAATACATGTTCATATATAAAATACATGTAACATACTTAATGCAGTTAGGTTTGTTTGTTTCACTTTGCTTTGTATTTTTAAGAATTGCTTTAATCCTTAAAATGTAAATGTTTATAATGATGGTTTCAAGGTCAAAACCAATAAACAAGGTACATGAAATTTGAGTCTAATACCTCTCTATTCTCTCTCCCCATTCTGATCTCCTCTTTCCTATAGGTAACAACATCTTGTTTGCTTTTAGTTCATTCTTCTTTTAACATCAGAAAATACATATTACATCCATTTTCCATTTTCCTCACTCTCTTAGATACTCACTCTCAAAGTACCTGTTGTGTACTTTGCTTTTTTGTTTTGTTTTTGTTTGTTTGTTTGTTTGTTGCTGGGATTCCCTTGTTCCTTTTCTAGCTATGTAAGACTCCTCCTAGCATGACCATGCCACAGTCAGTCCCCTATAGATAGGACTTGGGTTTTTCCACCTTTTTGTTATTGTCAATAGGGAAGTGCACATTTTACATATATCTTGGGTGACTGTTCCCCCCACTAAAGAAGAACAGTCTAGAATTCCCATTCAGTGTAACAGGTGGTTTCATCCAGGATCCACATGATTTTGGAGACAAGTAAAGTTTTTCCAGTGGGTACCCAGGCAAGAATCATTTTGAAGGATTCTGCAGATCCTAAACTCCCATATGGATTTTTTCTAACATTGACTGAGAAGCCTCTGTGGCCCAGCAAACCCTTTTCCCAATTGTGCACACACACACGCACACACGCACACACGCACACACCTGCCACTCTCCAAAGGAAACACCAATCTCTCACTCGTTCTAAATCTCAGGGGAGAAAACCTACAGAGTACAAACAAATAAACGCTATGAAGTATTGGTACAGGTGCTGAAAATGAATGTCTCTAGTGGCTGGAAAATAAATCCTTTTGCACATCGAGTAGTTTCCAATTCTTTTCAAACAATTGAAGACGGACAGACCTAAAAGAATTATGAGCTAAGGGGAGATTTAAAAGAAATTTTGATAAGAGACCAATATGAGATTTTAGGCAAATAGCCAGATAATAGTTCAAAGAATGGAGTCACATTACAATAACAAAACTCCTTCCTTTTTCTCTATTTGTTTACTGTAAATAACATTTCTCAGTTCTTATATTGACATATATAAAAAACAGAAGTAGAATTGATCCTGAACCTTCCTTACTTTAGCAATAAATAATATGCATTATAGGCTACTGGAAAAATGTAAGAGATGCATTTCCAAGAATATTATACTTCTTATCTTTCATATTCATCAAAGTTGTGATATATGTACATTATTTCGATCTGCTGCCTACTTCCGTGTATTGCTAATAATTGTAATGATAACTCAATCCAAAAACTCTTAATATCTAGAAACTAATGGTTATTGGACATTAAAAATTAAATTTAAAACTTCATACATATTTTCGCCACACTAAATTATGACAGAGTGGCCAATAAAAGGCTTTCGTGCGTAAAAATATAACACATAAGGATAAAATCTGGTAGGGTAACTGGGATGAAAACATAAATTCAGGAAGAAAAAGGAGCCATGTAAAACTGACTGCTTATGCACTTGTTCGTGTGTTTAATAGATAATGTGTCAAATTGCTCTGGTATTTAAAGTTCATTAGATACATTACAGGAGTGATGTATTTTTTTCAGTGTCAATATTTACAATATTCTGGAAATGGCCTCCTTCGCACCTATTTAAAATCATGTTGCAGATTTTATATAGCAACTTAAAACGTGCAGGGGGAGTGCACAGGTGACTTTTCAAGATTCTTTTAGGGACATCAAATCTGAAGACCACAGGTCTAGAGACTGAGCCTCTAGTGATACGACATTTGAAGTCTTGTCTCTGATTCAATCTGATCTTTCCTCAAGGCGCTATCCCACCCACCCCGGCCAGCAGTGTAAGGGGAGGGAATGCAAAAGTGTGTAACAAGAGCAGCACCTCACCTCCAGCCGGGGGGGCTGCCTAAAAGCCCCAGCCCCACTTCTTTAAGTCCTTGGCCCTCATTCCCCACCCTGCCTGGGGGCCAGGAGTAGCCGGACTGAAAGTGTGGAAAGCGGATAGGATAGAGACTCTCAGACTCCAGTTCCCCTGAGGACAGGATGCACCCCCCCCCAACACACACACACGTAGTCTCCTGCTAGTCTCCTGTCGTTCACCTCTCCCATCATCCTGCTCTTTTCCATAGAGAGACACCCACTCCCCTGCGGTCAGAGGGATCCTACTGCTCTGGGTTAAAGAGGAACTCAGCCGAGCCCTGGAAGGTCCCCAGGTCTCTGCATCCAATTACACAGAAAAGGAGGCCACTGGTGGGTTGCAAAGACCACAGAGAAGCCCGCTTCTCTCCTAGAAGTTCAAAACGTCTATGCTCACACAACTCTGACAAGCTATAAAGGAGACAAAGTGACCCATATATTCCCGATAAAGAAACCACGACCCAGCAAAGGTGAGCAAACACAGATTCACAGGGCACGATATTTCTGGAACGAATGGAAGGATTCAAGCTTCCTCCATAATCACTAATCTGAATGGGCCAAGTCAAGATCTGTCAAAGCCCATGAGAAGCACAGCGGCCTTCTGAACAGCTGTAAAGCCTTCGCGATGCGCGTTAATGGCAAAATAGCTTCATCATAAAGACTGCCATTCATCGTGGGTGTCATTATTTTTTAACTTAGTCAACTTTATTTTTCTTGACTGCGTGTCTCAGCACGTAAAAGAATCTCCACGTGATCTAAGCGGAACAAAAGGCTTAGCATACGCGTTCTCCATCCGCTGGAAGTTCTCCTAGTTTTCCATCTGCCTCAGTGGCTCTGCCTCTTACCCCTTGTTCTGCGTGTCAAGCGAATCATCAGCCAAGGCTGGCAGTCACCTTGAACACGCTTCCAGCAGCCACTACTACAATCTTTGGAATCATTGCCACTCCTGTTCCAGAGGGCCTGGGGTTTTCACACACCTAGGCCGCACACCAGTATTAGCTACATCCAGCATACGTATACATACACCCATACATCCAGAAGGCAGGTGTGTACATGAACATAGGTGTGTGTCAATACACACGCAGGCGGGTACAGTCATAGACACAAACACAGGCCTGTTGACCGTGCCCCGATCACACAAAGCTGGTGAAACCTCCCTTCGACGCCTCCTGAAACCAATGGCTTAAATGTAAAAAGAAAGGCTCCATGTCCTCTTCACATGTATCTTGTCTCCCAGACAGCCAAAATAAGCGGTTTCACTCTAAATCACTCGATGAACTCTGCCGGGAGCTTCAAAACTTCAAAATAACACGACTGTCTTTCCAGGCATTAACGCTTCTCACCACCAGCTCCCCCCCCCCCCCCCCCCCCCCCCCCCCCCCCCCCCCCCCCCCCACCCCTCAACAGCTGGGCTATCTTTTTTTTTTTTTTTTTTTTTTTAAATTTTTTTTTTCAACGTTTTTATTATTCATTTTTGGGACAGAGAGAGACAGAGCATGAACAGGGGAGGGGCAGAGAGAGAGGGAGACACAGAATCAGAAACAGGCTCCAGGCTCTGAGCCATCAGCCCAGAGCCCGATGCGGGGCTCGAACTCACGGACCGCGAGATCGTGACCTGGCTGAAGTCGGACGCTTAACCGACTGCGCCACCCAGGCGCCCCCAGCTGGGCTATCTTAATAGCTCCCTCCCCACAGATGTGGTAGGGCCACCAAAGCCTTAGAAATGTCATTCTGCCCTTCCAGAATGTCCCCTGTCTGCCCACCCTCCTCCTGTCCCTGATCCCCTCTCCCCTTTTTTCCCCACGTGGCTATTTTGAATCACAGATACTGTATTTTCAACCAGTTCTTCACCCCTCGGCCCAGCCCCATCTGCACATTCCCCAATCATGCCACTTTGGTGTGAAAGCCTGTATTCCTTCCAGGATGCTCTCTGGGGGACAGCCCTACCCTGTAACTTCACCCACTCCATCTCCCCAAATCCGACACTCATCAGAATCCAGAACTCCAAAGGAGAGTCCGTGCTAGGGCTGTAGCTCGGGAACATACAAAGCTGGAAAAGGGCTTGGAAATTACTTAGCCTGCCCCCAAGGCATGAAAACCTTGGCTGGAAGAGAGGTAGTGACTCGCCCAAGGTCACTAAAAAGAGTAAATGAAATGGAGGTCCCAGAGAGTGCTGTTCTTGTTTTCGAGGTAAACGTGTTCCTGGAGAAAAGCATATATTAATTAAGACATGCAAATCAAAAATACACGGATATGAAGTTTACATTTCAGTTCTATAGCTTCCTGCTTTCCATCCTGATGTGCTTAAGCTTTGGGTCACTAAGCACTCTGTTTCCCCAGTGGTGTGGGCAGTGCCTTAGGGATGTATCCATTTGTATAGTCATTTGATTTAAATTGACAGTATGTGTGTGCACTGTCACAAATGCACGTCTGTCCGTGGCGTCACCCGAGTTATGGATATTCCATGGTGAAACATTTACATAAGAGATTGAGATTTTCTATAGCGACATCAGACTTCGGACTTCATGCAGCAGGCTTGTTTGCCTTCATTTTGCCTCCCCTCCTCTTCCTGATACAGTAGAACATGCTATTACCGCGCTTCCTATAGACACAAACTGAAGACCTCAGCCCTGGGTCTAGGAGGTAGTTGGAATTCTCTGGAGGGAAGGTACAGAGAAAACTCACAAAGACATCATTCTAGGACGGCTCCCTCTGAGCAGGGCTTTGTGACAGTTTATGCAAAAAGCATCCATTTAGCAGAATCTCAGTGGAATGGCTGTTTCAGACTGAGCCGCTAGCCCCAGGATTAGGAAAAACCCTCAGAGTCTTCCAAAAATACAAGGAGTTTAAGAGCCAAGCTGTTTAGCAGTGTGAGCCTAGAGGATAAATAGGCCCATTGTGATTCTCCCCAAGTCTCTTACCTAGAGTTGCGTCTGCCAGAAGCAAGTTCTCAGATGGAAGTCCCCGGAACACATACCTTCTATAACTTCCCCTTTTGTTTTCCCCTTTCTAAATCCTGTCTAAATGCTGGCACTCAGTCAGAGACCTCACTGTCCTTTATTGCCCCCAAGCAATATATTTTTTTATGGAGCAGTCGGTGCGAGTCCAAAGATGTAGGTTGAAAAATAACTTGGCCCTTATTTTCTTTTACAGATGCCTAGACGTGGAGCCTCCTGGCTGCTCTCAAATCTTCCAGTGGAAACAAACCATAGACACGTTGTGAAAAGAGCTCAATTCACTGAACAAAGCTGGAGGTCTCACTTCGGCTCAGATGCATGGATCACACTGGATCTAGACTGATCCATTCAAACCCCAAGTGCTTGCTACATGTTCATAGGTAAAGGAAAATAGGAAATTAGAGCCTTCTTGTGATAAATCTAGAGTTTTAATTTACCCTGTTCAGCACAGGCTGCACTACCAAGGTTTTGATTTAGATTCAGATTTATTTAGCAAACATAAAATCACTTCCAGGTAAGACCAGAATATTCAATATTCAATGCCAGAAAAAAAAATCTAAAAAATATGATAACTGATATTGAAAATGTGCATATAGGATAAGGAAACAGATGATCCGAAGGGACAAAGGGGATAATGTATAAATAACTTAGCTGATGCCTCTGACTCGCTAAGCAACCTTAGGGAACTTATTTAATCCCTGGAAGACTCACCTTTCTTAAATGTAAAATAACAAACTATATAGAACATGTACAGAAATTAAATGAGATATTAAATGAAACAAGCATGCAGTTTTTCTGTACACATGCACATATGTATTACTTTTAACCTAAACCTTCCTTTTTAAAAAAAAAATGTTTATTTTTTTTTTTTTGAGAGAGAGCACCAGCAGGGAAGGGGCAGAGAGAGAGGGAGACACGGAATCCAGAGCAGGCTCCAGGTTCTGAACTGTCAGCACAGAGCCCAATGCAGGGTTCGAACACACAAACTGCGAGGTCATGACCCGAGCCGAAGCCGGTGCTCAATGGACTGAGACACCCAGGCACCACTAACCCAGACCTTCCTTGAAAGATGCTAATTTCTCAGTGCTTATGGCTATTGTATAGCACTTCCCTCTATTCCAGAAACTTGGACATTCTGCCCAGGGGCCCTTACGACAATGAGACACCACTCCTGGACTATGGATAAGGAAATTGGCTCAGGAATGGAGTGTCAGAAAGTCCATGGTAGGCAGAGGCCAAGCTAAAGGTTAATTCTTCTCATTATGGGTTTTGCGGGTTCGAGACAATTCCACCTGCAAGTGCTGGGAACACATTTCCAGGATCGGGGAGGGGGGGGGGGGCTGCCAACCTAGATCCTCGGAATACTTAGCTGTCCACAAAAGCAGGGAAAACCCAAGAAGAGCAGCTAACGCTAGTCTCAGAGTGGACAAGACTGGGCAGGTTAGAATATTCTATGGCCGGAGCTCAAGGACTGTGTTTCTCCTATGTGTGATGCCTCATGGCAGGAAAAAGAAGGAAAACTAAGATGATTTGAATTTAAAAAGGCAAAGAATGAGACAGGATCTTTTTCCTCAAACGGCATGCTGAGCTGCAAACTGTCTTCTCCAGCCAACTTCTCAGCGACGTTAGTGACAATAAAACACTTCCGATCGATTGGATACCCGTCAGCCTTAAGATGACGCACTGAATTCTTCGACCCTGGTTCTGGTTCTATGACATCATCTTCTGACCCTGCGCCTTCCCTCCGAGTGCGGTGGTGAACACAGCTGACGTGCGCCAATGGCACTATGAGAGAAAGACCCTTTCGAATAAATGACAAAATATTCTCCCGTGCTAGCCAGTGAGGTCTCATCTCTAAATTAGCCCAGGCGGGGTGCCCACCTCTTAGCTCCAGATGAGAAGCTAGACTGGTTGGCTTGCTTAATTGAAAACTTTTTGTTTCTGACTCCAAGATTCCAGCAGCCTGGCACACTGACCTGCCGTTTGGAAAGGCGGTCATACAGACGGCGTGCTTAGATCACGGGAGGACGCGCCTGCACAACCACGGCTGGGGCCCCAAGTCAGCTGCCCGAGAAGCAAACAGCTTAAACCAGCCTCCATTTGCTGCTCTTGATTTCCATTTACCTCTGAGAGAATCTGTGTGGACCAGAGACTGTGCCTAAAGCCTAGTTAGCAGGGTAAAACAACTCTTGACCAGCATTAACATGTAGCATTACTCCCTACAATGACAGGGACTTCTGCACTGGTGTGGCACCTGTCACCATTAGGGGCTGCTTCTTAACTGTGTCTAAAAGAGGTGTTGCCAGCTGTGCCCGCCCCCACCCCCGATCCCCCACTGTGATAACTCCGGGTGTATGACTGGTTTGCGTGTCTCTAATCTCCCTGGGCCACAGGTTGGAAGGAGGCAGGTGGCTGTATGCCTGGGCCAGTGGAGAGGTAAACTGAGGCAAGGCCTGAAGCCCCCTGGCAAACCACACCTTGCACACCCTGTTCAAGGCAAGGGCAAGATGCCCCATTAGAGGAGGTGATACGTGCAGAAGCAGGTCCCCATAGTAGGAACAGAAGGCAGCCCGTCCCGAAGCAGATCTTCCAGTAGAGGCACGATGGCATCATGATACAGAGTCAGACACACAGCCACAAATTCACGGCCATGTCATTGCGGGAAATCAGCTAACCTCTCTGATCCTCAGCTTCCCCATCTCTTGAACATCTGCCGTTTACCTCCGGGTGGATTAAACAGACCGCGTGGATTAAATAAAACACTTCACGTAAAGCATTTAGCATCGTACCCAGGATGTGGCAGGCCTCAATACATGTTGGCAAGAAGCGGCAGCCACAATTGGTGCGGTGATGCTCGGGCACTGTTCTCTGATAAGTATTCTCAAGAAGCGTCCTCTGTGAGGTAACGGGCTGTGTACTTCTGTGTGTGCAGGCAGATGGAGGTGTCTGGTGGTAGGAAACACTTAGGCCGGGTGAGGAAGTGAATTCCAAGCGTCCTTCGCTATAGCTCTTTCAATGTGTGCTTACCCCGAGGAAAGAGAAGTCGCTTCTGGTTGTGTGCAGTGATAATAAACAAACCAGACCCTTGCCCCCTTCCTGCCCCCTCCCTCCACCCGCCCTGCGCCCTTAACGAAGCATTCACTGGCCCCCCCGTCACAGTGCTTCCTGCAGGTTGAACAGATCAGCCAGAAAGGCACGGCTATAGCTAGAGGTAAAATCTGAGACTTCCAAACTACTCCAAATTAATCATTCTAGCTGGAGGGAGACTCGGGCCTTTGGGCCCCCCTTTTGTTTTATTAACTGCCAACTGAAAATGCCAGAAGTAGCTGGGGAAGAAGCTCAAAATGGGGGACGGGGAACACTTTGCATATTTTAATTACTTCAGTAAACAACACATACCACAACAGAAACCTCCCATCCGATGGCTACATCCCCAGGCAGAGGAAAGCTGGAAGGGCACCATGGGACAGGACATAAAAAAAATATGCCCCTCCTTCCACTGGAGGCTGCCTTATCCAGCTTCTCTGAGCTGAAGCCAAGCTTCCTGTCCACCCACTGACTAGCTGCTGGGGCCCTTCTTACGGGGGCAAGGAGAAACAAACACTCAGCGACTTTTCACACGGCCAAAGCTTTCCTGAGAGTCAAATGCACCTCTACCCCCAGTGGAAAATGGGTTCTTCTTTGAGTCACAAAGTAAGACCTTCTAATTCTAAAGGAGGTTCACTTGGTGCCCGAGAGGACCGGGCTCACAGATGACTTGCCAGACCTCTGGCAGGACCACAAACGTGGGAGAGTGGATAAATTCCTCCATCCACCTTCACTTAAAGGTGGGGGTTCAACCTCGGCAAAAATGTCGGGATGATGTTCTCAGGGCAGCCCGCAGATGAGTGACAACAGCGGGGGACCCGTGAGCTGCGAAGTGATTAATGAACATAAGTTAGCACCGCTACTATTCTTCTGCATCGTGGGTTCCTAGGTAGGCCTTCCCCTGAGAAATTCTAGGAAAGGGGTATTAATTAGCCCAACCGCACAACCCATACAGTGACTAGAGATGCCTCGAGCATCCTAGGAGGGAGGCAGCTGGAAGCAAGATCTGACACCATGGGAGGCCGTGGAATAGAGTGGATTGCGACTCGGGTTGTCCGCATTCTCGCCCCAGTACTTCCAGGGTGCTTCCGTGCTTTGTACTCTCTTCTTCCTTCTTCTCGCATGTTCACAGCTGTAATAATTCCATAGCTGGACCAGAGGGCTGCTAAGACTCTTCTCCACTCAAAAGCTGCGTGAGGTTGTCCCAAGCAAAATTTTCTGACCTGAATCAACATACCAAGAGCACTGAGCCAAAGCTCATCTCGACATTGGCAGCCTGCCTTTCCAGAGTGGCATGTGTATGCATGTGCGTGTGTGTGTCTGTGTGTGTGCATGTGTGTGCATGCGTGTGTGTGTGTGTGTGTGTGTGTGTGTGTGTGTGTGTGTTGCAGGCGGGCCAACAAGCGCAACGGGCCAGAACTCGGAAGCTCCAGGGCCCTGCCTTAGGTTTACATCATACCACCTGGCTCGTCCCTGGGCCCCTGTGTCTCATTTATAAAATTGGTAGGGTGAGGAAAAGGGCTGGGCTAGTTGGCCTTTAGGTATCATCTAGTTCCAAAGTGCTATGATTTGGTGAAGCGGAGACTGGATAAACTCTGGATGCCCCTCCCAGTGCTGTGCGGTTAGGGCTCTGAGGCTCACAAGCTTCACACAGCCCGCTACTCTATAACTGAGTCCCTGAGTGCCTCTTTGCAGCAAAGGGTGTGAGCCAAGGTTAGTCTCAGATAAAAGGTATGGAGGAGCTGTCCCTCCACACAGCATCTGGCATCCCAGGCCATAACCTGAGGCATGCAGCTGTGCGTTGCTCCTTCTCCCTTGAAAAACAAGCCCTACCTCTTGGCTTCCCCTTCAAGGTCAACAGGCGAGGGAAGGCTGTTCTGAGGATGAACCCAGGAGAAAGTCTTAAATGCTGAGCCAGTAATCACAGTTGGGTGGTTTTTTCAAAGGCATTCCTACTCTCTTATACACATTCGTGTCTCCAAAAGCACAGAAGGAAGATTAGAGCAAGTGGGCTTCTTGTGTTTAGGCTAATGAAACTGGGTGAAGAATCTTCAAGGGTCACCTGATGGGTCCCCGAAAGGTGGAGCTAGGCTAACTCTGGAGTAGGTAATCCTTAGAGTTGAGCCCTCATCTTGATTCATCATAACGGATAGAAAGAGATGCTTTCAACATTCCAACGTTGGGGCCAGTAGTGGAGGCTGGTCCCAGGGATACAGAACAGCTTGTTGAGTGCCTAAACTATATCAGGATCTGCACTGAATGAATTAAAATGCACTGCTTCATTCAGTCCTCCCAATGTGCCTTGGCTCTCAAAATTATTATTATCAACAGCACTGCATAGACGAAGGAAGAAAGGATGGGAGGGAAGGAGGGGTTAAGCAACTTATTTGAGTTCAAGAGGTTGGAGAGCGGAAGGTCCAAGCCTCACACCTAAATTATTCCGATTCCAAAACCAATGTTCTGCACCACCGAATCAGAGTTCTTATTCACATCCAAGTTGAAGGAAAACTCACTGGGACGTCTTGAGGCATATAAATTGATGGGTTTGGGGTAGCAGATCTTGGGAAGTGTGACAGGAATCCTAGAAGTTTATTTCTATAAAAACACCCGTAAAAGCTGAAGAGGGATTTTTCATTCGGAAATACCTAAATCTGCAGATGTAATGAACTAAGAAGGGAGCCTACATCAGCCCAGAGAGCACTCATCAAAATGACACCAGAAAACACTTGTATGCCCCTCATAGACAGACTAGAAAAGGCAGTCAGTTGTGGACTTTGCTTCCTTAGTCCTTCTTTTGTAGCTTTTCTCAGCATAATGTCTGGCCTGACTCAGAAACAACAGTGATTATTTCATGCCTGGTCAGCAGGGCTCCCAAAGACAAGGCATCTCCAGTGAAGACTAGTCTTTTTTACTGAACACCTAGGTCCCAGATAATCTGTTCAACTGCCATAGCATGTATCATCATGATTTCCAAAATTCATTAGTCTTGATTCTTTGGAAATCTATCTCCCCATTATCACCTCTTTCCCTGAGATCACTGTCTCAGGCAGAAAAGGGGGAAGATGGAGAGAGAAGGAGGGATGGTAGGAAGGTTGAGTGGAGATGAGAAGGAAGGAGACAGAGACAGAGACAGAGCAATGTATGTGAAGCCTGGTGATTTAGTCCGGTCTTAGAATTAAGCTGCACCAGAAATAAGCCTTAAATCTGGATTTTGTGATTATGAACACAATACATTGCCTCTTTGCTTAAGATAGATTGGATTAAGTTTCTGTCACTTGCAGCTAAAAGAATCTTGATATAACACTGGAAAATTTGACTCTCAATTTAGTCTCTACTTCTAGGAATAAAATGTCTATTTCTAGAAATGAACTAAGAAGGAAGACTCTGAGAGATCCCAGAGGCCCAGGTAGAAACCAACTGCCCAGCTAGGGCGGAACTACAATATGCCTTCCTTCATCCACAGAATGCCCTTTGCTCCTTCTCCACCCTGCATGGTGGCACCCACATGCCTGGGCTTCATCAGCCATAAAGCATTGCAAGGACACAGTTGACAAACATGTGGGTCTGAGACCAGCACTTGCACTGAAAGCTTTCCTTGCATGGCTGCATCCGCCCACATACCGGGCTTCTGCAGCCCAGTGCCTTTGGCTGGAGGTTACATTAGACATCTACTTTCCATTAGGGTTAGCCACAAGTGCCAGGATGGGAGGAGGCAACAAAAATCAAAGGAACCAGCTAATTCTCAAGAGAGACCTGTCTGACCCAAGCAAAAGAGACTGCGGAACTCATGTGATCCGATCCCCTCCAGTACCCCCAGACAGGAGGTCCTGTCTCAATTCTTCCAGACGAATGGGTTTCTCATGAATCATTTGTCCCGAAAGAATTGCAGAAATAAACTTCAAGATAAAGTCCAGAGCAAGGAGTACAGAATCCCATCACAAAGACTAGGGAGGTTTTCTTAACAAACAGTCCCAGATGGTACATCTAGAAGGATTCCCTTCTTTCACTGTCCTCTTCCCTCTGAACCCCTCAGCTTCTTTACTTAAAGACCTGAGCTCCACCCCATTCCAGGAAACTCCTGTCCTGCTGTTCTGGGAGTTTGCTCTGATAGGAGACATCAATTTTCAGATCACCAGAAAGCAAAATGCTAAGGGCGCTATGAGTCTAAAGAGTAATTACAACTTAAAGGGCAGAGTTCCCATCTCTGGATAAATCTCCAGGTGAGAATCAAAGGACTGGACCTGGGAACACCAGCTCATTGCTCTGAACCTATAAGGACATGAGATACTGCATAATTTTAGGTTCCCCCTAAGAGGCTATCTTAACTATCTTGATTTGCAAGGCTTGGGAACCAACGAGAAGGTAGGAAATCACATTCTGCAATGTCAGGGCTGTTAAACTGTCAAAGTCCTAGTATGTATTATAATGTTCTCTAGTTCATGGACACTTCGCTGCATCCTGATCCACCCCACAAACTCAGTGATAGCTGAAGCACACCAACATGTAGAGAGGGTTGAAAACACTCATCCGAAGCTCTTGTTGTGTGCCCTGGGCATGGAGAGACAGGTCTGTGTTCTCAGGTTCCTCAGAAAAACTGGGTTCAATTGGGTGGAGACGTACACACCCTGAATGCTTCAAGTGCAAAAGGTATGTCTCTAATCAGGTTTCTAAGGAGGTCTTTGGACTGGGGCATACTTGTGACCACATGCTCTCACTGACTTGTGTCAAAGGCCTTGGCACTGTCCTTCCAACTGCACCTTTCCTAGAATTACAGCATACCCTGCACGTGTGAGTAGCAGGGTAGCAGGGTGGGCCTTCTATAACCTGTGAAAAGAAGGATATCCTTGTCAGCTTGAAATAGAACCAGACTTTTCTGATCTCTACTGCTGCTCCCAACTGGGACTCCATGGGACATGGGTGCAGAATAGAGAAGCCAAATGATGTTGGGATGAGTCAGTATCTTAGAAAAGGTAGCTTGCCTGCTTGCTTGGTTGTTTTTTCCAGAAAGGGGACTCAGAGGGATAAGTCAGAGGAGAGTACCCCATGGGGGAAGATGAAAGACGTTTTGCTCCTTAGCCCTGAGTAGCAAAGTGATAAAGGGAAACCAGACAACAGGCTATAAGCAGTAAAGAACCAAGACTTGATGGGGTAGTCATAATCCAGTAGTTGGAAGACCACAGTGAGAGACATTCACGTGCCTGGAGTATATTCCTAAGTGACACTGATACTGTCGTGATGAAGAAAACCCTTGGCAAATGACAGAGTAATAACTTCTCTCTACCCATATGACACATATTGTGACACTGAAAGAGACATTGCCTTGACGTTCACTGAAACCTCTGGATAAATGTGTTCTAGAAGTCCAAGAAAATAACAGCATCACAAGTGGAAATACTCTCTTTTGGCATGAAAGGAAAACTGGATAGGGTTACTGACATCTCAAAGTAATTCTTCACTTTGCTAAAGAGGCTCTCTCTGGTGCATATAAATGATGGTTTGTTTGCCATATAGCCTTACCAAGCTTGTGCAGAAAGTAAGATGCTACCTAAAGTTTTCTTCCTGGGAAGTACATAAATGTTCATTACACATAAATACAAGGTTACATGGTGAGATTGATGTTAAGTATAACCATAATAAGATATGGTCCAGAGACATCCTGCTTCTTGCTAATAGCAGTCCCAAGACTCGATGCAGTCTGTCTGTGGATTCCATTCACAAAGGCAGGCAGGAAATTTAGGATTCTCTTCAAGCTGAACCCTTCACTCAAACCCCTGTCAAAAAACCTTTATCCAGCCTCAGACCTCCGCATGCATTCTCCCCAACCCTATTATCTATACACAGACCCATGCATCGTCCCTCCTTCCAACGTGCGTGAAACCCAGAAACACTTGACACGCTGAAGTCCAGTTCCACCTCTGCCTAGGATGGACGCCACAACAGGAAGACTTGCTCTCATGCCCCCGTCCCCGATTTTCCATGCCTATCCCCATTCCCAATGACAACGACACATGGAGAAGCAGAATTTGCTGTCCCTTCATGCACAATCAGCAAAGACTGGACAACCACCCCAACATATCTACTGCTCCTGATCCAGCCATGCAAATAAGCCCATTCGCAGGACCTTGGGGGATAACCTAGGAAGTCCTCCCTTTCCTTTCTTTCTCCCACTTCCTGCCAACCAGTATCTTTGGGTGAATGCAGAGACTAACTGATAGAGACAGGATTTCAGATTTGGCTCAATGTAGGCTTAAATCCTGGCTCCACTGTTTTCCAGTGTTGTGTTTAAACGTCAGTGTTCTCATCCTTAAAGTGGCACTATGATAAATATTCATGGGAACAGTATAGATTAAATAAATCAGCCTCTTTAAAGTCCCTATCCAAGTGTTTGGTGTAGGTGCTCATCAAAGATAAGCTGCCACTCCAAACCACCCCTGAGGGCACCAGGTGGAAGAAGAAAAGCCCTTAAGATGTCCTGAATGGCTAGTGCATGTCAAAGACTGAGGGGCATTCTATAAGATGCTCTCCCAAGTGGAGAAGCCCACAGCCTTACTCACTTTGACAGTGTCTTAGTCATGTCAGCCAGAGGTGAAACCTAACTACTGAGCAGACAAGGTATGCTTCCAATGCCATGGCCACCTTCTCCCTTCTCAATTTTTGTAATTCTGAGGTTTGTATTTCTTGCTTTGGAGTCATAATGTCTAGACCTGACTTGTTTCAGATAAATTTTATCCAAGCCGTGAAAGCCCTCTTTGGCTAAATTAAGTCAACTATATAACTTAAGGTATGCTATATGCCTTAGGCCACTCAAATGCTTTGGCCTCCCTGTCTAAAATTGTGCATGTGTGAGCACACACACACACACACACACACACGTACATACACAACTATCACCACCACCAGTAGTACCACCAAACACTTCCTTTTTCTTTCTCTGCTTTATTTTTCTTCAAAGGATCTATTATTCTTTTACATATAATATATTCTACTTTATCTTTATTTTCTATTTCCTTTATTAAGGGCAGAGATTTTTTCCTGTTTTTATCACAGTTGTATCCCCCAGCCCTGAGGATAGCTCATGATACATGGACAGTGTTCTAATTTACCAGGGAAGGTAACAGTTTATGCCTGTGGTATCAATTTAATTATTAATAGCTTCCCTTTTCAGTCTCAGAGGTGTCCAGGTTTAGACAAATATACAAAGTTGATTAATAATAAGTAGTTGTTGAATTTAATTAATAAATTTGACCAATTTGATACTTTAATTAAACCCATCAACTCCTCAAACCAAGAGTTTTACCCCGAGGTGAATGAATTACATATGATGTTAAAAGCATGAGAAGAGATTGATTAATCTCTTATAATGGCCCTGCTTTCAAAATTCTCACAAGGCTAGCAAACATGGTCATTCTGATAAACTCTAACTCTACACAGCTGTTGGCGTTAAAAAATCCTGAACTGTAAGGCCGTTATTAGTAACAGTGCCAAGAGGAGATATCTATAAAAACGTGGTCCTGAGAGAACCTGGGAAGCTATGCCTAATTTACCTCCCTAACCGTATCACAAGAGAAATGAATGGAATTGGAAAAGCACCCCCGTGCACCTGCCCATGAGACTGCAGCATCAGGATGATATCACGTATTGGAGACTGGAGGTCTCTCACTTCAAAATGAGCTACAACACACCCCATAGTGTCCGAAAACAGCCTCTTGCCTGTGGGAAAACATCTTGAGACGGATATGTGTCCTCCTAGGCTGGGTGAGGTTTTTAAGGCTGGATAGGTAAATGTTGTGGTTCTACTTCCCCAAGTGGACCATTCCCAAAACAGAAGGAAACAGCCCCTAGACGAAAAGTGGAAGGAAGCCATCCAGTTCAGTTTGATGAACAAGGCAAGACAGATGGAACTCTGACTCCGCATTATGTCCATTCTCCATGCCAGAGATTACCACAGAAATTAACATGGGGATGGGAAAAATCTTCCCCCAAATACTCGGGGAGATGCCTCAGTCATGGTGCTACATAAAAACTGTCCTAAACATCAAATTTCTTAGACAAGCTTCATTTCAGGTCAACAGGGAGACCCCTGCTTCTTCAGACCCTTTAGCCTATGTGGCATTCTCAATTCCTTAAAGGGAGTGTAGGCACCCAAAGTGTACTCAAAACTCAAGGTCACACTTCCTGAAATGCAAGAAAGCAGCCAAACCATCATCCATGCAGAGCCTCCAGCCTTCACCACACACGCAGGCTTGGACAGAATCCTTGGCAGCCATTTAAACTCCGGCGGCTCTCCCAGATGTGCACCTAATTTTAGCAGACCATGGCCCCTCCACCCCCCACCATGCTTCCTCCCCATGAGATATCCCAAGCACATCAATGGCTTTGGCAGGAAACTTCCATGGAAGTGAAATGATGCCCCCCCGCCTGCTGGGAGGCAGGGAAGGAGAGGTGGGAAGCATCCCCCGCCCATGGAAGTTCCTCTCCAAAGTCTGCAAGCTGTCGGTTTGTGTGTGGACGGCCCTGCCCAGCCCCCTGGCCCCAGAAACAAAATCCAGACTCACTGTGGAAGCTGCCGGTGCTGCTAGCCTCTGTCGCTGCCATGACACGCTGATCGGGCCCTTCTGGCATGGCCCTTCCTGACAGTGAATGGAGGAGAGAGCGGGGTAGGGGAAGAGAGAATAAAGGATGAAGGCAGAGGAAGAAAGCATGGAAGGATGAAAGAAGGGAGGATAAGGGGAGTGGGTGTATCTTTAAGTGAATGGCGAGTCTCCTGGCATAGCCTCCAGACACCTGTCATACCACTAGGGGAAAAGGCTGACAGCATCAGCCCAGCTCCAAGGCCCTCACTCAGGAGTCCAACCAGAGATGCTACCCACAGCTCGGCAGGCACACCATCACACCACTCTTAATACATGGCACCCAGCTGTCTTCCTTTTGGTCTTCTACCAAGATCCACTGGCTTCCCTCCAAGGGCTCAGTTCTACTTCCAACAAGATGAGCCTCTCGGCCAACTACCACTCTGAAAGGAAGAGGGTTTTATCCAGAATTTTCACCCCCTTAAGTCAAAGAAATAGCACCTCTCCAAAGTTTCAGAGGGAATAGCTGTCCTTCCTGTCTCCAACAGAAAAATCACTGAATTCACCACCACTTTCAGGGCTTCCTTCCCAGATGCCCTTCCCTGCCTGCCCAATTTGGAAAAGGGGTGAGCTAGCCAGATGTCACCTGTGTGGAGCCTCAGCCTTTCTTTTCCTTGGTATCAACAGAGTCAGTGTGTACAGACTCCATTACCACTTGGGAAAAACTCATTCCCCTTAAAAGGCCTCTTGAGAAGTCAGAGGAGTAGGTATGTTAGGCAGCTTTTGAGAAGGGATATGCAATGACTTAGCAATGGCATTTCTCAAGGGCCTCCCAGGTCAAGAGCTGTGTTCAAAAGACAAGAGACAAAGCCCCTGCTCTCAGTCAAACCAGAGGCATAGAAGCATATCAAGGACCCAACAAAGAAGAATATTCATGAAGCAACACATCTCAATAGGGTGATACTGGGGAGACCATCCAGTGAGAACAGTGAAATGGGACCACTGGGTTTGATGGCAGTGAGGAGCAGACAGAGAGAAAGAACAAAGAGAAATACGAAAGAACAAATGGTAAGTCGAGAAGAGAAGACATTATGGGCTGAATGATGTCCCTCCCAGAATTAATTAAGCTGAAGTCCTAGCCCCCAGTCCCTCAAAATGTGACTGCATGTGGGGGCGCCTGGGTGGCTCAGTTGGTTAAGCGGCTGACTTCGGCTCAGGTCATGAGTTTGAGCCCTGCGTCGGGCTCTGTGCAGATAGCTCAGAGCCTGGAGCCTGTTTCAGATTCTGTGTCTCCCTCTCTCTGACCCTCCCCCGTTCATGCTCTGTCTCTCTCTGTCTCAAAAATAAAATAAACGTTAAAAAAAAATTTTTAAAAATGTGACTGCATGTGGAGAGGTAAGTAAGATAAAAACAAGGTCATGTGGGTGGGTCCTAATCCAATACAACTGATGTCCTTATAAGAACAAGAAATTTGGGGGCACCTGGGTGGCTTAGTTGGGTAAACATCCAACTCTTGCTCTCTCAGCTCAGGTCATGATCTCACGGTCCATTAGATTGAGCCCCACATTGAGCCCCAGGCTGATGGTACAGAGCCTGCTTGGGATTCTCTCTCTCTGCCCCTCCCCTGCTTGCATGCATGCTTTCTCTCTCTCAAAATAAATAAATAAACTTAAAAAAAAGAATAGGAAATTTGGTCACAGACATTCACAGAGGGAAAAAGATGTAAAGAAAGACACGGAGGAAAAGACAGCAAGTACAAGTCAAGGAGACAAGCCTCAGAAGACACCAACCATGCTGACACCTTGGTCTCAGACCTCCAGAAGCATGATGAAATAAGTTTCTGTTGTTTAAGCCTCCAGTCTGTGGTGCTTTGTTACAGCAGCCCTAGGAAATGTATACAGAAGGTATCAGACATGTTGGAAATGAACAAGCACCACTGTGGAATGAAGGCAGGCTGGCTGGGGTAGAGCTGAGAGGACTTCTTGTGGGAGGGGGCCAGGAAGCAGTTTGGCAGACAGCCTGAGGGCCCTGGGGGCCAGGGTAAGAAATTTATAATTTTGTGAAATGAAGATTCACTCAAATCTCTTAAAGAAGCAGCTGGAATGATGGAAGGTTTGAAGAGTATGGGCAAGGTGACTCTGAATCTGAAGGTACATTTGTTGATCCAAGAGTTGGTCTGGTCATGGAGTGGACTAGGGTGCTTCCTGACAACATACAAAGAACAAGTAACACTGAAGTAAAGAGAGAGAAAGATCAGGTAAGGAGTCAGGTATAGATGATGAAGAGACAGGTTCAAAAATGCCTCCCCTTTGGGAAATGTCCCAAGAGGGTTTTCACTCATGCTAACAGGCTGCTGAGTATCTGCTTGAGAAGCAGGAGGTGGCCATGGTGAGTTTTATCTCCAACAAGCCAAGTTTCAATCACCAGTGAATTCTCCAGGGGAGGTTAACAGCTTAAGCAATCAAAGAGAGAAGAGGTGGAGGCTAAAAATGTAAATTCAACCAGCTTCTGCCTAAAAGCAAAAAGGCATTATAAGCATGTGTGTGTGTGTGTGTGTGTGTGTGTGTGTGAGGTTTCCCAAAGTAGATGTCTAAAATAGCAGCGCCAGAACTTTAAAGGAGAGCAAAAAGAAAAACCAATAGATGAGGTAAAGAATGGCTGGGATAGGGAAGAAATTGTGGAGCCAGGCATCACGAAGGCACTGGACAAGAATGTTAAGTGGTCAGGGAATGGAGGGTGGAGAAAAGAATGGGGCAGCTATTAATAAATGTCATTCAACAGTTCCAAAAAGGATTAGAATTTTTAGAGGAAAGGCATTTGAATTTTGCCAAGATGAGATAATTAGTGACCCCCAAAACTTACAGTCAATGAAGTGCTGAGATCAGAAGCCCAAAAATTAAGACAGAAGATAAAAGCAACCTATTTCAGTAGTCGAGGAGACACATGCCAGTTGGAAGGGGCAGAAAGGTCAAATGAAGATTTTTATTTAATGTAGAAGAGATAGACCATGGATTTTGGAGTACAAAGAAGGGAGGAAGTCTTCAAGGTTTCAGAGTGGGACAGACACAGTCCCAGAGAGCAGTGGGCTAGAGAGGGCAGGTGACACGTGGTGAGGTGTGAGGGAGGCGAGAAAGAACACAGACGCGAATTTGTAGATATGGAGAGGGTGAAAATTTCATAGCGTCACAGAAATATATACTTGACACACTTCCTCGTGCATGCATAATAATGGCTCTTTACTTTTCTGCTTTATACCCATCTAAGCACTTTCTATTATAGGGTTGACTCAGGATCTCAGAACTGGGGCAAAAGCAAAACTTTGAGGTCACCTACTGCAACCTCATGTTCAATGCAGGTGTCTCTATAACATGTCTAAAATGTGGTCATCTCCATTTCCTGGAAAATTCCCCAGAAATGAAGAACCCACCATCTTACTGGGTGGTCTGTTCCATTTCCACATGGTACAGGTAACTGCCTTGGGGCATGGTGCTTCACCAACCTAGAGTTTTCTGGCCCTGCCACATCCGGAGGTAAGGGAACATGCTGCAGAGCCCATTTACCAGGCCAAAATGATGGAAAACAATTCCCCAGATGATCTCTGAATGGGATGAAAACTGGTTTTGTGATTTCTGATTGTCCCAAACTGCGGCGCCCTGGAGCACCATCCCAGGTCAGTCATTCACCAAGAGGTACACCTGCCTCCTTGTTTATTTCACTGAGCAGACATTTGCAGAAAGCCTACTGTATATCAGATATGGAGTTTTGTGACTGGAGAATAAGGCATGGGTGTTGCCCTTTCAGAAATCAAAACTACTGTGAACAAGTATGTGCTGACAGATGTTCTCGAGAATACATTTTCATAATAAAAATGTAAAAAAAATCACTTCCTACAACATATTTGAGGTATTAGGGCAGCATTCCTCACCTCTGATGACCATGTCCTCTGCTCCGGGCATTTCTTCCCTACCCTTAAGTTTCACTGAATTTGTGTTACATTTTTGGGACTATGTTTGGCCCAAATCACTTTACTGGTGCTGGTTTTACTACCAAACTGGAGATCCCAAACTCTCTGAATTAGGGTCTCCTTGCTTGTTGCCTCCTCTTCCTTAAATATCTTTGCCACAAAGCCCAACTAGAAAAAAAAAATGATGGAGCTGACTTATTATAGGTTCACAGTTCTAACTCTAAAGCCTACCTGACCTCATAGAGACCCTACTGTACTGGTACACTATTGAAAACTTCCTTTCAAAAATGACCTTGCATTCCTTAAAAAGCCTTACCTATGAATCAGCGCACTGAACCCAATCTGCCCTGCCTTATTTTTGTGTGTAATCTGAATAATACTAATTAATCTCTCTGAGCCTCAGTTCACTGGTAGGAATAACAATACTGGCTCAATTGACTTCCAAGTACTTCAGTGATGATCAGAGAGAAGCAGTGGATCTGAGATGGGGGACCAATATTCTTGCCTCAACTCTACCACTAAATAGATGCATGAACTTGAGAGACACCTGCTCCCTCTCTGGGGTTCAATGTCCCCATCTGTTAAGTAAGTGGGTTTGACAAGATGACCTCCAAGTTTATTTCTAGCCAGGATTTCACAAGTTTACCAGCATAGATTGCTTACATAAATTTTACCCAGGCATTTATCAAGGACTCTCATGAAATACTTTTGAACAAAGAGGTCAGTATGTGGAGAAGAAGAGTCCAAATGGCAGGAATCATAACCATAGAATAACTATATTCAAAGAATGCTGATAATTGGGTCAACATCTGCTTGGGAGCAAGACTCCAGCAGCAAATCCAAGCCTTGAGCTATTGTACATTCCAACAAAAAAATTAAAAATACACTTAATTTCTGGTACATTGTACAGTGATAATAGTTGCAGGTGGCACAGAGCTGGGAGGAAAAGCTATATCTAGACCACAAAGAAACCTTGGTAGAGTGGAATACGGAACCAAATCTAACAAGAAGAAGCCACATTTGCTATACATAAGATCAAAAAAAAAAAAAAAGCCAGCAACAACAACAAAAACATTTAAGTGAAGAGTGAAAAAAAGCAAGCAGAAGATAATTTAAAATGTTGGGATACTAGGGTCATCTCTGTGAACTTGGGCATATAAACCTAAATTAGCCCCAATAATTCAGGCCCATCTGCCAAAATCCTCCCTCTGTAAATGATCCTTCAACACAGATAGATATATTCAATAAACTCACATCGACACCTTATTAGATCTCTTCAACTCTGAGAAGCTAAGGTTTGAGCATGACTAAAAGGATGCAGTAGAATCCTTGAATTGAGAGCACTGATTGGGATGGGATATACCATAACTGGGACAATATGACACAGGTACCACTAATTCCCTTCCCTCTACCCATGGTAGACATCACCAATTAATCCCACATGCTTTTTCACTGATTCTGGATGCAACCGCCAACTTCCTCTTATCATTCTATGCTGAGGAACCACTTTCAGTCTAGGAGAACTGGTACCTTCGGGGCACCTGGGTGGTTCAGTGGGTTAAGCATCTGACTCTTAATTTTGGCTTGGGTCATGATCTCACAGTTTGTGAGTTCAAGGCCTGCATCAGGCTCTGCATTGCTGACAATGCAAAGCCTGCTTGGGATTCTCTCTCTCTCTCCCTTTCTCTGCCCCTCCCCTGCTTACATACACACTCTTTCTTTCAAAATAAATAAACTTAAAAAAAAAAAAAAGAACTGTTACCTGAGATCTACTTGCCATCCCTGCAGCCCACAATTGTTGGCATCAAGGCAATTTGATTTGCAAGCAACAAGTCATGTTTTAGGTATAAAGGACAGCTAGCAACATGGAAAGCATTAGCAGTTCTGACAGTAAAGTGACTCCTCTCCATTTAGAAATGAAGAATACAAGCTGGTCTCTTTAAGATCAGCAAAAAATGGCTGAAAACAAGAATATATGCCCAGGTCATCTGTAAGAGCCTGAGTGGTTTCCAGGCCTTCATAGCTCAATTGTACCCTGATTGATGCAAATGAAGAAAGAATATGTCTTTCAGAAGGGGGACTGGCCGGTCATAGAGACCTGGGAAGGGAATGACACGGAATTGGATGGTGGCAGTGTTCATCCCTTCCTGGCTTCTGTCAGGGGAGAGACGTGGACTTCGGCAGAAGACTTGGAGTACTTCTGAACTTCCTGGAAGGTCTCTGTTATCAAATGGATATGGGTATATCAGTCTCCCTTAGCTGGACGCTTCTAATAGTTTGATGCATCTGACTTTCTTGCTTTGACTTCTTCTTTAAGCAACCTTCTCAATATGATCAGTCTTCCCACACAGACTGGCTTATTGGGAGTGAATGCTTTGATCATATAGCCTTTGAATAATCTGGCCCCCTGTGTGCATTAATAAGTTGTCCTTCGGGTGCTAACTGAAGTCTCATGGGCGTTTTAATTATTGTGAGACATCCCCTCAGGCTTCTTCACTGATAAGCAGATGTTTGGGCCTTTGGTGGGGAATCAGATCCCAATATATCTACCCAGAGTCCCCACATAATGATTATTGGTGTATGGCAAGTGGGGACTTACAAGGAACCATTTAAAATGGATTAAATGCTTAGGCCATTATTCCTTACCCATTACAAACATTTGACATGGGATTATATATTTTTTAATTAAGCACTTTCTTCAAGCATTCTCATAAAAACAGAATAGGTTCCTTTGCTTTCTAGGAAACTACAGGCCATGCAGATGCCCAAATAACTCAAGGGCATGAACAAATAAATAAATACAAAGACCAGGAAGCTGGGGGTTTCCCCAATGGGTAAGAAAAAGATCAACTTCAAGAACAAACTGGGCCACAAATCAAAGGTCAATCCTGGCTGTAGAGGTGAAAGAGCACGACTCAACAAAGAAACGGTAGCCAAGGTTGTCATGGTGATTGGCAGAGTGGGACACATGGCATGCTGACCACCCTTGCCAATCAACTTGAGGACATTGATGAACTTGACTCATTTTTTCCAGAGTGTACATGATCGTTTTCTTAGCGGACTATACTGGTGGTCATGGTGGTTAAGGGTGGTGATGACAGGGGTCATAAAACCAACAGTACCCAGGCCAACAGTTCAACACTCTTGTATATCCATCATCTCATGTTATGCACAATAACGTGCAGTGACCATCATGCTGCATATGACAAGAGAGAGAAAGGAGGGAGGCCTAGTTAAACCAGCCTTTTATATATATCTATAGTTATTGCCTATATACGTCTATCTAATATCTACATCTATATCTTACCTATATCTCTCTATACAGATATTGTTTGTATCCCCAAGGCTCTAGTGCTCCTGACCCCAAAATCTTCCTTTGGGGCAACAAGGGATGGCACACATTTAGGATGCCTGGAGAATGAGCTCTGATTCTGAAGACCTTCATCTACCATAGAATTCATGGTGTATATTTAGCAGAAGTTAGCTCCTAATTGGAGCCACCAATGCTACAATGGGAAGCTCTATCTTTGAACAAGGAGATGCTTTCTCTTTCCTCCTGGGCTTCCGACAGACCAACTCAGTGTCTACACCAGTCCCAGAGGAATAAGTGGTTTTGCTTTGTATTTGCCCGAGTTGTCTCGAGGCTCTTTTCCCTTCCAATTTTAGTACCCAGCACCCAAACCCACGATAGGAAATACCTTGCCTTGTAATTTAAAATTATTTAAAATTTCTTATATATAATTTCTACCTTATTCACTTACATAGAATAATAATTACCATCTATTGAGTGCCTAACAGGTATCAGGCAATTTGCATACATTATCTTATTTAATCTGCACCAAAGAAGAAATTGTTTCCCCCTCCCCACCCCCCTCTTTCTCTATCTATTTATCTCTCTGTTTCAGATGAGGATCTAAGGCTTAGAGAATTTATGAAATTTTCCTAAGGTCACATAGCTCATAAGCAGAAGCTCAGAATTCAAAGGAATATCTATCTACTTGACTCCAGAATTAATGGGTGTTCTGCCCACTTTCTCTCAGGTCTTCTCTCACCCCTACCTCAACTTTGTCCTGTGGGATTAGCTAGGCTAAACCTGAAAACAAAACCAACTAGGACTAAAACTCACGTTCAAAATTTTGAATTTCAGATGCTGTACTGACCCGGTCCTCTGTCTCTTCTTCCTCCTCCCACCCAAGCTTCTCTCCCCCTCCAGTTTAGATAGAGCACCCCCTCCAGTTTAGATAGAGCACAAAGTCTTGGGTTTTGAGGACTAGGAGACAAACAATTCCCTACAGGAGGAAGTCAAGGGAACACACTGTTCTCTTTACATGCAAATATCTTAATTACAGCTGGTAAAGAAGATATTTGTATGGAAATTTATGTATCTTTATATGTTCTGTATTCAGTTTGCCTCAGAAAAAAAGAAAGGTCTTTTACACTTTGGTAACCCAAACAGGGCCTGTTCAGATACACAGAGGTGTCAGTTGACAGAGGTTCTGCTATCCTGTCCTCCATGTGAGCAGAGAAGAATGAAATGAGACCACATCTGATTCAGGAGCCTCTTGACCCTGCCTCTGTTTCTGGTTTCTTCAGGATGAACTCCAGTGTAAACGTGTCTCAAGTTCTCAGGATTTTCTGATGAGTCATCTCCCTGTCTTTTTTTTTTCTCCCAGTATCTGTCCCTGTGGAGGTAAGGCTGACTATGACAGAATCCATCCCATACCTTGCATCACCATTATGGACAGAGGATAACAACCAGATTTCAAAATTACAGGGAGATGAGACCAAGTCTAAAAGAGACCACTGGGAACTGCTCTCAGAAAAAGGACATTATTTTTTGGCAGGGCAAGGGAAGGAGATACGTATATTCCACTGAGTCCTCACCAGTCAAGATACACCCAATGAATAAAATACAACCAATAATCTATGAAGAGGCTATACTGGTTTCAATGAGCTTCTTAGCATTGTACTGGTGTTGTAATGTCTGTTTTATAATATAAACCATGTTTATTTCTACTGAAAACATAAGATGAAACAGACTTACCTTACAGCAGCTAGACGTAATTGAGGATGTCCTACTTCTAAAGGGTATTACAAATTAGAAAGAAAAAGATAAATCTCTCACTGATAATGGCTTTCCTTCACCACATCTGGAAAGAATAAGGGGGCACCTGTAGAATCCCAGGAGATGCACCACAATAGAGTGAGTAAACCATCTGTCCGGGGTGGTTTTGATGCTATTCAGCTTGGGGCCACAGGGGTGAAACAAATGACATTTAAGGCTCCTTCCAGCTTCATGTTTCTTTAAAATGGAATGATTTGGCATTTGTTCATCTGTTTCTAACACTCTAGGGATACAAACAGGGTAGGTGGCCTGTGCATTTGTGTAACATCCATCCTGACCCTCGATTTTACTGTTATTCTTTTTTCAAGGTGATGATGAAAACTGCAAGAGACTCTGGGTACCCAGGCCTTGGCCTTCAGTTGACCTTCCAGGCCCCACTGATTCCGATGGCTTCTCTTCCATACTCCACTGCTACTACCAGAGCACGAGGCCTCATTGCTTCTTGCTTGGACTATTGCCACAGATGGCACTATGCCTTGGTGGTCCTGGTTCCCTGCAGCCCACCCTCCACGCCACTGCCCGATGACCTGTCCCCACATGCAGCCTCATTTACACTAAAACAGATGATGCAACTTTCCACGACAGTCCACTGGCACCCACACCAGAACAGCTGGACTTCCAAGGCCTGCCGCAGTGGCCCCGTCCTTCCTTTACAAACATTTCCTTCCACGCGTCTGCACTTTCGGCCCGCTGAGTGACACACTGTTCTAGGTCACCCTCCTGGTGTGGCAGCCTCCAAGCTACCTCCATGTCTTTGCTCATGCTAACTCCCCCCCCACCCCCCGACGGGAGTGCCCTCCTAAAATTCAGCCCACTGACCACCCATCAACCCCTTAAGATCCACATCATCCCTCTGATTAAATGGGCCTTTGAAATTGGTAATGGTAACCCCTTTGTATGAGTTTTCCTCCCTCTGGCCTGTTGGGGAGTTACAAATTTTCATCTTGTTTTATATTCCCTGCAAAAAATTTAATTTCCTTGGGAACACAGACTGCATTCTATTCATCCTTGCACATAGTCAGGGAATTGAATTGAATTCTGTTCCCAACATGTGGACTTTCTCAATGGCTAGAGGATTTGGCACGAGGGGAAATGAACCAGCATGGACAAAGTTCAGCAGACGTACAAAGTGGATTCTTCATCATAAGGCCTAAGGCTCTCACACTGACTTTGCTGTTGAGAAATCTCGGGGTCTTCAAAATATCGCCAACCCTTTCTAAGGCTCTTCCATAAAATGGAGGCTAATAATCCCTGGCAGCTTACTTCTTCCCTGCAAGTTCTCAGAAGACCTTCTTCCTTTCCAGGCAGAACAGTAAGAGGCTGGTGTGCAAGCACAAACCCCCACAATCAGCATGTGTAAAATGAGCATTTCTCTTTCAGCTGGTTTGAGTGCGAGGGTTTACATGGTCAACTGATGAGCCGCAGAAAGGCAGGAAAATCAGGTGATATTCAAAGCCAGCTATTCATTCACTGATTCCCTGCTGCTACCAGTCTTGTTCTCATCATCACTATTACGTGTGGCTGGAACACATAGATCTGCCCTAAATCTTAACTGGGGATCCCAGTGCTTAGCCCTGCAGGGCATGGAAGTCCCTCCACAAAGTACTGCAAGAGCTCCATGACTGAGTGTAGGTAAGAGATAGAAGAATGCCATGGCCCCATGTTCTTCTACTTCAACTAAAGCACTTTTCTATCTCTCTCTCTCCCCCTATCTACCTTCTCTCTGTCTCTCTGTCTCTCTATCTTATAAGGGTCCATCTGAAGAAAAGATTTACTGCTATAAAAAATGTGTTGGAAAACTATGCAACGAATCCAACCTTGTAAGTTGAGAAGCAAGAGTACTGACCTAAAGTCAGTATCACCAAAGTAAGTGAGGGGCTGAACCAGAACCCAGCCCTTTAAGCCCTATCCAGGAAAAGGATCAGTGAAGGCATCAATGCATCTAAAGATGAAACGGAAGAATACCCACCAAAGTCCAAACCATGAGTTCCCATGAGGTGACAGAAAACAATGCTATTGATGTGGCCAGTCCCCTGTGAAGAGGTGAGAAACCTCAAGACAATGACAAAGACAGACAGGAAGTACCTACATTGCATATGATAAATTCAGGTCAATGGCCAGAAACATATTTATCCCATGTCTGTGGTCACAGCAGGGACTAAATCTTCCTGCCTTCTAGTCACCACATTAGTCATGGGACCCCATAAGCAAAGATGGAAGAACACTCCCCAGCACTAGCATTCCTAAACCCCTGTGGGGAGATGCCCAAAATAACTTCTTCACTTTGTTGCTGGAGTCCCATCAATTGTACCTCAACTTCCTGGTCATCATGTCCTCTCCAAATCATCTTCATACCAGATTGCTGGAGTGTTCCATGCCTCAAAACACCAGGCCCCACCCTATATTCACTTCTGAATTTTGTGGAATGCTCTCATTGCAGGTAGATGTCCACAGCACTACCACTGTGTTGGAATAGGAATAACACAGTCTAGGAAAGTTGAAGGTTTGGAAGTGCTGAGATGGACAAAAGAATCCAAGTAATTCCCATCACTGATAAAACATCAAGAAAGTCTTTCCAACAATTCTTATGCCCATCAGGCTGATTTTTGTCCAATTACCTTAAATATCCCAAAGAGCTGAAGAAGAGGAAGAAAAGAAAGCAAATTTCAATCACTAAACTAGATCCAGGTATTATGGGGAGAAGCTATTTCAAGGCTGGAGGTTGTTCCCTTGTTTTATCAGGAAGGGGAAAAGGTGGCTGTGATATTGAACAGCTGTGGTCCAGGGCAAAGCAATAACAGAGAGTGCTTAAGAGGACGTCAGCTTTATTCTTGTATCTTCAGCCCTGTCTCCCTTCTTTTCTAAAGAAACCAAGCCTCGGGCTCAGTTATCATTACCACTAGAACTTAGTCCCATAGAAAGTAAAACCTAAAAGAGACCATAAAACCAGGATCCAAACCCCAGAACTTACAGATGAAAGTAAAGCCTCTAACTGGACGTAGAGCTGTCATTGAGACCAAGATATCCTAAATAGCAGTCCTGTCCCTCAACGAACTTGGATTCCAAAATGTCTGATATTTTTTGTATAATTACTGTGCAAATCCATTGGCTTTAATCAAGGAAACAAGGTCATAATACCTATAATCAGCATACATCTATCCTCCACACCTTCCTCCGTGTTCATTCCTTCTGTAGCTTTGTGCAGCTTAATGGGACTTAGCATTAAAGTTGTATTCAGAATTCACTCAAGATGTGTATAACATGGCACCATGTCTACAGCAGATGTTCTGGCCAACTAAAGCTCTGAGCATGCCCAGATGTCTGCTTATAACCATGTCTCTCTGCTAGAATGGGGCACCCTCTCCCAAGGCAAAAGAAAAGAACATACACATAGTTTAGGGGCTGTGAACATGAGGAGTCCCAAGCCTTCCCTTAGCCTCCTAATCTAAGCTAGTGAACTCTAGTCCTATCAGCATGCTCTCTAAAGACAGTGACCAATGATTGCACAGTTGCAAAAGATTCCTGTAAGAGTCTGGAATTACAAGTTGCTCATAAAGTTGAGTTCCTCAAGAACTTCTTATAGCCCACCTACCCCTCTTCCAGAACACAGGGAACTCTGGAGTTCTGGGGCCTCTGAAAGGTGAATTAAGGATTGCCCTGGGGCAAAGAGATCCAAAGAAGACAGTCTACAATAGGTAGTGGATCCCTTCACCTCCACTTCAACCAAAAAGTCCTACTGGTTTAAGGAACAATGTGGCTAAGTGCAGTGCAGTATTCTGGAGTGGGTCCTTGGACATTAAAAAGGATATTAGTGGGAAAATTGATAAAACTCAAAGTTTAGTTTCATTAACAATTTGCATCGATGTTAATTTTTTTAGTTTTAACAAATGTTGGCCATGTATCATGGACAACAGGAGGAAAAACTGGGTGAAGTACATATGGGAACTCTCTTTATGATCTTTGCAACTTTTCTGTCAATCTAAAATTACTCCAAATAAAAATATATCTATAAAAAAAGGAAATGGGGGGCACCTGGGTGGCTCAGTTGGTTGAGCGTCTGACTTTGGCTCAGGTCATGATCTCACAGTTCGTGAGTTCAAGCCCCATGTTGGGCTCTGTTCTGATGGCTCAGAGCCTGGAGCTTGCTTCAGATTCTGTGTCTCCCTCTCTCCACCCCTTCCCCACTCATGCTCTGTCTCTCTCTCTCTGTCTCTCAAAGATGAATAAATGTTAAAAACGTTAAAAAAATAATTAAAAAAAAAAGAAATGGCACCATCACTTTCCTTAGGAATGGAATATAGACTCCCCCTCTCCCTGCCCCAGCAGAGTTCTCCTCCAGATAAATAGGAATATGGGTAACAAATTATTAGGATATTCAACAAACAGCAAGGGAACAATCAGACCCCGTAACTGGGCTCTGGCCACTGGGCCGCCTGGATGCGATGCTCATCTTCTGATAGAATCAATTTTCCTACCATGGTGCCTGGGCCTACTAAGGAAAACCTAATGGCCGAAAGCCCAGAGACAAGTCTGCCTGAACCCTCTCCAAAATGGGTCTGCGTCCCTCAAGGAGCAGTATTCCCAGCTACTAATCCTCTTCCAGGCAGTTAAGCAGGTGTCAGGACACAGTATTCTTGGCCTTGGAGGAAAGATCTTAAGACTCAGGGCAGTTGGCAGCCACTTGCCTAGGTGGGGATGAACAGAGTTGTGAAAAGACCCATCCTTTTAGCGCTGTTTCAGATTTCCAACTAGGGGGACACCTACTGGAGTAACAACTGGAATGCTCTCCAGCCTGCATCCCACCCCTTGGGAGGAATAACTTCTCTGATTGGTGGGGGCCAGCATGCAGGCCACATCCTTTCCCCCTTCTGATGGGCATCTGTCTATCTACAGAGAACAGAAATGAGCCACAAGAGTTCTGCCCTAGTAGAGCAAAGCCTGAAATATTCCCAGGCTGCCATGATTGGACAGAAAGTCTAGACTGGGAATTCAGTACGAGGAAGCTCATTGTTGTTGCCCAGCGAGGCCACCATCTGCAACTATTTTATCATGATACAAGTGCACATTATAATCTCCATCTGTCTGGATTCTGTGTCTCAAAGGGCTCAGAACTCAGCATCTGAGCAGGGAAGAGGTGTGCCAGATACTGGGTGAGCCTCCCAAAACCCCAACAAAGAGCAAGGGGTATTGATGTCTCTATGTAATCCTGCAAGTCAGCTGGCTTAAATCACCATCACTAGTTTTTAAGGGTAAAAGTAAATTACAAGTTCTTTCACAGCTCTGGCTCCTCCTCCACACACTTCCAGCTATTTGGCTTCCATCTAAGGGCCTCTCTCCACGTAATACAAAAAATGAATTAATTAGTCAACAAAACTTTGAGAATGTATTTTCTTTTCAATTCACTTGGACTCCCTTTGATTTAGAACATTCCCCCTTTCCCCACCTAGTCAACTGAAAGTGTTTTCTTGTTGGTATGCCTTTTTTTTTTGCTTTCCAGGGGCAATGAATGGAAGCACCAAGATGGCAGGTGGGGCCAAGCTCCCCCATTGTTTACAAATGTCACGTGACACCCAGACTTTGCAAGCAGAGGATAAAAGAGGCACTGCAGGATAATCTCTCCATCTTCAGGATGGCAATAGCAGTAGAAAGTAAGTCTATCTTATCTTAACCTTCCTGATACATCATCAGACATGGAATGAGATGCCATTAGAATGGAATGTTGGAAGAGAAAGGAGTTTTGCTTCACCCATAACGTGGCAGAGATTGCCAGCTGCTCACTACCACACATTTTCTTCTCTTCTACCTGAGAACACAGTTACACTCCATTTCTCAGCCTCCCTTAAAAACAGTGAGACCATGCATGTGACTGGGTTCTTGCCGTAAGAGACAGGTCCCTTTTCCAGATCAGACCCATTAACCACATGCATTCTTTCATGTCCATTTCCCCCTTCCAGCTGTGGAATGGGGATGGATGCCTACGGTGACCAAGGACACCACACAAAGAAGAGGGTAGAGCTCCAGCAGCCTGAACAACTGCACAAAGGAGGGCTACTTCTCCAACAAGTTCACCTGCTCATACTGGTATATGACCTACAAATAGGCTTCTATTTGTGTGGGAACCAATATATATACATTTGCATCTATTCGCTATAGCAGGTGGCCTAGCTTAACGAATACACTTGGGTAAGCCTTATTCAAAATGCCCATTTTGGGATTAGGAAGACATTGTATTTTAGCTCCAATAATAGTAACACTAATTAATATTTATTTAGCATTTATTATCTCAAGAGCTTTATATTCATTAAGTCTTAATCCTTACAGTAAATGCATATGATATGGACTAGTAGCCCCATTTTACAGTTGGGGACGCTGAAAGGTTAAATACCTTGCCCAAGGTTATCCAGCCTGGAATTATAGGAGCTGGGATGCAAACCAGGTAATGTGGGCCAAGAGCCTATACTTTTCATCACTGGCCATGGGGGCACCATGGCATCCATGAAATCAAATATTCTACCAGTCAAATCAGTTTATTCTAGATTATTCCCACATCCAAATGGGTACTGTTGACATCCTCCCAGGGGTTCCCAGGCACCCTGATCTGGAATCGCCAACTCAGAACCCAGTGCCTTGTTATCAAATGCCAGACATGCCTTCTGTCCCCCTTATGTGTCTCTGCCGACATTTTGGCATACTTCCCCTCATATCTCCTGGACACTTGGCTCCACCCCCTACCAAGACTCAACTCTGACTTGGGGTCATCCTTGACTCTGACCTTGGATTTTGTTCCCAGGTACTTATTCCACATGCTTAGATAATGGATTCCCTACAACATCTGCAAAGACTAAACTCTCCTAGATGGGCATCTGTTTGCCAGTCAGACTACTCTTGGTCTGGCCTAATCTACTTTTTGCCTAACTCTGAAGCCCCATTCTGACTTCATCCATTCATTCCTATTTTTATTGGGCATCTATAAGTGCTAGGCACTGCACTAGGCACAAAGGACAGCCAGGTGAACAGGAAGGCACTCTCCTGGTCCTCTGGGTAAGGAGGATCAGAGCACTGGGCCCTCGGATCCTGTTTTTCCCATATTTCAGCATATCGCCTCCCCCCCAAAATAAAAATATCTGCAAACATTTCTATTCTGGAATCCCAGATTCCTCCTCTTCGGGACTCTCAAAACTTTCTTTAATTCCAGATTCGACCGCTGACTCCTTACTGTTGTCTGATGTCCTGAGAAAGGTATGATGGCACCAAAACCCCACCCCTGTCCAAGCCAGTTTAAAAGACATCTCAGAAGTGTAGAGTGAGTGATCCACAGGAGGGAAAGGTATCTGTCACTGGGCAGAGTCTTAAGAAGACAGAACAAATGGTCCTGGCACTCTGGTGCAGACATGTGTGTTTTCTCTTTCTAAATATGTAATAGGAAATCAGGCAGCTCACCTTTGTAAACCGTTTGCGTATCACTCATACATGAGCCAGATGGTGCTTCTTGTTTTAAGAAATTAAAAAGTTTTAAAAAGAATGTAAGGAGGAACTTGTCTCCATCTCTCTTTGTTCTTGTGTACACATCATGGAATCTGCGCTGGGCAGACGAACACTTGTATATGTGAGTGTGCACCTGTGTATACACACACACACACACACACACACACACACACACACACACACACAAGCTCGAATCATCTGCATTTAACTGAATTAGGCACAAGAAACCAGCAAACTCCTAGGCTCAACAGATTTCCGTAACCTACAGTAGCAGAGAGGTGCCAATTTGTCCTGGATGTCGGCTTGCTGAGAGAATCCTTCAGTGTTCTTGCTATATAATAAATCACTGCATTCCCCCCAGAGTCTCAGCTGGTATACCAAACAAAAAGAAATGTTTTGTAAATCACCTGAACATGGACTTCACTCTCAGATTATGAGGACCATATAAACACTAACCAGAGGAACAGGCAAGTACTGATGATCCAGTATTTCTATCAAAGTTGAAACCCTGGGAAGGACATTTTCCAGAGGTGGTCAACTTAAAGACCTTATTCCTCTGGGGCAGCTGCATGATCCCAGTTTATTTTCCAGTGGTCAGGAGGCCCTCCTGTCTGACCTGACAATTACATCTGGAAACCAGATTACCCCTGTGGCTCTCCTGCCTTGGGTATGAAGGGGGACTAAGGAAGATAATATAAGCTATGGTTTATCCATTAAGTAGTGTATTCCAGGCTCTTTACACAAATTAACTTGCTTAACACCAAAATAACTCTGCAAGAGACTATGTTTGTCCTCATTTTTAAAATAAGAAAATTAAAGAGAGTTTAGGGGAAGTGTGTTGGGGTCCCATGGCTGCTAATGGTGGCATTAGGTAACATTAGGTCCCAATGCAGAATACCTTTGTCACCCTCGTATCTTCCAACATGGATAACAAGACTTCAAAGTTCATTACTGATGTGACCTCTGGGAAATCTACTTCTGCCTTTTGTTTTACAGAAAGTGAGGGCGGGGGAGCTGTGCATAGGTTAGGACATCGTGAGCAACTGAACATGAAGATACGATACAGGCTGCTCTCGGAATATGGAGAGTATAATATCTACCACCATCAGTGGGATGCGCAGTTTTCCCGCGGTGCACTGTTTTTACTACCATAACTCTCTTTTTTATTTCATACTCCTTGGGACCAAAGACATACATTTTCAAGCCAGCTGGCCTCAGCTTATGCCTGGCTTAGAACTCCTGAAAAAAGCAATTCCAGATACCTGGAGAGTGGACGTTTTCCACCTCACTCTCCCTTCCTCAAATTCCAATCAGCCCTGGCGCCCACAGGAAGGAGATGGATCTGCCCCTTGTTGCTCTCCCAGGAGTAAAGAGCATCAGTTCTTAGTTGTTAAAGCAAGAGGAAAGCCGTGTCATTTGGTGACTGATAGAGGTGATTTTTTTTTCTTTACTCTTCTGAATCAGAATCAAGAAATAGTAAGTGCACTCCTTGAAGTGAGCTTGAAAGCTGAGTCTGCACACATTCTGGTCAGATATTATTTCCCAAGACCATGGTAAAGCCAGCTGAGAACAGATTGGCATAATCACACATCTGCCTCACACAGAAAAACGATGATCCTTCCCTTGCTTTTATCAACACCAACATAAATCCGAGCTCAGCCAGACAGGCCAGCAAACCCCATTACACAGAACGCAAAGCAATTAAATGGTGCCAACTCCAGCCAGACTCAAGAAATCTATGGCTCATGGCCCTTAGTAATGATACCAATGTCTCTCTTGGAAATGAGTGAAAAAATTAGTCTAGATGCTAAAGAAAGTCTCCGCTTTGGTATTTCCTGGCAGGTCTGCCCTGGCCATCCATCTGTGGCTACTGCTACGTTATACTCCCTTCTCCATATCTGGGGATGTTGGATAGGGCAGGTGGCTCAAGATATGGCCCAGCTTGCTCAGATATACTACCTTCCCAGAAGCCCTTTGGTCTTCTTTGCCTCATATTCTCTCCTGATGGTATATCATCTGCCATCCTTTGGTTGTACCATGAACAAATCACTTCTAACCACAAAGGGCATTTCTTAAATATTTCATTTTTCTTCAGGCCCTGGCTAAAATGAAGTGTCTCGAGTGATCAGTTTTAATGTCTTGGGCAATGTTGTTTAGGCAAAGCCACCAGGAGCATCCAGATAGAACTGATCTGTATATGCCACCCCCAAACTCCCCACCTCCTCGTCCATCATGCCTAGGCTGACAGGACAATCATATCTGAGCTCTTCCACTCATAATATGATCGTTCATTCCCTACATTGATTCCCCACAATGGCTGCCATGCCTCTTGACCTCCAGAAGTTTGTCCCACCCTTCTCTTATGCCACCTATCCAAACTCTTCACCCATTCGATGTCCCTGAAGTAAAATTTACGTATCTCATGAGGCATGTGCCTTCCGATCGTTTTTCAGAAATTACCCGATCTCTGCATCTCAGGCTGCACCCATGTTTCCCTCTTTCAGGGTCAATGACACTCATGCCCACTTGTCCTTTCCCTGGCAATAAAAACACTGTCAAAACCACTCAAATCCATTAGAAGGGGATTTCCAAAGACTAAGGGAGAAAATAATTCTGGGAGAAAAATAAGACACCTATTAACGTATAGAAGTAAAATTGAACGTGATATCTCCTCTCACAATCAGAAAGCTTTTGTTAAAGCCAACCTGCATCTCTCTCAAAAGTTGGCAACAATAACATGCTTTCTTGCTTCCTCTTTCCTAAATCATTGGGGTGATCGTGCTCAGCACCTCATTAACGATTTTTGCTACTTTACTTTGGGTTCTGACTTCTCATTAAGATCTGCCTTTGAAGGCAAGATAAGCCTACCCAGTCACCAGATAATTTCAGAGAATAAAATGTGTTGTGGGTAAGGCTGGATCAGGGACTGAGGTGGAAGATGTTAAAATGTAGTACCAAGTTGAGCTTGAATATGTGTGCATTTGGGCATACACATATACGTATGGGTCCGTTTGCATGAAGAATGAGTATTGATGCAAGTAAGAACACGATGCATATGTCATTGCAACGGAAGAATATATTTGAGCTAAATGTCCAAAGGGAAGGGAGGCGTGAGCTATCGAGAGAATAATACACAGGTATGTCAAGAAGCAGAAGTGGCCAAAGGATGACCATTGCGTGTATGTCTGGGCACGGGTGCGCATGTGTGTTCTCTCGAGTGACAGGGTTAATGGACAATGACAAAGACATGTGAGCGAGGTGCTAGTTCTGCTGCTGAGTCCTGCAGCTGGAAAAGCCACCTTACCCTGTAGTAATCGGTGCTGTAGACATCTCTGGACATGCCGAAGTCCCCGATCTTCACCAGCAGATTGGCTCCAACCAGGCAATTCCTGGTGGCCAGGTCCCGGTGCACAAAGTGCTGGGAGGCCAGGTACACCATGCCTGAGGCAATCTGACTGGCGATGTGGAGCATTTGGGAGAGACCCAGCTCGCCTTTCGCCTGGCGTGGCTGCCCGTCCACAAGGATCATAGCATCTGGCCCATGGGCCCTGTGAAGGGTGGGAGAGAAGACAGGGGACAGGAGAATTCAGGAGATCAAGGGGAGTAGTCTTCTGGATGCCGTGATCTCTGGAATACGCCACAGACATGGATAAAATCTCTCCTAGCCTACTTATTGCCTAGTCTTATCTACCCAATATTACATCATGTGAGTGTGGATATGAGTACAACCAGGTTCCCAGCTAAGATGATGCAGACATACTCTAATGGGTCAGGAAATACATCTACTCTTTTAAACATCTTAACGCTATTCAGGAGTTTCCTGGGTTCTAGATATCTACTACAGAATCGTTAAAAAAAAAAAAAACAAAACAAAACAACAATAGCTAACTCTTACAGAGCCCTTACTGTTCCAAGCACTGCTTTAAGGACCCTACATCTATTAATTTACTTAATCCTCCCACTCCAATTTTGAGATAAAGAAACTGAGGCACAAAATGATCAGATCACCTGGCCAAAGTCACAGTAGTGCTGCAGTGGCCTTATGGGTAATCAGGAGGCGGACTGAAACCAGGCGGCGTGTGGCTCTGGAGAGCTTTAAACTTCAGGGAGCATCATCCAGAGGGCCAACTGAACAGAATCCTGGGCTTCTCCCCCTATGATTCTGATTGGCTAGGTGGAGCTTGAGTATTTGCATTTCCCACAAGTTCACGGTGCTGATGCTGCCAGTGGGCAGTCCACACTGTTGATTAGCAGGGGTCTTGAGTCCACATTCCTACCCTGACCACCATGCTGCCTAGGACTGGGTAACTTTTGTTGGTGGCAGAGCCGGTTGGAGAGACCCTATGACCCTGAAGCCAAGGCCTCTGAAGACTCGGTTGCCCCTCCATCCCAAATTAAGGCCCGGATTTGTTATCCTAATGCCTTGCCTTGTCATATCGGTCACTTTCAGTATTCACTCTTTTTTCCAGAAAGCCCAATGAGCCGTAACCATACCCAGAGCCCTTATTTATGAAGTTGTGGACCAAGGAGCCCTGGTATACAGAGAGGCCTCAGCCTGTTTTACTGCTTCTCCAATTTCCACTGAAAGGAGTCATTAAATATGAACACATTCATTTTACTGTCTCCTGTGGGATCTGCCTACTTCACCCCTCCAAAAGAGAGCTACGGCATCAGCTCACAAAGAAGGGGCATCAGCCAGCAAGCCTGCAATCTTGTCTACCAGGAGAGGACACTGCAGCCTGCCCCTAAGAGCCACCAACTGCCTTCTAGCCTCTTTTTCTCCCTCCTCCCTTATATTGGGAATGACAGTGGCACACAGAGGCACCAGGAGCTCTCTGTAGCCCTGTGTGTGGCACATGGGGCTAAAGGCACCGCTGAATCTGTGGTGAGGGCTCGGTGGAAAATGGAGCATGTCCCTCTGACCATTCCAGGGGGTGCGAGCACAGCCTAAAGATCCTCAATATCGAGCAACAGCACTGCCTGTGTTAGTGACTGGTTCACAGTTCTGATAAAATGGTAATTGTAATAATTTAATAGTAGCTCTCACAGACTGAAAACCCAGCTACATGGAAAACTCATCCAAGTAGTATACAAATATAATCATTCAGTACTCATAACAGCAAACATCTGAAGCAGTTATTAACAGTCTTGTTTCCTAGGAAAGAGAATTAAGGTTTAAGAACTTGCTCTACGTTACATGGGTAAGATGTGACAAATTCAGGATGCGAACCCGGGTCTGTCTTATGATAAGGGCTGAGATCTCCAAGAGAGGAATAAATTTCGCTGTAAAAATCCAAGTTCAGGAGGTTCCAAACACCCTACAGATACTTTCCACTCCTCGGGGGCCATTTTTTGGAAATCCAGCTCATAAGAAAAGTTCATTATCTGCTACGGGCCCTTTCCATTCCCCCTTAAAACCACAGCGCCCAAGGAATGTCTCACTTCAAGGACATGCTCATCAGTTTTTGGTGAGTAGCCACAGTGTTCTATGACTTACATTCGAATTCTGAAAATGTCACTATGGGCCATGGCATTCAATGGAGTTCAAAGGTGGCTAAGACTACACCCTAAGTGTCTAGGGCCTGGTTGTTCAAACCTGCTTCCTGGGACCCTGAATTCCACAGATCCTCACACATGGCTGCCCCCTCCACATCTGGGCACTACTTGGAAGTGGCAGATGTAGGAAGCTGAAGAGTGTTAACTCTGCTCTAGTGGTGAGAAGCTGTCCTCCCTGGGGAAGATAGAGTCTGCCCCCCACCAGAACTTCCAACCCCTGCAACCCCATCCAGAACTCCTGGCTGGGGTTCCATTCTCTTACCAGTTCCCTCAAGAGGACCTCAAAATCCAGATGATCTAGATCCAGGTTTGGGGAAACCCTCTTACCACAAATCCGATCTTTCTAGAATAGTGCCATCCCATTGAACTTTTTGTTCATAAAAATATCATATACTACACTGTCTAACATGGTAGCCACTGGCCACATGTGACTACTGAGTACTTGAAATGTGGCTAGTGCGACCAAGGAAATGAATTTTTGAATTCTATTTAAGTAGTGTAAATTTAAATTCAAATATCCATATGTAGCCAAGGTACTGGATAGCACGGTTATAAATTTATCCAAGAAAAATCTGCTGTTCTTTTTCAACCATCATGGCCTCCTGATGAGCTTGTAACCTTGGGTCTTCTTATTCATCATGAAAAAAGTCTCCACCACAAAGTTTCCCAGGAGGGGTGTAATTAGCTCTACTTTGCGGCACTAAGAAATGTAAGGCACAAAGTGAGAAAGCTATTCAGAGAATCAGGAGAAAGGGCGGTTCTAGAGTCTCTAAGCTGAGAGTTAGAGGCTGGTAGGGGCTCCCTCCTCAGACTCATTCCAGAGCCTTCTCTTGTGGCCAGTCTACTTTGTGATCAGGAAGAAAATACTCCCTTGTCACGGCCCCCTCAATGTTACCCACCAGAAATCAGTGACGAAGGTCTGAAGTTTGCTCCTCAGGAGATGGTATGGAAGATTGAACAGCTACACCTCATTTCTAATCCCCAGACTTAAGTGGGGGTAACTTCTGACTCCAGGTGAAGTACAGGGGTTTAGCAGAGCTGGGTGGGGGGACTAGGGGTGGGGACCGCAGTCCTTGCTTACCTGAGGAACTTGTTGAGGTCTCCGTGCTTCATGTACTCAAAGACCATGATGAGCGGGTCACCGTCGCCACACACACCATAGAATTTGACAATGTGCTCGTGCTGCAGGTTGGTGAGCAACTCAGCCTCCCTCTGGAAATCCTTCCGGGCAGCCAGGGTGGGATCCTTCAGGGCCTGGAAACAATGCACGACATGCTTTTCAGCAACCGGAGGACCAGGGCCTGTCTGTTCCCCTCATGGGAATAAACGTGCCCATAATAAAGACTGCGGGTTCACAACAAATCATGTCATCTCTCATGAAACAGAAACCAACTTTCTGACCCTGTCTCCCATCCACCGGCCAGTGATTTCAATTCATGTTCATCTCAGAGCCTTACACTCCCCCCAAGGTTGGTGTGAACGGCAGAGGGAGGGAGCTGTGGAGGTGGAAAATCTGACAAAGGTCTCTTCCCCTAAGGCTTCCTTCAAGAAATGGTCCCACAGCTAAAAGAAACAGTGGGAAAACCACTGCCCCATTGCTTGAACTCTACAAATTAGCCTTTGCCCAGAGCCTACCAGAAATCAGGCAGGCAACATAATAAAGTCTCCTTGTTCTTTCTACTTCTTGAGTTTAGATGGTGAAGGAGTACGTATTTGCAGAGAAACATGAATGTGTTGGCTTCTAGAAGGCGCCTGTGTCCTCCTAGTAGGAAGGTGAAGGTGGCACTGGAGAGTGAGTGGGGCTGCAGCTATGGGGAAGGCAGTGAACAGGAAGCAGCCTCCGGGTCCACTCAGGACCAGAATGGGGTGAAGTCCCTCCAAGTCCCAGAGCGGGATGGGGAGGTGGGCATCCAGTGGCCACTAAAATGCCACGATGTAGCCCCTGTGGGGAGGGAGAACCCAGGAAGAGCGGGAGGCATCAGACCTGCCCCAGGGCCCAGGAAGATAAATGGGCAAGCAATGGCCAGGAGGGGTGTCAGGTAGGAGTGTGGTGGCTCCAGCACAAGAAGGGCACCGTGAGATTGATGTGGAAGACGCTGAGCACATCGAGGGATCGTGGACAGGGCACTGCCACGGGGATGCAGCCATGTTAGGCCAGAGGAGCATGACCAATGAAGGAGAGGGCCCCTTCCTGCAGGAGACACGGCCTGGGCAGGTGTGCGCACACATTTCTTTGGGCTTCCTCAACTTCCCCACAAGCTCAGAAGGCAAATGGGGCCAAACAACACCCACTTCCTTCAGCCAACACGGTTTAGTAACCTCATGGGACACAACATGAGGCAATGAGGCGGGGGAGGGTGAAGTATGCACACTATGTTCAGATTAGTGAAATCCAGACTGGCATGAGATGGGTTTGCATTTCTCTGCCAAGCATGTGGCCTTTTTGGTGATTTAGGCAGACTGCGCTCCCCCGTAGACCATGGTACCACCAAAAGCCCCCCCACCCCCTCCCCCGCGGCCCCAGCGAGGTCTTTCTCCGGCCACCGCAATGCCCGTTAACTGAAATCCACAGGGCTGCCTCGGCTGACAGCGCTGTGGGAACATGAATATGCAAGCCTCATATCTAGGGGGCCCATCAGACCTCATCAGTCATTAGCACACATTACTGATGATGGACTCGGCACCAGAAGGGCCCTAAACATCACCAGCTTCCACCTGCTCCTTTCTAGAGTTGGGAGAAACTGAGGCCCAGCCCTGTCTGGGAGTCAGTCCACATTCACACGTCTGAGATGACAGAGGCGTACAGTTAAACAGGACCTCAGCCCCTCTCGACCCCCAGAGTTCAGTGGCAGTGCCTCTAGCCGCGGTCTCTCAGCCAGAGGTCAAATCCACTCCAACTTCAACCAATACCACCTTTCATTCTTTTCAAAATTCGGAGCTTTCACCAAAAACGTGTTTGAGTAAACGATTCTACTATTGACAGAAATGTTGGAATTGACCCAGTGTAGCTTTCCCACGTGACAGGTCAGGAAACTGAGGTCTAGAATGGGGAAGTGACTCGCCAAAGACCATGCCAAGAAGCCATAGCTTGAATCTGGAGCCCAGGATGCTTTCCTGTGCAGCGCACCTGCTGGATTAACTTACCAGATGAATCGGTCACTAGGTATGTCCCCAAGGGAACAGTGGGCACAGAGGTTAAACAGTGTGAAAGGGCAGAGGAGAAGGCCAGGAAAGGCGAGAATGTGGCCTGATGGCAGAGGGAGGAGGCCCCACAAGGATGCTGAGCTGGTGGTGCAGACTCAGACCGGAAGGAAGGTGGGCGGTCCAGCCCATCGCTGACTTTGCCGCCTCTGATCTCATGTGCGCTCCTCTTCTGCTCTGGCTGCCTTCTCAGGGAAGCTACCCAGTAATGAAGGAGTAGGCTGCTGTGTGCCCACGTCCAGCAGTAACAATGGCATTTACAAAGCCTTCTTGCTATGGGTGGAAGAAGGCAGGGTCATGGTGAGACAGGGTCCTCTTGGTGACCCAGCTCCTGAGCTGCATGGGCTGGGCCATGGGCAGAGGATGACTGCCGGTGATTTATTTATTTTCATGAAGGATAAGAGGGGGGAGAAAAAGAGGAACCCAGCATGGGTGGGATAGAGGACTACAAAGATTTATGTGAATGCTGGATTTACGAGAAGGAAAAGTAGATCAAATTTGGGGCCAGCCAAATGGCCTCTCTCCATCTCTGTAAATCATTCTCTTGCACCGTCTGGACACCAATGGCAGTCACGGGATATTTCCGTTCTCAGCTCTCAAGCAATGCCAGCCAGCATCCCCAAGCCTGGCACCCTACACTGCCAGGAGGACAGAGGCTCCTCATTTGGGAGACGGGGCACAAAGCAACCGCTGTCTCCTAGTCTCACCACAGCCTTTCTCTGCTGCCAGTTCCCTCTCTGCCTTCACACTGGGATTTCCGGTTCCTGGTTCCAACCTGAAGCTCCTATGTAACTGGCAAAAAGTAGGGTTTGGTATCTGGGGTCCAGGGATGCACATGGCCCCAACCCCTAGGGATAGATGCATCTGGGACAGAGATGACAGGAGGAGACTAACGAGGAGGAAAACCAGCTCAGAGACTCTCCTGCACTGTTCGGGGGCATCCACACACCCAACCCCTTCCTCGGGGCTGGGAAACCTCAAAGTGGATCACCAGTCAGTGGCACCGGTGAGCGCCGGGGGCAGAACTGGTGCTCATCACGGCTGCCAACCATTATTGCAGGGAGTTGGGTCTCACCGACGGGTCTCTGAAGCCGAGGCGGCTCCTACCTAGGTCCTTTGAGCAGTATCCATAGAACAAAGAGATCTGGAATTTGCCCCCTAACTTGTCTCCTTTCTTGTCCCCCCAAATTTGAGGACAACACACTTTCTGATCTTCCTCTCTAAGTGTGCCATCTCTCACGTTCCCCCCCCCCCCAACCAGGCCTGGGTCCCACTGGGGCCCCTTGGTCACATGGAAGGGAAGCCATCCTGACGGCAAGAACACTCGAACTTCTCAGTAGCTCCCGACTCTGTCAAGGTCATTTAACATCCTCCTCTTGTCCAGCCTCAGGGCTGCCGCCTTCCAGTTTCCTTTTCTCTTGCAGGGGGGGTGGCGGTGGCGTGGAGGGATAGTTCAAAGTGTTTGGTTTCATATTGCATTCGCACACCGAAACCCATTTAATATGTGCGGGGATGCACGCATTTCTAAACGTCCAAACTTTTAATATTCAAACACGCAACACGTCAATTAACACTTTTTAAGTATAAAAATCATGGGGTGCCTGGGTGGCTCAGTAGGTTGGGCATCCGACTTCAGCTCAGGTCATGATCTCGCGGTTCGTGAGTTCTAGCCCTGTGTCGGGCTCGGCGCTGACAGCTCAGAGCCTGGAGCCTGTTTCAGATTCTGTGTCTCCCTCTCTCTCTGCCCCTCCCCTGTTCATGCTCTGTCTCTCTCTGTCTCAAAAATAAATAAATGTTAAAAAAAATAATAATTAAGTATAAAAATCATCTTTCTCTTAGTCTGAAAATCTGCAGTCACTTCTTGCTGACACTCTCAAACGATTTTATGAGAGAGGAAGATGGGTAGTTATTACAGACATGGATGCCCTTCTCTCATCTGTCTTCTTAGCTTAAAACTGGCCATTGGCTTCCTGCTGTTCTCAGGATAAAATCCAAACCCCTTAAGACAGTTGATAGGCTCCAAACGTCAGGTCTCCCCATCTCTCTCTGCCTCATTTCCTCCCATACCCTCTTCCCCTTTATTCATTACACTTCAGTCTCATTGGTCTTTCTGTCCTTTGTACCCACCAAACTTTTACCTGCTTCAGGCCCTTTGCACATGCTGTTCTTTTGGCCAGAAAAACTCTCCACCAAGTTATATCCAGCCAAATTCACTGGTACTGTCCATCACCCTCTGAGGAACATCCTGACTGGCATCTATTATGCCCTGAATACTCACTGCTAATTGGATACTCAGACAGATACTTCTGTCCCAGAGGGGAGCTTGCCAAGGGTCAGCTCTGATTGTTTCCCAAAATCATTTATGATCCATCTGTTAATGTCATTGCTTAATGTAATGAAACGTCATAGAAAGCAATGAAATATGAGTACAAAATGTTGGCTGTTTTTATGGAGCCTGAGATGAAGACTTTAGAGAAACCTACTAAAGGTCGGTGTTTAGAAAGTGTTAAGAATAAGAGGAAAACCTATGTTTTTAAGAAATTGGGAAAACAGTAAAAATCTGAGATTCTGCACTTAAAAATGTTTTAAGTGCCTATTCCAGTGCAAACTAACTGAAACTGGAAATCATGATTGCCCCAAACAAAAACAAAACAACTCTCCAAACTAAAGGGAACTCAAGAGCTGGCATTCAGACAAACTGGAAGAAAGAGATTATTGGATCCAAATGATTAAAACCGTCAATAACCACAACATGAATTTCCTGCAGATAAAATTAATTTCATAGGAATAGGCTGATAGCGATGTTAAAACAAGTAAATGCTCAAAGAGAGTGAAGAAATAATTATTTCAAAAAAAAAAAAAAACAAAACCAAGAAGGTATGCCACCAAAAGAGGGAGAAATAAAATTCAGATAACAACAAAACCGTGAACCAATTAGGTATCTCGGAAGTCGATTATGTGGTTCATTGAAGTTAAAACAAAAGCCTCCACAGACAGGACAAGCGCTACACTAGATTAAACCACAAGAATTCATGACTTGGAGCAATGGGGAGACTCCCCCGGGACAGAGCATGGAGAGACACGGGGAACCAGGAAAAGCAGTGACGAGGGGCTCATCCCCTCATCTGGGAAGGAGAAGGCCTGCCTGGATCTGAGGTGGCCCCACCATTGATTCACTGCGGGTCCTTAGGCGAACTGCTTGACCTCTCTCTGTGTGCCTCAGTGTCCACTTCTGTGAAATGGGGATAGCGGCGATGCTTAATGCTTCTGGAGGCCGTGAGAACAAACCTTCACCCACAGACATTACTAAGAGCAGGGCCCAGCATATCGTGAGCACCATAATCAGCATTCTCTGTGAGATGCTGCTGTCATCACTCTGCACATGCCCTCCTCTTCTTCCGGAAACTTCCCTTCCGGGCTCTACTGTGCTAGAATTCAGAGATGTGAGCTACAGAGGCCTGTGCGTCCCCTCTCCTCTTTCATCCCCAGGGTCTCATTCAGTGCCAGGCACATAGTAAGTGTTCAATAAATATTTATGGCATGAATAAATGGGGCATATTTTTAGGAATACGATCAATTTTTGAAAGAAAAGTCTTTTATAGCACACTGAATTATTACAAAACTAATACCAGTGTTTCCTCGATGTAAAGAAAAAATTAAATATTGCCAACACCCCCAGAAGGGCTCCCACTGCATGCCCCGCCCCTCCAGTATTCCTTCTCTCACCCCAAAGGTGACCACTACACTGACTTATGCAGTCCACGGTCTCGGCTTTTGTAAAATACTTGCGACTATCTAAATATAAATCCCTTACCACTAGAGTTCAGTTTTACTTGTTTTTTAAACTGGAAATAAGTGGAATTATATATATATATATATAGAGAGAGAGAGAGAAAGAGATATCTATATATCTAGATGATACATAGCTAGCTAGATGATACATAGATAGATAGATAGATAGATAGATAGATAGATAGATAGACAAATAGGTGGGTGGATGGATGGATAGATAGATAGATAGATAGATAGATAATGGGTACAGGTCTAGAAGTAGCAGTGCTAGGTCACACAGTATGCTAATGTTCTAGAATACCAAAATTTTTCAAAATGATCATACTGCTGCGCCTTCCCACTAGCACTTGGTATCGTCACCACTATGTTGTCATTCTGCTTGGTGTTCACTGGTATCTCAATATGGCCAACTTGCATTTTTCTGATGATTAATTAGGTTGGACACCTTTCTCATGTTCTTATCAGCTATTGGCTATCAGAAGAGACTCTTTGAGATCTTTTGAACAAATGTATTCTCTGTCAAGTGACTATTTAAAAGAGGTACCACCTATTTAAAAATATAAACCACATATTATCAGTCTTACACTACCCTTATGCACAAATTACGCTCTGTCTTGCCCTGCTCTCCTTCTTTCTTGGGTCTTCTTTTGTCTCCCCAGCAGACTACAGGCATCTTCAGAACAGAGGCTGTGATGTCTGCTCCGTCTCCCCTATGGCAACCACCGGGCAAAAGATTCTTGCCAACTGATTTAAAACCACAATTTGGGGAAAACCTAACCTTGGGTTATACTCAGATGTGTTCTCTGAAAGTCCACAATTACCCTGCACCAATATGAGAACAGCCTCAAGAGGAAGGAGCCTGCACAAAGCAGTAAAATCTAAAGAGGATGAGAAACAGGAAACACCATTTCTCGACCGTTCTCTAGAGTAAATGAGTGTCTTCTCCAGGGGCTGGAGTCTGGGTGGATCCCCTGGGCTGCAAATGTTGTAAAATCCTGGGGCACTCGTCTCCTCCACATTCCCAGACCCAAGGAGAGAAGAAAACCATCTTAAAAAGATGAACACAGAAACACATTTTCTGCATTATCCAATCCGGGTACTGTCCTTTAATGCCTGACCACTCAGTGAGGAACATTTCCCAAGGTTTGGGGCCATCATTTCATTTCCTGCTCAAAGCACAAAAATGTCCATTTCATTTACCAGTCCCCAGACGGATATTGGAATGCCCAGTGGATTAGTGTCTCCCGATAAATTAAAAGTTTCAGAGCAGTGCAGAATCCTTGTTTGGAGACAAAATTAGAAATCTTTCCACTCCCCTGGTCCAAGCTGTTTAAAGACTTTCTTGCTTATCTGACCATCCTGCGTCTATGGAGGTACACTGAACAAGTTTATTCTCAGGCAGTCTAGCAATAATAATGATTAGCCTTCACAGAAAATATACTCTAGTTCCTTATTTATTTTCCAGATCCTTGGTCAGCAGACAATGCCTACTTTTGTAAAATATACATATATTTTTTCTAATAGATGTGTGTGTGTGTGTGTGTGTGTGGGGAGAGAGAGAGAGAGAGCAGTCGTAACGGGTAGCATATGGCCCTCAAAGCCTAAGATATTTATTATCTGGCCCTTTTAGAGAAAAGGTTCAGACCCCCTATTCTAGCTGGTCAGTGTAAGCTTGGAAGGCCATATGTCATGTGTCTAAGCACATTCAATAAGACCAACATTGAGAATGATGGTGATAATAAAAACCAGTAGCAAGTACTCTTTATTGAGCATTTACTATGTCCCAAACAATGGAGGAACAATTTTACATGTTGTGTGATTTCATCACCAATGCTTTTAAGGAAGGATATTGTATTTCCCATTGTACAGATAAAGAAACTGAGGGCTGGAGATGTTAAGTGTCTTGTGTGAGGTTGCACAGCTAATCAGTGGCAGGGTGGGGTCTCCCTCAGGCTCTCTGACTCCCCCGCTATCCCTGGGGGCTGCAGAGCATCTGTGGAGGCCATCTGCCCTCCGTGGACAGGCAATATGCAGACACACAAGACTGTGAATATACAGACCCCAAAGTCACAGAAGCATGGAACTGTCATTGTGAGTGGTTTGGTTGGAGCCCTCAGTGCTAAGGGTGGGACCCTTTTGAGGTCCCAGTGAGAGTCCTCATGGGGGGGCGGTATCTCTTGTTCTCAGCCCAGGACACCAGGCAGAATTCACCCTCCTCTCAGAGGACTTCCTGTGGCACCCATGGAGGTCAGTCCACGCTCCAGAGCAGGGCTCCTGACACCTACTTGGCCCTCGTCCGTACAAATCATGTTCAAAGATTTGTTTAGCACTGATTTATAGGAGAAGCTGTTCTCTGCAGGCTGAGTGTGGGGGTGGGGAACTGGTGGTAAGTCTTCTCTACCACCCCACACAATTCAGCTCCTGCACTGCTGGCTCAGCAAGACAAAAGTCCTGTGGTTCCTGGGTCCATCTAAGTACCTGCCAGGAGGCAGTTACCCTCGGGGGTCTGAACCCGGATCACATGCGTGGGGGTATAAGAAATTTTTCCGGGTTCACTCACTAGTCTCCCTGTGCTTAGTTATAGCTGGTCCTTCCCCACTCTTCTCCTTCTATTCCCAGTGACGTCTGCTGCCCTTGACCAGGGCTCCCAGATTCTCCTTCAGCCGCCCACCCTTCACTCAATTCTATTCCTGAGAAACGTCAAGTGACTCTCCAGGCACGGACGACACATCCTGTTGAGGTCTCTGAGGAGGGAGGAGGGCCAGCTGGGGACAAGGATGGGGACCCAGGCCCTTTCACAGGCTAACGTGCTCCTCTAGCTGCACCTCAGGCACAGCCCCCTTAGGTGCTGTAGTTCTTGACTTCCAAAGTCAGAGGAAGTCGGTGTGGATCCAACGGAAATCTCGCTGCCCTTAGAGCAAGGGCCCCTGATTACAATGGATGAAGAATGCCCCTTCACACCAGGAATGGAGCGAGCCTCTCCCGCCTGCTCCCCGGCCCCCAGCACCCCCTCTTCCTTCCTGGGACCCGCAGACCTCTGGGATTTACCTTCACGGCCACGAGCATCTTGTCCTTGGTCGGGCTGAGGTTGTAGCACTCGGCCAGGAAGACCTTGCCAAAGGCTCCCTCGCCCAGTTCCCGCTTCAACACGATGTCCCTCCTCTTAATGTGCTGCACGTCTGTAGGAGGGGGACAGAGGGGAGAGCAGCTGATCAGTCCTAGGCACCTGTCCTCATGACAGCAGGGGGTTCTACTTCTGGGTCCACAGCCAGGGAGAGGCAGACGTGGCCAGGAACCCCAACTCGGGCATGACAACGGGCATCATGTTGTGGTTTCAGTCTGACGCAGAACCAAATCTCACCTCTGTCCCTGACCCACCCCAAACCTGTCTAACAGCTGCCTCAGCTGGAAAACAGAATCAACAGTAGCTAAAGCACAGGATTCTGGTATAACTAGCTAGTGTGTGTGTGTGTGTGTGTGTGTGTGATATACACACATATAGATCAGTCTCAACAGCTACTCTCATGTCACAGGAATCCCCTGAGCATAGTGCACATTCTGATTCAGTCAGTAGCTCTGAGAATCTGCACTTCTAACAAACCCTCAGGTAACCTGTGTGCTGTGGGCCCTTGGACCGCACTTGGAATCGTGAGGTCTCTGGGGTGTTCAAAATCAGGTTTGAATCCTGACTCCACCTCCTTGCTCGTTTTTTGGGCTTGAGGAAGTTATTTCATCCCAGTGCCTCGATGTCCTCATCTATAAAATGGGATTAACACCAATACCTTTCTTGTTGAAGTCTTGTAAAGATATGAGATAATCCATTTGAAGAGTTTGGCCTGGCACCTGGGACAATGTGTGTGTGTGTGTGTGTGTGTGTGTGTGTGCACGCACACACATGCACACACATGATTCTTGTTATCCAAGAATGGCTGTGACAATCCTAGCACGGTGCCTGGTTTGTGATAGAGATGACTCTGTGGCAGCTAAAATTATCTGGGGGAAGCCTTTACTTGACAAATCCCTCTCCTCTGGAAGACCAATGAGATCATGAAAGCCAAGTCCAGAGACTGTCCCAGAACCACGGTCCAGGCAGAGAACAGCCGCGACCCCCTCCACTAATTCAGCAGGCTAAGTCCATCTGCCAGGAGAAAGCAGAGATATCACCTCAGCCGTCCCATCTACTTGGAAAGAATGCTACGAAGGAATAGAACGAGCAGGGGGCTAGTGACGTAAGGCACAAGCCAGAGGTTCGCTCACTGACCTTCCCCTTAACTGTGCAACAGGCAGAAACCCACTAAACATCTGTATTAACACTAAAAAGAGCATTGCAGAGCCAGGAAAGAGGATTGTCTCCGATGACCTTGTCACAAACTGAAAACCGAAGACAGAGGACTACGGCAGACTGTCCCCATGAGCGAGGACACATGTGACAGGAACAGACGAGGGTGGCTGCAAGGCTTTGCTTAGTGTTTTGGTTGGCTTGGGAATTCCTTTCAGAATAGACTATACAAACCTCTTTGTTTTTGTTTTTGTTTTGTTTTTTCCTATCAGAATTCTTGGTCTCCCCACGGTGTCCCAGATGACCCGCGGATCTGTGGGAGGAAGCATTTACAGAGCATTTTTCTCTCCTCCCCCGCAAGACAGAGCTGCAGGCTCCCAGCGGCTGGTGGTCGCTCCTCACGGGCCACGTGACTGCCAGGTGGCTGCCGTGCTCTGCAGGGCTTTGCCCCAGTCTTCGCAACAAGGGAATTAAAAATTGGTTCCCTTCTTTACACCCTCTGTTGCTATTTCTTAGCCTCTGAGGAGTGGTATTTGTCGGCCTTGAAGGGGAAGGCTAAAGAGTCTCCCACTGAGACAAAATGGGAGGTCAGGACCTGTCTCGGGGGAGGCCATCTGCTCATCACGGCATAATCATTCCCGGGTGACTAGTGATGACGCACGGGGTCCTGCAAGGTGAGCATCCTGGCATGGCCACAGAGCGGAAATGGGCTGGGAAGGCAGCTTTATAAGGCCACGTCTGCACTTCTGAACATCGCAAGGACTGGTAAGGAATGAGAGGTCAGGGGCACCTGGATCGAGACCTGGATCCTCCACACAGTATGGGCTTGGGGGCCTCACAAAGCATCTTAGGACTCAGTTTCCTTATCTATAAAATGGGTGTGGGACGATAACACAAGTTCTACTTACCTACTACACGAGCCATTGCATATGAAGGTTTGTAATTCCTTAAGTCTTCTTAAGTGTTGCATCATTATGGACATTATTTTACAAGCAGGAGAAACAAGGGACAAGTCAGGAGTCCCCAGCTGACGGCTGAGACGGGACTAGAATCCAGAGCATCAGGACAGGCCAGAGTAGCCAAACCACTAGGGACAAGCTCCCTTTGGCCCCAGACCCCACCCCAGGCCCCAGCCTCCCTCGGCACTGTAAGAGGGCAGTGTTGTTCTCAAACCTGAGCTGCCACAGAATTATCTAGAAGGCTCGTTAGAGCAAATGGCTGGGTCCTTCTCCCAGAGATTCCCATTTGCTAGTCTAGGTCGGGGCCTAAGAATTTGCCTTTCTAGTAAGTTCCGGAGTAATGCTGACGTTGCTGGTCCAGGCACCCCACTTCGAGAACCACTGGAACAGGAGGGCATGGGAAGGGGAGGAATTGGCCAGCTCTTAACAGACAGTCGTGTGTCCACAAATGCTGTATCCGTTTTTCACCATCCGAAAGCCTGCAAGCCTGGACTTACCAGAGGCCCTCCTCCCCGCCGAGCTGTGCAGCCTGGGCTGCATCAAGGTCCCTCTCGGGGCCTCAACTACTCATGCATGTGATGGTGATCATGCCTCTCTCGCCTCCTTATGTTCCTGACACACCCCCATAAAGGCAAAGCTAACAGTATATAAATCTCTGGGTCCCTTGGTCCAGCTCTGGGCTGGGCCACCTCACCAGCCCTGCGAGCTCTCCTCACTCACGGTAGCTGGGAGCAGGATGAAAACGGAAGGACGGGGGAGCTCCACAGAGAGCGGGCTCTGGTGTTCAGCTTCCGAGTCTCAGAGCCCACTCCCTCCTCTCCCTCCCTCGGCAGCAAGAATCACAGGCCCTGAAAGGTTCGGTCAAGTCAGGTGGAGGCGGCAAAGAGGGGACCGTTTCTCAACTCTCCCTCCACATCCCAGGACTTGACAGTGTGGCAGCAGCTATGGAGCCCCAACCATGGGAGGGGGCAGCGTTAACAGCCGTGAGCCTTGCACAGTCATGGCGGCGGGGGGGGGCAGGGGGGAAGGTAAGCACGTTACTGCAAGCACGAAGCAGAAGCCTCCCACGGACCCAAGTGTCTTCCCCAAATCTGCAAACAGATCTTTTCCAAAGACTTGGAAACACCCAGTGGCTCAGAATAAAACAGGCCTGGCTCACTCTAGTTGTCTTCAGGGAGAAGTATTTTGAGAGTAATACCTGAGCTTTGTCCACAAAGGGGGAGGGGAGATGTAGAAAGGGCAACGGGAGGAATGGAAAATAAAAACAGCTTCCATTCCACCACAAATCCTCCCCCAGGAGAGAACACCCTCCCCCCGCTCCCCACCACCAGCCATGGTGGTAAGAAGTTCCACAAGACACCTGGAGGCTTCCGCAGAGAGAGGCTGGGTTTGGGCCAAATGCATAAGGCAAATCACTTCCGCGTGGACAGCCCCATGAGCCAACAAGACTCAAGACTCCACAACACCATCCGAGCAGCTGCCCCCCACCCCCCACCTAAGTTGGAAGAAGTAGGGCAAAGGGAAGTTAATCGATGGCCAATCCTACTCTTTGGTCAAATTCAATTCTGATGATAAGCACCGGAGACAAGGGCTATTGTGCCCCATTCACGGATGGGAAAATGGAAGCAGGGGCAGCTTCTTAAAGTTCACAAGGCCAGAGAGTGGCCAAGGAAGGACTCCCTCCCTCATACGGCTCCCCAGCTCACGTTCCGTCCACGCCTCTCTTCCATCCTACCCTACTTCATGGCCACCAAGACCATCCGGTCCACAGAACGTCGCCCCTCCACCTTCCCTCCTTCCAACCCTATCCGACTCCTCTTACCCTGCTCATCCTGGACTCTATCACCCAAGGCAAAAGGAAGGTGCACCTTCCCAGAGGCTCGGGGGAGGAGGGGTGGGACGGGAAGAGTGTGGGAGGAGAGGGCGCTGCTCGGGCCCTGGGGATGGCTGGAGTGAGCCATTCCCATTTCTGACGTCCTCGTGTCTGTTTGGGCCCCTTTTTGTGCTTATTTTTAGCTCACACAGTGCTGCTCAGAGCTGCCTCTGGTGAAGCCATTTGACCCGCATGCCAAAAAGTGATGGATTCTCCTAGGAGGAGAGGGCATCAATCTCCTTTTACTGCCTGGCTGGCTGGCCCAGCAGAGTCTGGGTCACAAGGCTCAGACGCTGGGACACTGGCAGGGGAGGAGGAGGGAGAGGGACGCACGGCCCAGGCCGTGGGAACACCTCCCACTCTCTAGCAAGGAGGGGCTGCTACAGAGAGAGCCAGGGGGCCGGTGCCCGGTAGGAGGGGTCTTTGAGAGATGTCGCGGGCTCCTGGAACTTTCTGGCCTGACTCTTCCTTCCTTTCTCCTTTCTTCGACAGAGCCCCCACTTGGGGTCTGCCAAAGGAAGCCATCCGTAGGGTTTCTCGTTCCTGCCGGACAACTGGTTCATCAGACAGAACAGAATGAGGGTTTCTGGGTTTCGGTTACTGCTCCATGAATTTTCCTCTGCAGCGAGGACCAAGATATTTATACCATATGGATGGGCCTCCCTGCTGTGAGGTCTTCCAGATCTGGAGTGAGCTTGACCTAGGGCGAGATCATGAACCCAAGCAGGTCACAGCCACCTCGGTAGAGAAGGTCTCGGAGCCCGTACAGTTCAGTGGGCAGACTGTGGTTACCCCCTCATCCTCGCCATGTTCCCCTGGGGGAGGTGCCTCACCCAGTGCCTTCTGTGACCTACACAGGTCCACCGAACAGACAGACATGGCCAGAGATGTAGGTGACCACTGTCAGCCCCACGTTCTGGGGAAACAGGGATGTGCCAGGCATACACATTACTCAGCGCTGCCGACCAGGGACGAAGAGGAGGCATAAAACCCCCCAAAATGGTGTGGCTGAAAAACCGAGGACTTGGAAAAAGAGAGGGGTCTGTATTTGAACCCTGACCCTGCCACTCACTGGGCTGCATCCACCCTCAGGCTCTCGTTCCTTATCTGTAGAATGGGTAGGTGACTTACCCACTCGGCAGAGTTCTCAGGAGGACAGGTTTAAACTTTCTGGATAAGAGAGGTAATTGGAGCGATCTGAAACACGACGGGCATTTAATGCAAGTGTGTTCCTTCCTTTCTACAGGATTTTCATTTTACCTGAGAGCTCAGTCTACTGTAAACAAAACAGTGACTTGGAAAGAAACCTGAAGAGGGGTCAAGATATCCTCCTGAAAGAAAATGGCTGAGGCTGCTCCTGGGTGGGGGGTGGGGGGGCCCTCAGCACTGACTCAGGGGGCCGGCGGCAGCCTGTCCGAGCCTGCCACCACCACGTCCAACCTCCTCCCTCTTCAGAGTCCAAAATAGTTTGTGGGAGGAGGTTGGTCAGACAATGGAATAAAGACATCGAAGGTAGAGACAGCCACCTAGTAAAGATTACTATTGATCAGTAGGGGAAAAAACCCCAGATTTCCCAGGGTCGGTGGTTATAAATAATTGTGGTCCTGACTCTGCTGTATGTCAAGCAGCAAAGTCACGCCCAAAGGCTGGCATGCTCCCTCAGTCAGACCCAGAATGTTTTAGCAGAAGTCCACTGGCCACCTCGGTGCTTTGGCTAATGATTGTTCTAGGAGGGCGTGCGCCCAGGCAGCACCCAGACCGTCCTCCCCTGAAGGCTGTTTCCTAAGGGACTCAGAAGCAGGCCGTCCCAGCAGCCCGAAGGGACTTTAGCCCTTAGCTAAAGCCTGATGGGTTCTCCTGACCACCCTGTCTTCCCTTCTCACCTGACCCGTTGTCATACCCGGTTCCTAACTTTCTCCCATCAACTCTGTCTCACTCTGGGCTTGTCTCTTAGCTTATGGTGTTACCCCTGGCTCCCTTACTAATAATAAAAATAAGTTCCGTCAATAGAGCACTCACCCCGAGCCAGGCACCATGCAGTGTGCAACGTGTGGTCTTGCCTTCACAGCTGTCTTAAACACAACGTGCTGCTGAAGTTCAAGGTGATAAAGCAATGCGCTCAAGGTCACCCAGCTGGTAGAGGTGGCCCATCAGACTCTAGAGTCCAGTGCCACCCTGCTCCCCGTCACTCGTGACAGCCCCCTCACCTCTGTCACTTGTACCCTCGTGGAAGGCGCTGCTTTCTGAACCGGCAACTGTGATTGGTGGAAACCAATCCCATCCCTAAGGACAGACACAGAATCATTTCCAGTGGAACCTGTTCTCGCCACCCTCGGCTGTCACCCTCCGAGCTCAACACGGGCAGCAAGACGGCCTCCGGAGATGAGGTTGGCATCAGAAGGCAGAAACCCAAGGCCCCCTCACAGACGAACAGAGGGGCTCGACAGCCTTGGGGCTCTCACATTACAAGGTAAGTCCTGAGGGCGCCTGTGTGGTGAAGGAGGAGGGAGATTCTTGGCAGGCAAGGGGGGAAGAGGGAACAAGAGAGGAATGAAGAATCTCTGAGAATTTGCACTCGCCGGACCCCAGGGTCTCAGGCTGCCAAAAATGCTCAGAAGAAAACATCAATTCAATACCACACATTTAATTGCACATGAAATGGAATGTCTTTAAATGGAAGAATAACATTCCCGGAGCTCCAACGGTGGGTGTTTGAAGTGGCAGGAGGGAGACGGAGGGTCAGCTCTGAAATCTCGGAGGGGGAAGGAGACTGCCGAGAGAGGGCAGGACGCCTGCTTTCGCTAGAGGTAGGAATTTCTGCCTGCCAGTCCAGACCCGTCCTCTCCGCTTCTCACGGCCCCACTGGCTGCATGTGGCCTCACGCCGCCGGGCGGCGGGGCAAGAGGAATGAATTTCCCCTTTGGTCTTGCTTAAGAGCATAGCCAGGGAAGCGTGCACCCTGGCCAGAGGCAGACCCTGTGCGCCGGCCGCAGCTGACCCGGCCAGTCCTCCGCCTGGACGGAAAAGCGCAGCGGGGCTGACCCATCCCAGTAAGCCACTCTTGCGAAGCAATCCCCAGATGACTGACGGGCTAGGAAAACAAGAGGGCCTCCTGAGTTTGTGTCAAGGATCGGTCTAAGAGAAGACGTTTCAAAGGCTGGAGAGCCGGCCCAAGGAAAGCTGCAGAATTTTTCTTGGAGGTCTAGAATTTAGCATCTGCCTCTGGCTACTCCGCAAACGTGGGTGGGGGGTGGGGGGTGGGTAACAGTGATATGGAAAAGGACTGTCTGCTGCTGTTGCTGCCCTGGGATGAGGCTGACCGGACTGCGAGAACCTGAGGTTTCTGCTGGCCAGTCCGCGTCCCATCCTACGGCTCATCTAGCCGGACGGGGGCTCCCCTGGCCAGCGCGAGGGCTCGGCAAAGGGTGCTGGCAGGCGTTCAAGTCAAAGAGCAACGAGGTGTGTTGTCAAAGTCGGTATGCTGAGCCCAGCAGCGGGCACCATGCACAGCAGGTGCTCACTAAATATCTGATGAATGCACGAATGTACGAGAACTCCCTTGGAAGCATTGCCGGGGACTCCGGCGAGGAGAACACCGCAAAGAGGGAGGAAGAAGGGAAGCAGAGGGAGCAGTAAAAAGAAAGGAGAGATGAGTGAGAACGGGAGAGGATCCAGGAAGTTGCAAAGAGCAGCCTTATTTATGTCCTGGCTCCACGACCGGCCCCGGGAACCGGGAACACATGGCACCAGGACCGCGTGGAGCCCCACATGCCTACCCTCCCTCTGGGCGCTCCGTCTAAGCAGCGTGGCTCTGCGGTCTCGTGTGAGGAAGCTCAGGGTAGGCCGGGGCTCCCCTCGGGGGCACGTGCGCGCCCCGAGGCTGGAGGTAGGGGGCTAGGACGCCGAGACGCCGTGTTCCCACCAAGATGAATAAATAAATAAGACACCCTGCTGTTTCTGGAAGCGGCAGAGGGAGAGGATCAGCAGAGGACTGTCTGTTCTGGGGTGATTTCCAGCTCACGTTTCCTGACACAAGCAGTTCAGGAGACAGCGGGAGGAAAGTTCAGATGTGTCCCTGCCCGCAGGTGCTGCCCCTGGAGCTGCACCCACGAGCTCAGGTGTTTACTGACACCCGGGGGCCCCTGCCATGCGCCTCCCCAGCCAAGTCTGCCTTGTGTGCCCACTGGCCTCGTCTACGTGTCGCGCTGGTCCATCCCATGGTGAGAGGACCCCTCTGGCTCTCATTAAGCACTGACTGCCCGAGAGTAAAGAGCAAAGGAGCTCCCTGAGGAAAGCATCTGGAATTGAGCAGCTAGGTGCTGAAAGATGAAACTCAGGCTCCAACTGGAAATCTGTCCCTCCAGCAACTTGCCTGGCGCCCATCCTCTCCCCTTCCTCTGGCCTGGATCTTTCCTTTGCAACCTGACGGTGACAAACTCTCACTCAAAATGCCCATACGAGGGGCTCGGTCTGCATCTCAGTCTCCCCAGAGGCCCTCCTCCGCCAGCAGCTGCCCAGGGATGCTGCTTTGGCTTCTCAGCCTGCGCATCTGACTCTGTCCCCCAAGTCCATCTTGTGGCATTGCGGCTTTTCACCGGCAAACAAATTGTTCAAGCTTGTACCTTCCCGGTCTGCAGCTCCAGGCCAAGACACAGACTACAGGGCACTGGGGAGCCTTGAGGTGGGCCAGAGGACCAGTCACCCACTCACAGAACACGCCGTCAGCCTCGAAGACGACCAGCTCCCTTATATCCAAGAGGAAGCCGAACCCGTTCACGCAGGGGTGGGGAGGAACGGGCGTTATAAGATTTGTGTAGGCAGAGGCAACGATACATCCAAATATACAGAAACGAGCACAAAAAGAAGAAAGGACAGAAGGGGGCCCTCTTATAAGTAAGCAGTAACAGCAAGGTGAATGAGGCAGGAGTGGGTATGAGTTCACGTTCAACAACACATTTTTGGAGGCAGCAGTTGGCAATTTTCTAAGCCCGTCTCAAAGCTTCACCGTTTTCATGAGTGAAATTAAGAAAATACCCCGCTTGGGGCGCCTGGGTGGCTCAGTCAGTTGAGCGTCCGACCTCAGCCCAGGTCGTGATCACAAGTTCAAGCCCCGCATCGGGCTCGGTGCTGACAGCTCAGATCCTGGAGCCTGCTTCGGATTCTGTGTCTCCCCCGCTCTCTGCCCCTCCCCTGCTCGTGCTGTCTCTCCTCCCGCTCTCAAAATACATAAAAACATTAAAACAAATTTTTAAAAATACCCCACTCAATGAATTGTCATGAGGGTTCATAGCATACTGTGTGTATAGTAATGTGTCCAAAGTGTGTTAAATATACTAATGACTGTAAAGTTTCACAAGGGAGCATGCCAGCTCTTTCCTCCCACTCACCCCCTCCTCAAACGCTCCATGATCTCTGAGTATTTACTCTTTCCAATCCTTAATTTCCTCACCTGTAAAAATGAAATAATTTTTAAAAAGTGCCAATTGCATGGCATTGTTGTATCTGCAAATGACACAGAGGTGTTAACGCTTAGAACAATGCAGACGCACAAAGTAGGTGCTCAAATCGCATTAGCCCAGAGCATCAATGCCTTCGGGGTAGTCTTGGGTATGCCACTGAGAACTCGGAGAACCTGAGAACCTGGCCCAAATCCCCAGGCTTTTTCTTTCTAAATTCCCTACGTAGATGCATAAAATAGGTCCAACAGATGGATGGATTGCTCACTCACTGTCCTCTGAGCTCCCGTCATGGATTCACGCCTGAGCGTCTTTACCCACACTGTACCTCCAGCTGGGTACTCTTCTCCAGCTCCCACCAGGAGAAGTCAGCCCGTGCCCCCCAGGCAACTCCAATCCCACCCGCTCCATCAGATCTCCTCCCAGTCTTCCTCGAGATCCTACCATCCCCTCAGCCTGTCTGTGCCTGGTGCAGAAACAGGTGTCCTGGGGCCCCCCTCTGCTTGCTCTGCTTTTTCCCCCAAGTAAACTCAACTCACCCCAGGCAGCTCACAGAAAACAAGCTGAGCACATGCTTGCTACCTCACTGGAGAGAGCGAATGACCTTAGCAAAGGCCAGTAGGGGATTTTTACATAATATACGCGGGGTATCTTGAGACACAGGGCCCTGGGTTATTTGTGGGCACAGGGCCCAGCCCTTAGATCTCCCACATTCACCAGCTGCACAAGGTTGCTGCTGTCCCGTGGCCTGCAGAAGTGTGTGTGCTCTCATTCTTCCCCTGAGCAATGGACTCAGTGAAGATCTCAGTTTAGGCAACCCTAGGAAGTGAACAGGTCTCCCAGTGAGGCCATGGGGCCCCATCTTAGGGCCCTGTGGGAGGCCTTTCTTTACAAAGGTTCAACTTTAATTCTGCTTAAAGCAGGAGGCAGGAGGGCTCAGTCTGAGAGAAGGTGAGTGCGGTTCCCAAGGGAAGGGAAGGCAGGACACCCAGGCCTTGGGAATTCAGAAACGCATCTTCCCTTCTGGGGCCCTCAGGGTCTTTCAAGAAATCGCTTTCCTCAATGCAGGGCTTAAACTCAGGACGTAGTTGGAACCGTCTAGGTCATACCTATGCCCTCTTTGAGAGGACTTCCACGCCTGGGGGCGCGGGATGCAGGAGATGCCTCCCAGTGGCTCTGGTCACCCTGCTTCCTGTCTGCTCCGAGGGGTTGTGGTGACAAACCTCACCTGCTCATCCCCACATCCGCCCCTGCCCAAGGGGTCGACAGCTCCCTCGGTGCTCCCTGCTCAGCTCAGCCTCCTTCCTAGCCCCCTCAACAGAGTGCTCCTTGCTGCCGGCTCACCACCAGGCCACCCCGTTATTCCTGGCCAGACTCTCCTTCACCTGACCACACCTGTTCTGCCAGACTGTTGCAGAGCCCCGAAGCTCACCTCCACGGACGGCAGAGGCTGTCAGGGACCTGGGGAGTCAGCGGCTGGGCTCCTTTCCAAGGGGATGTTCCCATTTCCAGCCCCCACTCCCAGAGCTGAGGTATCTGCCAGGCGCCTCCCCCTCTCCAAGCCTCCCGCTCAGGTCCTCACTGTCTTCAGCCTTGTATCTGACGGGTTCAAGGTCAGAGGCCAGAGCCCACGGGTCCCCGCCACGCAGGCCCTTGGCGTGGGTAGCCCGTGCTCAGAGCAGCCAGCAGATTCGTTCCGCACGGCCTCCACACTCCCGGATCCGAGCCTCCCCTGTCGCAGCCCGTTCGCTCTGCCAGGTGTTTTCCCCACCACATCCTCTGAGCTGACTTCCAAGAGTTCCCCCACACCAGATGTTAAACGCACTGGCCGGTGGCTTCCTGGCCTGTCTCCTGAACCCCGCCCCCCCACGCCCCGTAATTCCACAAAAAAACAAAAACAAAAACAACACAAACAAACAAAAAATGACAGAGAAAAAGTTGGAACTGGTGGAATGCTTGGTACCACCTGACCCCTGGAATCCCTCCACGGGCTCGGTGGCTAAGGTGAGGTCCATCCAAGTTCCACACATTTTAAGCTGCTTCTGGGGCACCCGTAAAGTCATCAGCAACACTTATATGGTGCCTTGGATCAGAAGAGAATTCTTTCTAGTTCTTTTTGGCGCCAAAAGAAATAGAGTCACATAGACATTTGGGCTTTGGATGGTATCTTACCGGTCCTTCGGAAGATCCCAGAAATTGGGGGTCAAGTGGCTCTTAGGACCAACGTCAGTGGAAAATTTGGAGATGTCACTGAACATCATTAGATCTGTGTTGCTGACAAGTGGCCAGCTGTCATGGTTAGATCTGGGCACTCTTGGGTAGTCCCCAAAACACCAACATGGGGGCTCAAGGGCACGAACCTCAGGAATCCACGTAAGACAGACTCAGGAGCCTGGCTAGCAGCCATGTTCCCGTTGCCTGCGGGTGGACCTCAGCTCCCTCTTCCCACTGGCCTCGGGGACTCCTCCCCTTTCATTTTTCAAAAGAGACTCTTGTTCGGTGTGGTCACATCTACACACCCTCTGTCCCCTGTGCTCATCATTACCACAGACCGCGGTGATCTTCCTCTCCTGATGCTTACCTGCCCCGTTCTCCACTCGCTCTCCGAAAACAAGCCCTTCCAACCCCCTTGCCCGCCTGTCCCTTGTGCCCATGTGGGTCACTGACCTTCATCCCTGGCCTGCTTTTAGCTGCTTTCTGCAGGTTCCTCTGTTCCTGCCCGACTTTTTCCAATACATATACTTTGTTTTTCTCTGAAACAGATCTTCACTGCAGGCTCCCCAGGCAGGCGTGAAGGGCTCCTTGAAACCCCCTCCCCCCATCCCCACAGCACAAAGCACAAGCAGGGCCCACAGGCCAGGCTGCCATCCCTCTCCTGCCAGCTCTTGGGAGACGCCAGTCCTGGAGCACGGTCCCTTTACACAGCCCCTCCTGGACCCACAGACTGAAGCCAGAGGAACTGAGTCAGACAAGCCATTTCCCACACCAGCTCTTTACCCTACAAACTGGCCCCCTTTCCTCTGAGTCTCTTCTCTGGGAATTTGCCTTTTTTTTTTTTTTTTTTTTTTTACTTTCAGCACAGAAAATGCAGAAGCTGAATGACCAGGCAGTATGGCCCGGTCCTGCAAATGTGTCTTGTGACAATTACACATGGGTGCCATCCTGTACAACGTTTCCACATCTATGAGATGTGAGATCAAACATATGGGAATCTCCAGTTACTCTGGGTCATGACTTAGGCAGAATGAATGAGGAAATCCAAGTTATAAAATCAGGAAGGAATTAAGTATTTGGATCGAAGAGCAGTCATGGAAAAAAAAAATGTTATCTGCAATGGAGCAAAACCACTTGACAAATGTCTCATGGAAACGAGGAGACCCCCAAAAAGGTCTCTGGCAGACCAGAGTTTGGTAAATGGAATTTGCTGGGTAGTGCTCACGATTACTGATTTAACACGTGAAAAGTCATGGCATGCTGTCCCGCTGGTGTGCGGCCTCTTCTGTTGTACGTTGGCGGATGTTCGAAAGAAACCGATTAATAACTAAAACCATCTATAAGTGTATTCGTAAGCTCCTGACAGCCACCGTTATTTCAGGGGGTCTGAATTGTTTTATAAGCCCTTCTACTTCTCAAGCACAATTCCTTGGCCACAGGTTTCCCGGGAATGTGGCAAGAAAAATGAACCACGAGATGATACAGTTTTCTGGCCCTGTGGGCAATGGAAGAACAGGGGGTGACGAGACGCTTCTGACGCCATGACGGATGAAGGCCTCAGAGGTGGCGTTACTGCAGCTCTGCTACCGACTGACTGGCTGGGTGACACTGGGCATCTTACTGAACCTCTCTGAGATGACGTCTCTTCTGAGTGTGATCCCCCTCAGATACTGTAAGCGAATGAGATGGACAGTGGAAGGCATCCAGCAAGCGCTGAGACTACGATTCATCTCTTTCTTTTCTAAGTCTATTTATTTATTTTGAGAGAGAGCGCGTGCACACGTGAGTGAGCGTGGGAGGGGCAGAGAGAGAGGGAGAGAGAGAATCTGAAGCAGGCTCCACACTCAGCACGGAGCCCGACGTGGGGCTTGAACCCGTGAACTGTGAGATCATGACCTGAGCTGAAACCAAGAGTTGGATGCTTAACTGACTAAGCCACCCAGGTGTCCCCGACGATTCATTTCTACTCTCTTCCCCAAGACTGTTCAGTTTGGGCTGCGTCACAAACGTTAACGCACCTTGGCATTGGTGCACTCAGAGACAAGCATACATTCGAAGGTCTTCCCTCCTCTAAAAACACACCTGTTGCATCTGTCCACCTGAAACAGGGATTTGTCTGCAGAAACCCCTGCCTGTCACTTTCGGCTACAGAAAACTCTGATCGCTCCAGGCTATAGGCCTTCAAATGGGCCATTCGCTTGGCTTACGGAGGCTGTTTGTTATCTGCTGTCTACTACAGAGGGTCAGGAGACCTGGGGACATGGCGAGGCACAGGGAAGCTGGAGGGCAACACATGATAAGCTCACGGTAGGTGGAAGTCACTTGGAGTAGCTTTTATGTTGGCATATGAAGTCGTAGGAGTGGCTGAAAGTACACGGGCAAGTGAGCGCTCTGTGCCTGGGTCCTGGCTAAGACGGGCATGGAGAGAGCCGGAAAACGTCCCCCCGTGCCGAGCCCGGTAAGAAACCCATGCTCCAGACCTACCTGGCAGGTGCAGCCCACCCCAGCCCCTGCCCCGTGGCGAAGCTGGACAGATAAAAGGCCAGTTCTACAAAAGCTGTCATTTTGACAGTGATGGAAACTGGAGCCCCCCACTTCCTTGCCGAGGGGTCACATAATTCACCCCTTCTGCACCGTATTCAACAAACGTGCATTGAGTTACAGCGTGTGTCAGGAACCCGGCTCTGTGCTGGGGGCGCCGCGGGGAATGAGACACTCTTCGGGGGCTCAGTGGTCCAGCGTGGAAGGCAGGTGAGTCACCAGTAAGTCCAATTCAGTGCAATGAGCCCCACGGGGAAGCAGGGAGAGGACATCTGGGGCCCTGGAAGGTGAATCTAACTGGGTCTAGAGGAGTCGAGGAGACCGCTGTGGGGGAAAGCGATAACTCTCTCTGAGCCTCAATCTCTTCACGTATGAATGTGAAAATCTACGTTAAAATGACTTTCACGCAAGAGTCAGATGGAAAACGTTCTAGTTCTGTCGCCCGTCAACAATAGCAATAAAAATGCGTGTGTCAAGTCACTGCAGGTGCTAGTAAAGCGCGAGGCTCTATGTTTTGGTGGAGGGAAGGGGAGGTAGTCTGGGGGAAAGCCTCCCAGGAGAGCTGGCCTCGCTCTGACCACCACACCTCAACGCTCTGGTTGTGCCTAAAAATCTCCTGTCCCTGAGGCATAGTGGTGGGTTTTATGGCCTCCTTAACCAAACTGGCTCTGGCCAACACTGCTGGACACAACCTATGGAACCAGACTGCCTGGGATCAGATTCAGTCTATGTCAATCATTTTGTTCTCTGGCCTTGGGAAAGTTACTTAACTCTTCGGCTGTTCGTTTCTTCATCTGTTAAAAATAAAATAAAATAAAATAAAATAAAATAAAATAAAATAAAATAAAATAAGGACATAATAATCACAATGCCTGCCTCATAGAAGTGGGTTGAGTATAGAGGTGCCTGGCTGGTTCAGTTGGTTAAGCGTCCAACTTCAGCTCAGGTCACGATCTCGAGGTTCGTGGGTTCGAGCCCCGCGTCGGGCTGTGCGCTGTCAGCTTGGGGACTGTTTGGATCCTCTGCCCCTCCCCTGCTCGCTCACTCTCTCAAAAAGAAACATTAAAAAAACAAGAAGCGTGTTGAGTGTAAGTGTCTCAGTATGTGTACATTACAGTACCTAAATCAGGCGAGCGTCATTAAGTGTCACTGTCACCGCCATCTTCATCATCATCATCGAGATCTCCATCACCCTGGTGACCACAGTCCCACAGAGCAAGCATTTCAACTGGCGGCACCCTCCCTGTGGGAGGTTGTATGACGTCATTAAGAGGTTGGGCTTGACTCAAACCCAGGCTCCGTTGCCACTAGCTGTGTTACCGTTTTGAGCCTTGATTACCTCATCTGTGAAATGGGCTGATAGGAGCACTTCTACCATGGCATTGTTGTAAGATTTAACGAGACCACGTATGGAAAGCAGGCTCGAGCAAAAGGAGCTCTCAGCACATGGTAGTGGCTATGTCACCACTGGGTTAGCTCAGAGGAAGTAAACGTTCACATCGAATCTAAATGCAGTCACTCTATCCTTTCAGGAGGACTGACACACTTCACGTGAGTGAAAAATAAATCTTCTTACTGCTTCCTTTGCCTCTCAGACACCATGAAAGAAGACGTAGACGTCGGAAGCTCATACTAGTTCTCCAGCCTGCTGGAGACCGGACCGGAAGTAGATGGCCTATCACCTAGCGGAGCACATGAATTCATCTCCGTAAATGCAGAAACAGGCCCCATGTCGAGCAAGGAAGTAATGACATTGCTCTGGACACTGAAGCGTGGTGACTGGATTTCCCTGGGAGGACACCTCGAGAGAGAAGGAAGGGGAGCCTGGTAGCATGGGTGTGGCCCGTCGGCAGGGTGGCTGGAGGACTTGTCAGAACAGAAACGTCTAAGATTCAGTATTTCCTGCTTTGTGTTGCTATCACACAATATCAAAACTATCGCAAAAGCCACTCTCTGCACACAAAGTTCACGTATGCGTGATGTTCTGAGCGTAAAACATTTAACAAAAGGCATGTTTCACATATTGGGGATGAAGATTCAGATCAGTGATCCATGCAGATCTTGTAATGTCACCCAACCTGGTAAAAGCAGGGATTCTGACGTTTTCACAAGAAGGGCAAGACAATCTCAGCCTCCCCATCCCCAGACATCCTTGGACACAAAGGTGGGGGAGGGGAATGAATGTGTGGGGTGGGGCTCGAAGGATGCTCAGCTGTCATCTGGCTTGTGAAGTCATCCTCATTGTCCAAATCTCTCCCCACCCTCTCTGCTTGGTCTTTCACGTGTCGCACGGCCAAAAGAGAAATCATGCTTTTCACCCCAGCACCTGCCCTTTTCAGGGCCTTCCTGTGTCCTTTTCACTCCGTGACACAAGCCCCCCAAGCCACCAGTTTTCCTTGATGGCTCTCTCCCGCATGCCACCAATGGCCATCAATAAATCCTGTCGACTGCAGCCGCCAAACATGTCTTAAATCTGTCCCCATCCCCTTCTTCCCATCCTGACACCTTCACCCTCATCCAAGCCACGATGGCCTCTCATCCAGGTGATGGGCCCCTATCTGAGCTTCCATTCTCCCCCCGCCCCTCACTCCCGTCCCAAATCCCCCACTCTGGAACACGGTCAGCCGGCCAGGGTCACCTTTAATAAAAAGCAAAGAAGGAAACTTCATATCCCTCCCCTACATCAAATCTGAGTTTAGAATGAAAAGCAAGCTTGCTCTGTCATTGCTTATGGGATCTGATCCTGCCTACCCCTGATCTCATCACCAGCCCTCCTCCTGCACCCACCCACCCCTCCACTGTCCTCTCCTGCCCTTCCTTCTCACCTCACACATTTCAAGCTAGATGACACTTTAGAGCCTGACAGCAGCCACTACTTGTCCCCGAGTGCCCACTCTGTAGCCATTCAACTGAAAGGGGTCACTTCTATCCCAGGACGTTGTTTTAATTTTCATGCATAGCACAGCAGGGCTGCCATTGGAAAATGGTCTTACCGACTCATTTATCTATCTGCTTATCATCTGGGCTCCCCAGTGGAAAACCAGCTGTGCAAAAGCTAAGACTCCTTGGGGTCTCCATCAATACTGTTGTACCCCAGTAGCTCAACACCTATTAGTTGAATAGATCAGTGGGTGCCTTGGTGTGTTTTATCATCGTTATTACCTAGGCTCCTGTGACCCTGAAAACACTGAGGGAGGACTGGAGATAGAGTACCAGGCAAGGTGGCGGCAGCTTCAGCAGAACCAAATTCTGAAACCCAGGCAGATGTGCTAGTTATTAAACCAGGGCAGGGCCAGCAGGAAGGAAATCACAGCTCTGAGTTGCATAGATCCCATCGGCACACTCAAGAACGTCAACATTATTGAACATCAGAACCTCGAGTTCTCCACCTCTCCTGAAATCCAACTCAACCTGAGACTCTACACTCAGGCTCAGGCTCGATCACAGCATTAACCCATTAAACCACAGACGCCAATGAAAAGGGCCATTTCTTCAACTGGAAAGTCCCCAACTACATTGCAGTTAGGTGGGCCCCATGAACCTCTTCAAGGGTAACAGCTAGGAAGAGGCAAGGTGTGGGACTCGCTCAATCTCTGGGACACCTGAAGGAGGGATCGTTGTATGGGGTCAAGTCAAGCTCCCGGGAGGGTGGGAAAGGATGAAGGATGTCGTCTGCTGCGTTTCCCTGGCTGCATCCTTCTAGGTAAAGTGAGGAGCAGACCCAAAATTTGGCTTTGATGCAGGCAAAGTCAAAAGGGCAGAGAAATTGAGATCAGCCAAAACTCACTGCAGTGAAAACAGGTAGTGTTTGCCCCCCTTATGATTAAAGTTCATCAATATCTGGGTCCCCTTCCCAACAAGAGTGACCCAGAACTTCCTTCCAAGGGGACAACAGAAAAACTACCCCCGCTATAAACCAACTCAGTCCTGAATGCCTTTGTTTTCTACCTCGCTAAGGAAATAGAAATTCCCTCAATTGCCTCTCCTCAGTTTTACTTCCTTCATTTTTAGCTTTCCCTCTGGTCTTAGATGGAGTTCTTTTTTCCAAGGTTAATCCCTCTACCCAAGCTTTTGTCCTCAGCTTTTTCCATCTACTTTTTGAATATTGCCCAACTAGTACTTACCTCTGTTTGGTACTTTAAGTCTCTCCTTCCTGCTGAGCTCTCATCTACAGGATAAGGTTCCTCTTATCCTAATAAAAAGCATCCCCCCACATTAATGGAAAGCACTTAGGGACCCTATCTCTTCCCCCTGGAAATTTCTCCCGTGTTCCCCTTCATTACCAGACTCACGGGTAGTTCACTACTCGTGCTGTCTACCATTCTTCATCTGCTTACTCATTTCTCAAGGTTTTGCACCCTTATCACCTCACCCTGAGACCCACCCGTCACAATTTCACAGCGATCTCCTGATGCCCAAATCAAACGGCTTTTTCTTAGCCCTCACTCGATGCCGGTGAACCTCAAAAGCCCTTCACAGTCTGACCAAAGCTTATCCGAGCTCCCTCACCCTTAGCCATCTTGCTAAGAACGAAGAGGGTGATCACTTATCCTGCCAGATACGGCTCCGCACAGGATTCTGCAATTCCAGGGAGCCCAAACACACACATATTGATCACAAGGTCATGTACGACTGCGTCGTGCACAGCCACCTCTCCATGAAGCTGCAACTACACGTGAATCATCTTTGCAACCCTGATGCGCAGCCCCACCCTTTGCGTGAAGTTTCCATCAGTAAATAATCGCGCTCATTAAATCACTGAACATCATTAAGGGAGTGTGTGTCACTGAGGCATAAGAAACCTCAGGTGGCTGTATGGGCACACTTCCAGAGAAACTGAAAGCGCTCTTTGCTGGGAGATCTTTAAAAAGGAAAGGAGTATTTAATTAATGCCTTCGCGAGTAACTTTGGAAAAATGAACAACTATTTATCAAGCACCCACCGTGCCGGGCTCCGAAGCATTAACAGTCTGCACACTGGCATGCCAGCTGTAGCGGGAACTGAGGAAGGGGAGGGAGAAGTTAGGTGGGCGGGAGCAGAGCATGTTCGAAGCGGCTGCAAGGCAGGGCCGCTTCCTGGCTGGGCACCGTGGCGCCCCGAGGGCCCCTGCTTCCGGAGCTGGGGCGAGTCCTGCCAAGGGCATGGCTGGACAGAATGAGCGATGAAAGGCCACTGGCCTCCCTCTGGCCTGGCCATCAACAGCTAACGCCTGCTCCAACTGCCCGCAACTGCTTCTTTGCAATCCCATCGTGGGGAGGGAGCTTGGAAGTCTCTCCGAATTCCTTCCCATCCTGTACTTCCTTGATTCCCAGCTACCCTGGCTTCCGGGAGGATGCCAGAGAGCCTCATATGGTGGGCCACACATGCCTGAGCGGGCATCCAGGGCTGGCATCCACTGTCCCTCCTTCAGCCTGGCAGATAGAAAGGACTAACACCCAGGGATCCTGGAATACACATGGCATCTTGGCAGCCACCTCTGACAGATGACCAATGAACAGCTTGCCTGGGCTGTAGGAAGTGACACAAACCTAATTGCACTTGTTGGTTCGACTTCAATGCTCCTCCCAAGCTCAGTTTTTTTTTCCCCTTCCCTGTTGCTACCAGATCTCGATCCTTAATAACCACCCCCTTACGCTCGTCTGTGCCCCCACATATTTGTATTTCTTCTGTATCATCTGCTGTGCTGTCCATGGACCTTCTCTGCCCCTAGGACCTCATCTCCAGCAGACAAGAGCCCAGGAACTCAGAAGGGAGGGCAAATTTCTCCTACTTGTCAGTTTCTGTCCCATGCCCACCCCTGCAAGGACACTAAGGACCCTTTTAGAAAAAGAGGAGATGGCATGTTGGAAGCCCAGCATGGGCTTTGCTGTCACCACTGAGAGCTGCAAGAGCGAAAACATACCTACCGTTTGAGCAAAAAGGCTGCAGATTTGGATAATCTTATGATCAATCTCCACCCCTCCGTATTTCCTGTTGCTATTTCCTTGAATTTGCTCCAACACGTTGACTTCTCTCCAGTTTGGGCCCCTCCTCTGCCTAGTGCCCAGATCAACGGGTTGGCTGGAAATGCCTCGCTCTGAACTGTCTGTGGCCTTTTTACAGCCGCTTTCAATCTCTACTGTCATGTCCCACTCAGTGTGTTCCCAGGAGGCCTCCTGCTTAAAGGCCAGGGCAGGAGGTCAGGATACATGGGTACTGCCTCCCAACCCTCACCCTGACCTTGAGAAAGTCAAAGTGCCACGCTTGGTTAGCCATCTGTACGACATATGAGATTAGAAGCTTCACTCAGAATCCCATTAACATTTCTGAACTGTGCAGCTCAGAACCCCAGCCCTAAAAGTTGGTAAGGCTCTGACCAGAAGAGCATTTTGGGGAAGAACACGATGGGAGTGTGGGCAGCACTCAGAAGTCACCTGGGAAAAGGTAATGACCAATGACCCCTGTGTTCATTAAATTTGCATCCTGGGATTTTAAGCCATCATGTTTCAGAAAGAGATGGCTTTTCCTATGTCAACTCTCTGTTACAAGAAGACAGCTGTCTGGAAAGATCATTTGCTGGGTACCGGCTGGGTATTTACATACCCAGGGGTATCTGCCATGGGCCACAAGGCAGTGATGCTGTGACGCACAGTGCCCTGCTGGGGGGCTGCCTTCACCCTTCCCCTCGTTCAGCCTCGCTACCAAAAGTTCTGAAACACACGCTCTCTTATTCACTAAGAACTGAATAAATAAAACAGAAGAATCCTAGCTTCCAAATATCGGGGATAAATGAAATAAATACGGCATATCCACAAAGTGAAACATTATCCAGCCATTAAAAATCCTGCTATGACCCACTATTTAGTGAGGTTGTGGGGCACCCCATTCTCATATATTACTACTGACAGTACACATATGGGCTGCATATACAAATCAGATGGATCCAATAGCCTATTGGGATTATTTGGTCCTGTATTAATATTATATTTAGGTTCAAGGCATCGCAGTTAGTTGTAAGAGAAAATACTGTGAAGAAATTAAATCAATTTGATACACCGATACAATGGAATAGTATTTATTTCTAGAAAAAGAATAAGGTTTCCTTCAAGAAACTGGCAGGGGGAAACCAAAAAGCGTAGAATGATATGTATGATATACTGCAAATATGGAGGAAAAACAAGAACATATTTCATAGTTGTTTACAGATGGTTATTCATACATAATTGATAATGACACTCAGCGGTTACCTACGTGGTGATAGTGGTAATAGGAAGAGTCTACAGATGAGGGACAGATATAGGAAGGGGAATTCTCACCATTAGATAGACCGATAGGTACTGATACACATATTGACATAAAGATGTAGATTAAAATTTATATATATAAACTTTATTGAGGTATTAATTGCCTCAATATTGTTAAGATACATGTATTTTAAAAATTTTTTTTAACATTTATTCATTTTTGAGAGACAGGGACAAGAGCGGGAGAGGGGCAGAGAGAGACGGAGGGAGACACAGAATCCGAAGCAGGGTCCAGGCTCTGAGCTGTCAGCACAAAGCCTAACGTGGGGCTCGAACTCACGAACCACAAGATCATGACCTGAGCCGAAGTTGGACACTTAACTGACTGAGCCACCCAGGTGCTCCCAAGATATATGTATTGTTTACCTCAATATTATTGATATATATATACATATATATATATATATATATCTTCATCAATCATATATTGATACATATGTTATTAATACCTCAACAGATGTGTAAATAGTACCTCAACCTTATATATAATACAGTAAATATGTATGTAAAATAAACTATATTATATATAAAATAAATGCATGTAGCATATTTATATAAAATAAAGTTTATACAGAGAGAGGTATCCTCTACCTCAATATTACATATCAATATATATACTATTATATATCACTATATCAATACATATGTTATTGATATATGTATCAATAATATTGAGGCAGAGAATATCCATACATAAACTTTATTTTGCATAAATATACTTTATACACTTATTTTATATGTTATATACTTACATATACTTTGTTTTACATGTATATTTACTACATTATATATGTAAACTTTATTGAGGCATTATTGACCTCCCACAAAATTCACCCATTTTATTTTTAAAGATTTCATTTTTTAAGTAATTTCTATACCCAATGTGGGGTTTAAACTTACAACCCCAAGATTAAGAGTCACAAACTCCATGACTGAGCCAGCCAGAGGCCCCAAATCCACCCATTTTAATGTACAATTCGACAATTTTTAGTCAATCTACCAAGTGGCACAGCCACCAAAATCCAGCGTTAGGACATCTTCATCACCCCAATAAGATCTCTTGGGTCCATTTATAGTTACTTCCAATTCTCAACCCCAGCCCTACACAACCACTAATCTACTTTTTCCTCTCTAAAGCTTTGCCTCTTCGGGATATTTCATACCAATGGCCTCATTCAAAATGGGATCTTTTGAGTCTGCCTTCTGTCCCTTAACATCATGTATTTGAAATTTATTAATATTGTAGCATGTGTCAGCACTTCATTCCTTTTTTAAAAAAAATTTTTAATATTTATTTTTGAGAAAGAGAGACAGAGCATGAGCAGGGGAGGGGCAGGGAGAGAGGGAGACACAGAATCCAAATCAGGCTCCAGGCTCTGAGCTGTCAGCACAGAGCCTGACACGGGGCTCAAACCCACAGATGGTGAGATCGTGACCTGAGCTGAAGTCGGATGCCTAACCGAATGAGCCACCCAGGTACCCCTGTACTTTATTCCTTTTCCATACTGCATAATATTCCATTCTATGTATATGCCACATTTTGTTTATCCATCTGCCAGTTCAGAGGTATCTGGGTTGTTTCTACATTTTAGGTATTTTTAAAAGTGCTGCTATGAATATTCATGTGCCTTAGTGTGTGTGTGTGTGTGTGTGTGTGTGTGTGTGTGTGTGTTTGGAACCATGTGAATATATGGCTTATACAAAATTTTCATATTGCAAAATATTGTTTAAATGGCACATGCGATCTTATAAAAAGAAAAATAGCAAATAATGCATGTGCACGCACATGCACATAGAATGATTTGATTTCGTTAAATAATTAAATAAGTACATAAAAAAGATTAGAAGGCAGAAAGCTAAAATGTTAACAGTGTTGTCTCTGGGTGATGGGATGGTGGATAATTTATGTGTTTGTGTGCTTTTCTGTATTTCAACAAATTTTCTACTGTGAATATAAATTACTTTCGTAATCAGAAAAAAAAACCCCACAGTGTTATTAGAAGAAAAAATATATCCTTCCTATTCAATTTCTCCTGGGTCTTTACCTCTCCGTTACAGAATGATACCCTCTCAACAATGCAAAATTGGGGGGGGGGGTGCGGCCTTTCTCTCTCTCCTGTACAGTGCTGGTCACAGCATCTAGAAAACTGCAGATCCCCAATAAATACCAATTAATCGTGAGGACCTCGAGATCAGTCTCCATGGCAACCTGACAAGGGCATGACACCACCTGAGCACTGCCCCAGCGTGGAGATGGCCCAGCAGGCAGAATGCCCACCTCCAACAGCCTGAGGCTGCCAAAAGGCCATGGGGCAAAGGGATTAGGCTTCCCAAGGCTCGAAGAGAGAGACACCTCTTTAAACAATGGGACACTGGAAGTCTCAACTCATCACCCTAATTGTGGGGTTCCTTGAACTGCCATTTCTATTTATACAGCTGCAAACAGATGTCAAGATCCAGTATTTTTAAGAGCTGCACTGAAAAATGAAGTGTCCCTCCCCTATGTTTATCTCATGCATAATTTCATCATATTGCTTCATAATTATTCACTAGTCTGCACCAGGCCTGCCCCTTACATTTGCAGGACCAGGAACAAGAGAATTATTGAAGCCCGTATCTCACAGATCTGAAGATTTGAAAGTTGTAAGTCAAGCCAACATGCTGTTAAATATAGTACATCCTATCCTCCTACCCTGTTAAATGTATTTTCGGAATGATTTGAAGGGCAAGGTAAGAATGTAGGTGTCTCAGGCTCCTTGGAGTTGTGAGTTGGGACAGGTTGTGCCAGAGACTTGGCCCCAGCCTGCTCTCCTTCTCCTTCCCACAACCAAAGGGCCCCACCTAGCCTGAACCATGCCACAATCATACTCTCCTCTGCTCTAAACAGCAGCCAGCCCCCTTGGCCAATGCTTGGGCTTGGCAGTACATATGTCTGCAGTGCAACCCATCCTTAGGAGAATAGACCAATGGAGAGGTCTGCACATGGCATGGAAGTGAGCTAAGAGCCATTTTGCTGAGCAATTCTGGTTTAGGCAACTGCACCTAGAAGGGGAGTAAGGCCCAGGCTCCAGGTGGTCACTTTCCATGGCCCTTGGACTCGTGGCAGCTGTAGGAAGGTCCTGAAAAGTATGGGGTCCTTCTTAGCCAAGACTAAGAGGTAGCCTTCTATCTTCATACTAGACTGGGTTTCTCGACCTTGGCACAACTGCCATTTTGGGTCACTTGACTTTTAGGGGTTCTCAGTAATGCCTGCCTTCAGTAGTGACACCCAAAACTGTCTCCACGTGTGTCCCCTGGGCAACAGGTCACTACCAGTCTTTGAGAAAGACTGACTTCACTAGACTACAAAGTTCTTGAGGGTAGGAAACATGACTCCTTCACTCAGTGGCAGAGTGCATGGCATTGAGCAGATGCCCAGTATGTGTTGGAAGGGCGAATCAACGAACCATCTGCTCATGACCTCAGAAATATTCTCGAAAGGCCCTATTCTCCTGGAGAGGACTGTTGGTACTGGTGTCAAAGAGCATCTCAGAACAAGCTGAGAGCAGTTCTCGGTCCCTGCGGTATGAAAGACAAATCTGGGGTACGAAGGTACAAATGACAAGAGACGGGAAAAACAGCGCCACGCGCCCAGGACTGCCTGAGATGTGCACAGAATTAACCCAACGGTCCCTAAGATGTCATGCACTTCACAGTCCTATCTCCCTCTACCAGAACTTTCCAGGTCAGGAGTGTGAGGGAGGGGGCAGGGTCTCTAAACTTAAAACAGACACTCCTATGGGTCCTGGTAGAACACTGCTGAGCCCCACACGTTCCTTAGACAAATCCAAATGTGATGCACTTGGAGGGCTAGAATACACACGTTTGGGCTTCTGACCTACAAGGTGTTGATTGTAAATTTCCTTCATCCCATGTCATTCATTCCACCCTCTTTTACCATCAGGATTTTAAAACCCTATTCGTGATGAGCGTCTTCAATCAGCCAATCATGCTTACTGCTACAGCAAGCCCATGCTCCTTCTCCAGAGCAAGCAAACATCTGTCTCTCAGTTTTCTTCAGAATAGATGAATTCCTTCCCGTGTATTTCCCGTATTCCTAGCAACTGAGTATCTGCATCATCAGTGGTATCTGCATGAAGAAATGGGGTTCTGACGGTAGCCCCACACTTGGAGCAAAGAGCCTGACTGGTATCATTCACTGACAACAAAGGGACCCAGACTAGATTTGAGAAGCTGCTTGGGCCTCAGTTTCCCTACAGCAGCAGGTCTCAAAATGTGGTCCAGAGACCCCTGGTAGCCCCAAGACCTTATCAGGAGAGCCATGTGTTAAAACTATTTTCCTAGGAAGGTTTAAAGCCTAAGGTCTACTGAGATGGTCTATGCATTTTTTTCCCCCTCTCATTTTCTTACAGGTATATGTGGCGTTTTTCCAGCGGCTTCCTGCTACGTGATGACATCACCTGATGGCTAAGTGGGATGTGTGCGTGTGCTTGTGTTTTTAAGATCTTGCTCAGTTCTGGTTTCCACTGCAATAAACAGACATGGATTTAACCCACATGCAAAAGCTCTTTAAGGTCCTCATAATTTTTAAGATTGTAAAGGGGTCCCAAGCCCAAGGGGTCTGAGAACCACTGCCCTACAGCAACAATGCTGGTCACACTCCTACATCACCGAAAGCAGGCAGTGGAGGAAAAATATTTGGAAGATCTTTCTGAGAGGTAGAGTAAGTTACCGGGTATAAAAATAAGTACATTTTCAGAGTTTTATAACAGGAGTGTCACTGTGACATTTTAGCTGCAAAATGTTCTCTGGGTTCTTCTAGGTGGGGAAAAGACAAGTCTAGAAAAAACAGCAGGAGTATTAGTATTTTCAATAAAAGTAATATATAGTAAACACAGTGATGCTTGGAGGCTTACCTATGATCAGTTTGTACTTGGACTAGCTTCACCTCAACATCCCCAACCTGTCAAAAACCCGTTCCATTTGTTCGCGTCTCTGAGAATGTCCAGGGTGTGCAGAACAATTGGGAGGCACAGGGACCGAGAGCACATTTGTATTATTTGTGGAGGGAGAAGGCAGAGCATCTGAAGCTTGTCATTTTTAATTTAACTGCAATTCTGAGATTATCAGTGGATTTCAATTACCCATGCTATAGAATCAGGATGTGATTAGCAACCAGAAGCACTTTTTTAAACATCCAAACAACATCACTGTCCAAAATAAGCAGATGAAAAGACTTCATTCTTTCCAGCTTTAACACTAATCCCTCTATCACTTCTGATTTTCCCTTTTTAAATTTCTTCTAATTCCTTTTTACCCCCCTCACATAACATTGATGCTATTTTCTCTGCCCTCCACCCCTACCCAGGCACTAAGGTGTTCTGAACACAGGGCATCATTCACTTCCCCAGCATACCCAGAAAAGGCATATGATCATTGCCTCCATTTTGCAAACGGAACATATCAGGAGATATATCCGCCATGATGAAATAATAGCAGCATGGCCAACTGGAAGCCAGGCCCAAACCAAGATGCTTCACACCCACCCAGGAGCACTATGCACGTTGGTGGGTATGGAAAGAGACGGTGAAGGACATGTTGGAGACCTCTCAAGAGGAAGAGATAACTCCTGCTTTTTGCAACAACTGTTTCTAGAAATTGCCTCCCCCCAACTCCCATGTCAAAGGACTTGAATTTTTTAAATTAATATAATAGTAATAGTAATACGAGTAATACTAATAATAAGTAATTCAAGGAGAGGTCAGTGGCACGTCACTAACGAGGCAAGTTTTGCCAGTTCAAGGCTGGGGCAGATAAATAATGGAACATGAACCACCGTCTTAAGCCTGGCCACTTCTCTACAGCCTGCTTCCATCTTCTGTGCTATAAATAATTCAGAGTTTTCTTTTTTCTTAAATATCACAAAACCAAGTCGGAATCTTTATGTGAAGGATTCTGCTGTGTCCCTCTCTCCCTCCTCCCCTCCCTCCCCAGCCAGCCCAGGCAACTCCCCAGAGAACGACCCCTCAAGCTTTAACATTTATTCTTTGACATTTCAGACTATTTGTTAGGCAGAGCTGCCTTCTTGAGATCAAAGTCGGAAAATCTTGCCGAGAACTCCCGCTTGGCCCCGTCCAACTGTGACAGAGAGGGTCTATTAACCCCCAAGCATCTGCTTCCTTCCTCATCCAAAGAAATCCACCAACCCTCAGGCAAACGGGCAGCCATTTCTCTCTCTACTTCCCTCCCCTTGCTTTCAAGCCCCCCAGCCTTTCGGGGCGGGGGGCAGAGGTATTCTTCACATGTGATACACCAAGACATTCAGCAGAGGGAGGTGACCCCAAGAACCAGAAGATGTCCCCCACCAGGAGACAATAGCGATTCACGGGGATATGGCATTTGGGGCACCCGTCTAGTGGAGTCTTTTATCTGAGGATTAGCAAGTTGAGAGAGAGATGCGGAACACGGAAAGGTAACTTACCCAAGTCATTTATATCTTCAATTCTGTGTACTACCCCTAGATGATGTCACCTCCACCAACCCGGGAGTGCAGCCAGGGTTAGTGCTGAACTCTTAAACGCTTATGTGAAATGACTTACCATTTTCTTCTGAGATACCACAGTGAAGGTTTCCTGCTTCACAAGAGTACCTATCCAACAGCTCCCAGATTCATTGTTGCCTCTATACAGGGCAGAGGGCAGAAGTAGGAACGGACGCCATAGCTGGGCAAAGGGATTGGGGTGTGGTCGTTCATCATGATATAAGGTCAGTGGTTAACATCCTACTTCATTCTTCTTTAAAAAAAAAAAAAAAAAGCTGTGACCACACCATAACTCGGTGTTACCTAAAGTGTGTGTGTGTGTCAATCTATTGGTAGGTATTAAGAGAAGTCTATGTTTAATTAGATTGGGAAAGTGGTAGGACAAAAAGGTTTATTTAAAGGAGGACTTCTCAGAGCCTTTTATATCCTAATGTGTACTATGAATCTATAAGACATTGGCTGTACCGTGTAACATTCTCCAAAGTTATTTGATGGGCTCTTAGGAAAGCATTGTTGCAGCCAATGGAAAGGAGAGCACTTGATCCTGACGACATTGTTTATTACACCATTTACCTAATAACTGGAGTAAGAGGAAAAGGTTTCTCTGAACACTGGGGACTCAAATTGAGAGAGAGTCATATTGCGGAAACTGAAGTTTTGCCCAAAAAAACCGGTCAATTCACATGAGACAATAGTTGGTCAAGGGACTGACCCTCTGAAGCAACTAAGATGGCCAAAAACGCCATCCTGAAAATACACAGTGGGTTATTCTGGTCTTCTTCATGACGATATTGGCCCTTTGGTAACAGAGGTAACCAGTGGCAATTGCCTGTTATGGTAGCAAAAATGCCAAACCGACAGCCATAAAGATGGAAGGATTCCATGAGTCATTCAAACATGGACTCAGAATTTAAATTCTCCCAAGAAGGACATTCTCAGAATCTATTCTATATTTGTGATGCCTTCTCTGCTCCCACTGACTGTGGGAAAGAACGGACTGAGGTTCTCACTGGCCCGCTCGGCATCTGGCTCCCTCTGAAGTGAAAGGCTTCAGTCCAAAGCTGTGGCCCTCAGATAAGAGCTGCCAGAGGCACGGATCCTGGATGTGACCTCTTGGCCAGACTGAGCTTGTGGAGACCGTGGCTCATGACAAAAATTGCTGTGAGATTTCCCCTCAGGCTGTTATGTGAGTTTTCTCTCAGAACTAATAGCAAGAGAAGGCTAACACTCCAGTGTATATAGAATAGACAGGCCGGACTCAGCAACTAGCCTGCATTCTGGAATTTTCTTTCTCCCTGAGATTGTCTGAAGGAGGGTCTGGGAGGAACACTCACATTGGATGGCCCAGGGGACACAGACTTTAGGACTTGCCCCTTCTTGACTTTGGCAGCAGGTGGGCAGATCTTGGGGACAGCCTGTCCAGCCCATGCTGATAAAGACTAGGAACGAGAGAAGTCTTGTAGGTCCGGAGGTCTCCTGTGTTAGGGATCTAAACCTTCTCAGCTTCAAACTCAAGGACTTTCCATGGCATGTGTTCCCGATACCCCCAAGAACTTTGGCTGTGTGAAGTAAATATTACCCCAGGCCTGTTCAGCCAATTAGAGAGCCACATCACAGACTACAGACGCACCTCCTTCCCTTTAGAGCACCTGTGACCCCTTCCCGCAGCCCCACACCCTCTCTTTCCCCTGAGAAGTCCATTTGGGAGTCAGGATAGCATGACCTCTGGCCAAAGGCTGTCGCAAGCCTTGCAGAGTAAAGAACACGGTGTCGCAATTTCAAAACAATGACCCAAGGACCAAAACAGACCACAACTGGTGTCAGCTTCAGGGTAAAAGGAGGTGGCATTTCAGAGCTCTGTAAAAGAAGTGTCACCCGGCCACATTTGACAGCAAGGAAGTCACCTTTCTGGGGAAAGAAAGGTCCCTGCCCTTCTCACTGCAGGACGAACGTGGGGACAAAGGAGGGAAGCCTGTGTCTTTTTAAGGGAGACGGGCCAATAGCTCCACTGAGGCCCGCAAAGGGGGAACCCAGGTTCACGCCGCTGCCGTGGTAACAGCTCGCGGGCGGCAGAAACTGAGGAGGGAAGAGAGCCACGAAGGCAGCCTGGGTGCCACTACTGGCCACCAAGGCCTCAGGCGTTACTCACCAGAGTCAGGCTTGGCCAGCGCGGGTGGGGTAGGGGGAGTATCTGAGCTGACAGGACGCCCTGCCCCCCGAACTGTGACGAGGCCAAAACGAGAGAGCGCCACCCCGCAACTCATTCACACCTTGGGTTGGCTCGCTCCTTGGTCTTCAAACCCTTTCCACTGCTGAGTGGGGAGTGTCGGCCATCACTCCAAACCCTGATTGTCGCTTGACACTGCTCTGACAGGGGCGTGGGGAGACGTGCTCAGCCTCTCTGCCTCTCAGAAGAGCCACGCTCCATTCCTGCTACGCCGGGTACCCCTCTCTCCGCTCTCAGCCAAGTCCAAGTTAAATTCCTCTACTTCAGAGAGGCCTCTGGCAGCTCCTGTTTGCAGAGAGGGTCACGGGGCAAAAAACCACGACCCTGAGCTGCTCAGGGTGGCGTTGGTCATGTGCAGAAACCTCGCGTGTCTCCTGTTTGCTAGGCTTGGGAAGTGTCACCGAGGCCCTCGGCCGGGACCTCTCTGCGGCTCTGGCTGTTCTCTGGGAACTGGGTAATCCTGCCTCTCCCCTCTCCCCCAAATAGTTCCAAATTCCTTCTCAGAGTGCACCCGCACGGACTGAGCCGTGCCTTGGGCTGGAGGCCTTTGGCACAGAATCCGAGCCAGCAGCATCCTGTACGTCCCTGCGGGATGTGGGCTCCTCAGAGACCCTCCCGCCTGCCTGTTCCTTGTTTAGGGCAGCCCGCGGGCCTTATCCGAGGCCGGTCCCGATACCTCCTCCTCCTCCCCAGCAATCACCGTCCCCCGCCCGGGAGCACACAGAACACTCGAGCCCCACACTGCCATCCACCTCGAGCCCAGCACGGTGCGGAAAGACAACTTAGCCTTCAGAGGTCTACGCCCAGATATCTGGTGATGGAGGGGAAGTGTCCTGATGGACGGGGACGAAAGTACAGAGAGGCCACAGACCTCATCCCCCATGCAGAAATCTCCCTGAGCAAGCAGAGCTTTAATTCCAAGGGGACCCCTGGGTTCCTTGATGAGCCACCCACCGAAAAGGAAGAATTGGGATTAAAATCCTACCTAAATGGATCTCAGAATCCTGATGGAATTTTCAAACCACCTCCCAAAAAAGCAGGCAGGGGACCTTTATCTCTTGCCAGCAAGCTCATCTCCTTCAACTCACTTTGGGGTTCGAGTAGGGTTGAACCAGGAGTGTCACTTAGCTCTGAGAGTGGTGTCAGATCCAGGCTGAGGTTTTGCGGAAGGTGGGAAGGGGGGGTGTGGTCACAGGATTTCTAACGGCAAAGGGCAGAGCCGGAGCCTCAAGGCAAACGCGGGCTTTGCCTACATCGGCCCCACTGAAGGGTGGCGGGGGGGAGCCCCAGGCCCCGTGGACAATCTGGTTGCAAACCAGGCTCCCCGTCCGTCCTTTGCTCCTTGCTGCCCCGTCACCTTCTCCACTGTCACACGCCAGAGTTGCTCTCCATTCCTGTCCTCCCCAGAGCAGCCTGCATCACTACCCCCCCAGCGCCTCCCCCCTCCTCCCCTATTTCTCTCTCCCTTCCAGAACCACTGCAGCAGCAATGCGGGAGTCTACCCGGAGCTCAGGCTCCCTGCACCCTGAAGAATGAAGGCCCCCTGCCTGATCCACGTCCGGCATGGCTGCATTGATCCACCTGCTCTTGTCCAGCCTCCGTGCCATCAAAGCCCCTCTGGCCCCCTCACTACTGTGTCAGAGACGCGGGAGTCTCTGCTCGTGCCTGGGCTCGGCCTGTGGAAACCGGGCCCGGGCAGGAGAGGCATCCCCGCACAGTCCCACCTGTGCTGAGGTCACACCTGTGGCTGAGAGGTGGCGGTGAGGACGTGGCTGCTGTAAGCTTGGCGGAAGGAATTCCCACACAAGAGGGAAGAGCCAGGGCAGCCCAGAGGCCAGATTCTTGGCTTCCGCATTACACGCGCTTCGCGTCGGTTCTTTTCCCGGGTAAGAAGCACGTGGCTGAGTTTCGACACACCGGGACGTCTTTTGGGTGGGACAAGAAAGTTCGAATACGGACGGGAAGAGTCAGGCAAGGATCTTCCTTCCTTCCACCACCTTCCTGTCCAAAGCTGCTCACACTTGCCCAGACGTGGGCAGCCTCACCCACCATCCTGAGAATGGGGCATCTCACCCAATAAGCCCTCCCCCAACATCAAAGATGCCACCATCGTCTGCCTGGGAATCTTGCCAACTGCAAGCCACATCATTCATCTTAGACCTAAGACCAACCACGCTTTCGGGTGCCCGGGGTCACAAAATGCTAGAATGGGATAAGGAAAAAACTCCCCAGATATTCTTTTCTGGGGAGTCTTTAAAATCACCGTGTTTGAGAGGTGCCAGGAGGAGGTTAGGGAGGATGGCATCTAGCCTCGGAGAGCCCTGAAAGACTTGTTCACCTCGGGAGGGGTGGCTGTGCAGCCCCCCAGGACTGCGGCCTTCCAGAAGCAACAGACAGGCTGCTCTGTGGAGCACACTGCGAAGTCCAGGAGGCCTCCTGTCAGCCCTGGTTCTGCCGGTCACCAGCTGTGAAAACCAGGGCTGGTTACTTTCTGAGTGTCCGCTTCTTCCGGGGTAAAATGTGCCTGGCTTTGAGCGGGTCTGCAGAAGGGACATACGGTTGTTGTTAACGTCCCACAGGTGGGCCCATTCTTTGGCGCTTGGCAGCCAGTTCCAGGATCTGGCCATGTAGCCCTTGTGAAAGGCTCCGGGCCTCTCCAGAGCATGTCCCTGGAGGGCCCTACCCCCCCCCCGTTTTCACCACTGTCTTGAAAGACACAGCGAGTTTCCTGCTCTCCAGGCTCCAGAGAGTAGGGTTCAGAACCGTTGCTCCTCAAACACCCCTTCCAGAACAAAGATCCGTCTAGCACCCGGCAAACACACACGCTTCGTGGCCTGCGTCAGCTGTGGACCTGAACCACGGGACCAAAACGTACGCTGAGGTTCAGGAAAACCACTGTGAAATCCCATGGGGAAGATTCCAAACCCGGAAGGCCTTGCTGGTCCCCGGAGCCTCCCCGCACGAAGCCTGTCCAAGGCAGCATCCTTCTGGGCTGAGCGGTGCTCTCCGGGTCTGCCCTGCACCAACTCTAACTGCCCCGGAGGCTCTAACACCGCAGTAAATGTCTGGGACTTCGGGGCCCAGGAGGAAAACAGAGTCCTGGGCACTAAACGTTGCTCTCTCTCCCTGGCTCTTTAGACTTTTCAGCTCTCCTCAGATCTCACTCCCAGCACAAGGCCTGGCCTTGCACCTCGTAGGCAAAATAGAAGCCACCAGACCAGCCCTCCTGCCCTTTGCTGCCCCAAACCTCTAATCCCTCATCTTTCCTCTTGCCTCCTGCTGTGCTGAACAGCCCTCCCTTCACAGGCTGGTGGCACCCCTCCCTCCGAGCTGTGTGCTGGTCGCCCCCTCTTCTCAGGGGCCATTTCATTCCATCACCTCCTCTCCCAAGCATCCAAGGCTCCATGCATTAGACCAAAGCAAAGGTCAGATCTCTCTTGCTAAAAATGGAAGTTTTCCCCAATAGCCCCGCCCCTCGGCGATCCCAGTTCCAGACCTGGGACCACCGAGGACAAGGGAATGCAGGGCTGGGGCAATGCCCTCCCCAGGCCGTTCTAGAGGAGAGGAACTTCCATTTGGGGTCAGGCTGGGGGGAGCTCAAACTCAATTTAAACAGATTAAATCAATGAGGGTCAGGAGGTCCCTGTTGGACCTCCACCTTGAGCTCACCCACCTTGCTCTACCTGTCTCACTGTTACCTGCTAAGGAGGTGAGCTCCAACAGAGCCTGCTGAGGCCCAGTGAAAGGTCCAACCCCACCCAGGAACCTTTCCTCAGTCCCTGTCTTCCACTCTTGCCCCAGATGTCCTGCATACAGAGTCCCTCCACCTAGGCAGAAGATGTTGTAAGTTACAGAAGGCATGGCAACCCCTTCCAGCTGGGTCAAGGCCAGGAGCCCAGGGCACACAGCCATGCCCAGCTGACTTATGCATTCTACTCTTGGCAGGACCCCCATGACTGCCTCCCACTTCCCGCAGCCCACAAGAGCCCCATGGGACAGTCCAGCCCACCTGAGGGTGTGCGTGCGGGTGTGTGGATAGGGTGTCCCTGAAGGATAAGCAGACTAGCCTGTAAGCCCAGAGCCCAGTCCTCCTCTGGCAAGGTCACGTCCTCAAGACCCAGGGAAGGTACAAACCGGCTCCATGTGAGGGAAAATCCTATCGACTTACTGGTGCGAGGGTCCCTCGGTTCTACTCCCCAAACCTGTTACACATCAGCTCTGAAGAAACGATCTCGCTAAGCCTCGGCTGCTCAGGAAACAGAGCAGTCTCCCAGACACCAAGGAGGCGAGGGTCTCGGGGGCTTGAGCAGTGTCTGGAGGAGTCAGGTTTGAACCTGGCCTCTGCTTCTTGTGCTGTGTGACCCTGGGTGAACCACTAGACCTCTCTGTGCCTCTAATTCTTCCTTGATAGGACGAGGAAACAGTTCACTAGATGGACTTGACCTATCTGGAGGAGTCTCGATGAAAACCACCAGTGCAACAGATTACAGACACTTTTGTAAACAGGACTGAGCTAAGAAACTTCTTTAAAAGAGTAACAATTAAATAGGTGTGGCGGGAAATGTGAGAATTTCTGGATCTTTAACATTCTTTGCAGAATTGCCAAATAAGAGGTCTGATGCAGTCATTTCATTAGAAAATAAAGTGTTTATTAAGAAACTATACACTGAACACTCCTATAAGTCTCTGTGGAAATACAACGCCCCATTGTCATAGCACAAGGTGAGAAAATGGCAGAATAAAGGATGCTGGGGTGGATGGAGCCTGGCAGGCTGGAAATGAGGTAATGATTTACAATAATTAAAAACATCATCCTCAAGCTTACTCCTTAAAGCCACACTCGGGAGGAGGCCCTGGCCCAGAGGGTCAGCGGGACACGGTGGGGAACAGCCTGACACGAAGCGTTGGGGGGCAGGGTGGCGGGGAAGATGGCAGGAGCTGGATGAACACACATCTCAAGGCCCTGGAGGAAACCTGAATCCCCACATGACACTCTGGATGCTACGGTGTCCGGGAGGCCACCCCAGATCCGGGCCAAGAACCTAGAAAGCTTCGTGGTTTGAAACCCCATGGAGGCATCTGCAGAATCAGGCTGGGAACCCGGCACAAAGAATCACCATCCACAGGACCCAGGAAGGAAAACCTTAAGCGGGACTCTTACTTCCCACGTCAACTTGCCAAAGGCAGAGACTATTCTCTATTACTGTGCGTCACCACCCCAAAACTTAGGGGGTTAAAAGCCACCACCATCTTGTCCGAGGAGCTCCCCGTGGGAGACCCCTGCTTCACACTCTCCGCCGTCCCATCAAGGGGCAGCCTGTGCCGACTTCCCACGACGGAGGCGCCGGGGCCAAGCCCGAAGTCCACTCGCCCAACACGGCAGCAAATCTGGGAGAGGTTCAGGCTCTACCACTGTGCCTTTCCTATCAGAGCTGGGGAGAGGCATCCCTTACCCTTTCCCTCTCCCCAGTGGATTACGTGGAAAATGGTGGGGGTGGGGGAAAGCAAACCCCCTCTTTGGGAGAGGGTGGCCATGGAGTAAGGCATGAGTCAAAGCAAGCAAAGTAAACACATATATTGACCAGAGAACAGGATGACACTTCCATGAGAGGGGCTGGAGGAAGCCAATTTTTCCTTCTCTTCCCCTTCAGTTCATCTTGGCCTTGAACTGGTGATTCCATTGGGTTCCGAAAGTTCTGAGAGTCAAGAGTAAGTGAGAGTGGGGGTAGAGAGCCAATCCTGGGATCAGGGACTTGTAGGAAGGGCCTTGGCCCCTGGCTCCCTCGGTCCCTTGTGGTCCTAGCAGGATGGCCAACTGATGGACAAGACCTCCCGCAGCAAAAGCTTGTCAGGACTGCCGATCTAGGGGCCAAGGAGTTTTCTAGTATCACACTCACTGTGAGCCATTCCAGAAAGAAGAGGAAGGTAGGGGGAAAATGTGTCCAAAAAAAGTATGGTTTTCTCCACCAAAAAAACCCTCAAAAAAAACCAAAAATATATATATATATAGAAAATGATTGGTTTCCATTCTTTCCTCTGAGACCTAATCTGGTGCAACACTTGGGCCTGGCTCCCCCTCTCTCAGCGCGTGGTCTCCACCTCTGCTTAGCCGCTCTTCCCCGCTGGAGGCTGCAGGGCGATGAGGTCACTAAGAGGACAGCCTGGTATCCTAGGGAGAGCCAGGGAGACCCCACGCTTCCAGGCAGGGTAAGTGAGGCCGGAGCACGGCTGGGCTTCCATCAGGCTTTCTCGTGCTGGTTGGGTTGTTTTTGTAAAGCAAGAGAATGGCTAGTGTGTTTAAAAGGTGGTTCTTGGTGCACAGGTTTTTAATTCTCTTTATCGGCTCTAAAGTTGGTGGCAGGAGCTGCCTCGGAGGCCGGGAAAAAAGGAGCACAGTGATGACTGAGGGAAAGGGCGACCCTGCCAGTGGCGGATGGGGGAAGACACCCATCTCGGTGGCGGTAAAGGGTGCAGGGGCACCGGTGGCTCATGCGGTTTCTACTTAGCATCCCCGGATCCAAAGAGAACAGCGCCTAGAGCTTCCCACCTCTCAGAGGGCCCAGCCTACCAAGGTGACATCAAAACAGGGAGGCTTAAAAGGAGTTTTTAAAAGCCATGACGTCCTTTGCTGAAATAAGCACTGACATCCTCAACATAGATGCCATGGTTAAGAGGCTTGGAATGTCCGGGAAGGCTTATTGGATTCAACATAATTTCTCTGAAACCTATAAAAAACAAAAACAAAAGAACAGAAAAACAGAAAAAAGCAAAATAAAGTAAAAACCAAAACCCCCAAAGAAGATCAAAACTAGGAGGGGAGACGGAGAGGGGGCTTGAGGGGGGTGGGGGAAGAGGGAGGTACGGACACAGATCTATCGGAAACCATCAAACGAATTCTCAGCAAAAGGGAAGGAGAGGGAGGAGGGGATTAACTTAAAACCAAGCGTGGTCAGAGAAACTGGAAACACTCCATTTTGCTGCGGCCTCCGCTGAACCGAGGAAGGGAAGGGAGTCAAATATTCAGGGGCTTGGGCCTTGGATTGTCACGGAATAGCAGAACAGCCTCATCTAGGGAAGGGCACAGCCACTAGGGTCACTGGGATGGGGGGAAAGGGGCGGGAGGGAAAGCGTTCTCAGAACCTGCATTGCTAAGGGATACCAGAGGGCCACTTCTAACCCTAGGAGCTGGAATTCTATAGGTTGCCTTGACCATACCCGCGGGGGTGGCAGGGGCGGGGGGTGGGGGGGGAGGGCTGGGAGCGGAGCGTTATTCTTCCAAGCCTGCCAGCTCTCTCTCATTGACTTTTGGTCTCATTTCACCGGCTCGGTGGAAATTTAGGAAATAACGGCTGTTCTCACAGCCTTATCGTAACTCCAAGTCTTACAGAGGATAAAAACGCCCTGGAGGAATGACAATGGCGGCCACTTGCACGACAACTCAGCTCCTTTCCGGCCACGCTGCCATAGACTGAATTAGGAGATCCAGAGACGTGGGTGTTCCTGATCAAATCTCCAGATGGAGGTTTCTCAATCAACCCCAGATTATAATAATGTCTGTGAAATAACGTCTGTCTAGAGTGTGTGTGTGTGTGTGTGTGTGTGTGTGTGTGTGTGTGTGTGCGCGTGCGAGCACGCACCTGCAGACAAGACAGGAGCAAGCCTATCTTCTCATGAAAGCTACGGGCAGGTATGTGAAGGGCACAATGGACAGCTGGATGTTGGGGACGTGATGGGGACAGACTGAGCTGGTTGCGCAGAGACTCTCCCCTCCTCATTCCTGGATCACGTGATGCTCAAAACACAGTGGAGTAATCTGGACACTGGGAGCTCTCCATCTGTAGGGAGCGGGGTCAGATTTGTGAAGACGGAGGGAAACTTTCTTGTCTGTGACATCATGTTTAGAGAGAGGCTCAGCTTCAGGATGAGAGGTTTCTGCGATAGCTTCCCCGTGCTAAGCAGGGACGAGGGCTCTCTTGGGTCTGAGGTGGAAGGGAAGGCAGGCCACGGGTCTGGGCAGCCTGCCTAGGAGGTGTGGGACACCACTGTTCCTGTCCAGGTTGTGGTCCCTCTCTTGCTTCTCCCACACCCTTCGCCTCGGCCCTATGACATGTCCTCCCTGGAAGACTCCTCTGACCTAAGGGATTTTTAGTACCAATCCCACACTGGGCACCTAGTCATCCCCCAGTCCTCTGGGACATACTGGAGACTCCATGTGGTCTTAAGATCTGAAGAATCAAAACTGGTTGGGGGTGGGGCCTGTACTGCATACAAAGACGTCAAAGGAGGTAACTCACCATGTGACCTTGGGTAAGCCACTTCCCCACTCTGGACCTCGGGCTCCTCATATATATAGTGAGTTGATGAGACTAGATGATCTCTATTGTCCTTCAAGTTTAATATCCCATGATTGTCTATGTTTGAAAAGACCCCTGGCAGAAGAGGCAGACACGGGGGAATTAATGGTCAGTATTGAGCCCCAAGCGCAGAAACAAAGGGAAGTATTTTTCATGTGCACGATGCCAGAAGCAGAAGCCAGGTGTTCCCCGATCCGTAGTCAACACTTGCTTTACCTAGAGGGGCACCTGGTTCATCTCATGCATACAGTCTACAGACACTGTCCTCACAGTATCACACGGGAGCATTCAAGAACTGCGCCAGGGGGTCAGGGAAGGTTTGCCGTCCCCATGAACTCTGTCCAACCCCCTCCCTAACATCCTTGCCCCCCACCCCCCAATCCTCCTTCTTGGACCAGAGCAACCTGAACGTGTGCCCATCATTGCTCTTCTGGATGCCATTCCCAGGGCTGGAAGGAGGATTCTTATCACTTAGGTAATGGCCCTGCAAGTCCCAAGACCCTCTTTCTGTCCCCTTCTTTCTCCAAGAAAAAATTCAGCTAATCTCTAAGAGGAAAACAACTCGATAAGCAGGGGAGGATGAGGAGATGGGGCATGGGGCGGTGGCGAGTTTGGTCCCTCAAAAATCTTTCCTGCCTGAGTTAGGGCATAAACAGTTGTAACGATAAATGCTGTTGGTTCAGTAGACCCAAGGACTACAACTCCTATGAAAGGCTTATCGTTATAGCTGGAGAGTGAAATCTCCTTTGGAGGCCATGCAGCATCATGGGTCCTGGAAGGCTCCATGTTGGATCCATTAAAGGCAGGGCCAAGCCTGCCTAAGCCTCTGCCAAGGTCCCTGAAGCTGCCTCCGTGAACATGAGCCTTTTCCCATATTAGCCGGGATCTGAAGTTTGTTTTCTCTGGAACTCTTTCCCAGGTGGAGCCTTTCCAAGATTCTAAGTGCTGAATCCTGATAGCATAGGAGGCACTGCTCCAAGATCCTCTATTCCTCCCCCTCTTGCTCTGAGCAGCCCTGAAGCAGGAAGGAAAAGGCATCTGCTTGGGGGAGGGCAGGGGAGACCAGGACCACCGTGGACACTGACTGGGAAAAGCACAGATGCAGGGAGGGCCGAGGAGGGGCAAAGCCACCTCCAAAGAAGGCCTTGCTCACTGTGCCCCCACGGACCCCCGTGCGTCTAACCTTTTCCTCCATCTGGTGACTGCTCTACACAAAGTCCTGCAGCATAGAGTTCACTGTGGGCGCTCCATAACTCAGAACAGAGCCTGGTCTTCAGGGACTGTCTGGTATAGGTTTCCTGAGAAGGGAGCCAGAGACTCTGGGATAGTTTGGGGAAGGGAGGGGTGCTGGGAAGGCAGGCTGGGGGAGAAGGGGCGCTGAGCACCCACAGTACTGGATGAAAGGACCGGAGCCAATCCCCCCGGGCCAAAAGCAGGTCAAATCTTCAAGGGCAAGTGATTCAATATTCACTGCAGCAGAGAAGGGAGGGTTCCAACGGCCGTGCAACACAGAAGGGGGCCTAGACCTTCAAGCCTCTCCACTTTTCTGACAGCCTCACAGATCCCAATCATCTGTCCCTCTCTGTGGTCTCACCACAGCCCCAGGGCCGACCCCTGGCCTTGGCAACCTAGGGCCCCCAGCTTTCTGGCACCTGCCAGCGAGACCTTCCTTGCATCTCCTCTGCCTACACACTCCTCACATGGCTTCGGATTCTCCCAGCCTCCTTTTCTGTCCCTGCTTCTTCCTTTTGTTATGTGACATGATAATTTCGTTACCTAACTCCATAAAGTGGTTTAGGTTGTGGCCTTGATAAAAGGCCCAATACCGAATGGAGCTCTATTGGATTATTTTCCAACATTTCCTCTTCAAATGTATTTGTTTGTCATCTTCAAGTTGCTACATCACACGAGTGCTTAGCACTTATATTGAGAGAAGCACTTTATACTCAACAGTGGGCTGAAATACACAGGAGTCCTGGCACTGAGGTCATGGGTGCCTTGGTAGGGAACCGGAGGCCCAGAGCAATTCAGATCCTTGTCCAGAGAGAGAGACAGAGACAGAGACAGAGACAGAGAGCAGGAGGGGACAACAGGACAGATGGAAGGGCAAGAAGCCTGCTCTGCACCGTACCCCAGCCAGAGGGTATTGTCTCCATAGCCTCCTCACTTTTCCCAAGGGGTAAGAAGAGGTGAGAGGTTTTGAACCATGCTGCAGGAAGGCGCGGACTGAAGAAGGGAGCTGTAACATGTCCAGCTGTAACAACCCTACCACCAGATGCATCACTGAGCGCCTTGGCATCCAAAGATCTATGTAAGTAAGGGACAGTGCCAGGTGATGCCTGTGGCTAACTCAGTATCGCCCAGCATCCTTGAAGGGCTGACGTTATTAACTCCATTTTAAATGTGGGAATACTAAGGCTCAATAATATATTTAAAAAACAAGCAAACCAACCAAGTTCACTTGTGGCAGAATCTGATGCTGACCCAAGCTCTACACAACCCCAAAGTCCTTATACGTAACTACTTTGCAGTATGGCTTCCATTTATTGAAAATCAATATCCAGGGAAAAGAGGCTGAAATGGAGGTCAAGGCAGCAGTGGTGGGGACATTCTGCAGGGGAGGCAGGACTTTATATATGGCTCCCTCTACAAGACCCAGACGGAGGACAGGAGTCATCTTTCCTCACTAACAGCTTCCCTGGCAAGGGAGATGAGCATCCCATGCCCGCCCCTGCCCTCCTCCAGCAGGTGCCTGGTCTAACCTTACCCCAGGCTGCTTCATCTTCTGCACTGCCCTTACAGTAACACTTTGCATGGCCTAGGACCTTCCAAGTAAGGAACCCCAAACTGTATCTACACATGGACTCCTTCATTTTGATGGCACTTCTGTGAGTTCAGCTCAGGAAGGATGAAAAGTAAACCTGATGAAAGAGAGATGGTAATGAGTTTGGAGAGAAGAGCAGTTACCCAGAATATTGTTACGCCCATAGCAAGAGTGTGAAGTATCTGAGAATACCCCTAGGAAGCCGCATGGTGCCCAGGAGAACTCTCTCCCCAGCACCCTCCCCTAGGCCACTATGTAAACAAGAAGGGACAGGAACGAGTGCATTATGGTAAAGAAAAGCTCCACCACAGGTCTCTCTTTCTGCATTTCCTGCTGTGTGGGGTCATGGAAAGACGGTCACCAGGGAGTCCTACTGGTCCCTGGGATAGGACCTTTGTTCTGCACCTTTGGCTCCTGATGTGGCCACTGCTCTGTCTTCAACCTATGTTCTTTCTTCTCCTGCCATTAGATTCAACAGAAGGCTGGTAGCAATGACCCAGGTGGGTGGGACTCAAATGTCTTGGCTTGCTGTCCATGATACAGCTTGCTTAAAATTCTCCTATCTCTTCTTCTTTTATTCTGAGGTTGCAAACCTAACCTATAGGCCATATGTGGCTCCAGGACGTGTCTTTTTTCGGCACAATTTCTTTTTAAAATTTTTTTACTTAGTTGCCAACATTTAAAACTCGGGAGATTTCACATTTAAAATTTCCACATTTCTAGCTTCCCTTGAAAATCCAAGAGTGCTGGCAATGCTGGGCCAGCTATTTCTGCACAGTGACAATCAGAGCAACATGGTAGCCACTCAATTTAGACAGGGCACGTGTTCTCTGCTTTTCCATGCACTCTACCACTCCCTGTTACCGTCTACCTGGCCCCTTGACTTATTTTCAATACCTGCATGGTTTGTCTTAGAGTTTCCTACTCTACAAGGAACACAAAGCCAGCACTAGGTTATGGGCTGTGCACTAAAGGCCAGGAAATGCCATCTCAGCCAAGCCTTGCTATCTGTCCCTGTAATGACCAGACTATGCTCCCTCTAGTCATGGCTTGACACCTACATCCAAGGGACAAACCTATCTCAGAAGGAGGAACTCAACCGCACGGGTAAGAGGGCATCGTGTTTGGAAATAAAATTCCCAGTGAGAAAACGTGCCGGACACCACGCACAACGCTGCTGTTGGGGAGAAGGTGGCACTATAGCACCGTCACTGGCTGTGTGTTCCACGCTGCTTACACGTATAAGGCACCTGACCAAACGCTGTCAAGTGCCAGCTATCAGGCCTCTTCACACAGCCACTCCATTCCACGGGACATGATCTGACCCAAGTATCCCCATATCCTTACGCGGACAAACATGCTACAAAGGGTCCCACAGGCTGCTCAAATGTACTTGGCTGCTGAACTGAAACGTCCCTCTTGTACATTTCCTGGCTAAGAGTGTGGAACGGAGATTCCCCAACGTCAGTATGCAGTGCCTCTTCTCGTAAAGCTGCCTCGGTACAACCCAGAAAATAAACAATGAGACCTCCCTGGCCCATGTGCCAAGTCTGGTTCCAGTTGTGTGCAGATATTCTGAGGGAGGGGGCTGAGGCTGAATGTACCCCAAATGTGATTTAGCGCATAGAATCATGCCCAAAGGAAGTCAGTGGGAGGGCATCCACACCTGGGTGATGCAAAAGGGCACAGAACATTGAGATCCTCAGATGGCAGCAAGAGGCTAGCCCCTGATGGAAGCTTGAGCACTCTGTGACTCTTCCCTGATGGGTATTTTCAAGGCTTGCACTCAGAAGCAGGAGGATGTGCCCGGGGGCTCCATCCCTGGCATCAGGAAGATTGTCCCAACAATAAGTGCATCTTGGCTGAAAGGGGTGAATATTAGTCCCAGAGAAAGGGAAATTTCTTCCACTCTAGGACGTGGATGAAGTGACTACTTAAAATCAAAATACTCCATAAGCCATGGAGTAAAATTAGTCATATGTCCACCATTCTCAAAATTAACCATATAAGGGACAGCCTGTAACGGCAGAACGTCGCCTTCTCTTGTTGAGCTGAGAGGAGAGGGAGCCTCAGGTGTTGAGAACCGTTATCTTCATCCCTCCCCTTCCACTCCCTGAACTTCAAGATGGCTGTCTTTACATTCAGCACATTTTTCCCTTTCTTGACTTTTTAATCTTTTCAATTGTTTGAAATATTCACGAAGTATAGACAAGAGCAAAACTATGTGCTCACTACCCAGTATCAACAACTGACAATATTCTGGTATCTTCTTCCCAAATTTTGAGAGAAATAATACATCACAGCTATGGGTCTGAACACAAGAGCCTGTCCACGATCCTCCTCTGCTTATATCCCAAACCAGAGTTAACCACTTCCCTGAAATAGATGATCATTTCTAAGCACCTCTGAATAATTTTGCTACCTAGGTATATCTCGATACACACATCACAGCATTATTTTGCCTCAACAAGGGATGTTTTCTAGATTTATCTATGTGGATCTATGTTGATCCAGGTAGCTTTCATTAATTTTAACTGATGTAGTCTACCATGTGACCATACTGCAAATCATTTATCTGTTCTACCAACTGCCATTTGTTTCCATTTTCTCATTATTCTTTTAAAAGTTGCAATAAATATTATTGCACAAGTCTCTTCATGTGAGTGTGGGAGAGTTTCTCTAGAGCAGCAGTTGGCAAACTTTTCCCACATAGGGACAGACAATGAATATTTTAGGTTTTATACAAATCATCAAATCTGTTGCCACTACTAAATTCTGCCATTGCAGTCTGAAAGCAGTCACAGACAACACATAAACAAATAACCATGTTCCAATAAAACTTTATTTACAAAAACAGATAGGAGCCACTTTTGGCCACTGGCCCAAAGGCCACCATTGGCCAACCTCTACTCTAGAGGTTTGTTACTCAAAGTGTGGGCATGTGGACCACCACCAGCAGCAGCAGCAGGTGGGAATTTGGTAAAAATGGAAAATCTTACATCCCCCTAAATCAACATCTGCATTCTAACAAGCTCTTTAGGTGATGTGTGTGCAAAAAAAAATTTTTTTGAGAAGAATGGCTTTAGAGGATTTCCTTATAATTTAGTGCATATAAATCCTTCAGTGTATTCTTTCATGTTTCCCCAAAGTGATGGTACTAACTTATATTTCTAGGATCACTAAACAGGTGAACTTCTTGCCCCGTATCCCCATATCAGATATTATTTCATGTGTGATAGATGTTATCTCCTTAAGGTTTTAAGGTGTATTTCCCTGATTACTACTCAGGTTGTGTATCATATACAATGTGTGTGTGTGTGTGTGTGTGTGTGTGTGTGTGTGTGTGTGTGTTTAGATTGATAGATATGTAAAGTATATATCTGTATCTATATATAAATAGATCTGTAAAGTGTGTGTGTGTATATATATATATACATATATATATACACACACACACACATATACATACATATATATATAGGTTGTTGGTCTTTTGACTTGTAGGAGTTTGTTTATTCTGTCTACAAATTCTCTGTTGGATACATGGGTTGGAATTATATTCCTCTAGTCTATGGTTTGTCTTTTAACTTAGTATATGGCATTTTATATAGATTTGTTTTTAAATTCATGTAGTCAAATGGATTCATCTTTCACTTTACGATATTTATAATCTGTATCTTAAGATTTTCCCTCCTCAAAGTCAGATTATATCATCTTTGCTTTTACATTTAACAATCTACCCTAGAGAAGAACTGCAAATAATTGATGTAGAGACTCCTCACTGAAGGAAGTAGAGCTTTAGTCCCCACTCTGAGTATGTGCTTTGCTTATTAGGTTAATTTCAAAGAAAATGGTAGAGGGGAAAAGTAACTTTATAGTGGAGAGGGCACCTGGGTGGCTCTGTCAGTTAAGTGTCTGACTTTGACTCAGGTCATAATCTCGTGGTTCGGGAGTTCAAGCCCCACATGGGGCTCTCTGCTGTCGGTACAGAGCCCACTTCAGATCCTCTCTCCCCTTCCCTCTCTGCCCCTAACCACCCCTTTCATGTGTGTGTGTGTGTGTGTGAGCGTGTGCACACACACACACACACACTCTCTCTCTCTCTCAAAAGTAAACATTAAAAGAAAAAACTTTACAGTGGAGAATCTTGGCAAACAGTGCCTCAGCCAGGTGATTGAAGTGAGCCTCATCAGTGACAACATGTGATCACTGTGATGTGATGTGATGTGATGTGATGTGATGTGATGAAAATGGCACTTACCCCTGTGATCTTTCTTCCTAAAAGCCATACCCCAATTGACAAGTCTAAATTGGAAGACATTCTGCATAGAATCTGACCAGTGCTCCTCAAAACTGTCAAGGTAATCAAGGACAAGGAAAGTCTGAGAAACTGTCATAGATCGGAAGAGGCAAAGAAAACATGATAACTGAATATAATGTGGTATTCTGGAGGGGATCATGGAGCAGAAAAAAAAGGGGGGGGGGAAACCAGTGAATCAGAATAAAGTATTGAGTTTAGTTAACAATGTACTGATTCTGGTTTCTTAGTTGTGACAAATGTATCATGGCAATACAGGATGATTACAACAGGGGAAGCTGTATAAGGGAGTTCTCTGTACTATCATTATAATTCTCTGTATATCTAACTATTAAAAAAAACCCTTTTGAAACAAACAGTTCTACTTTTAAACTTCAACCAGAATTTACAATTTATTTTGTGACTGATATGAGGTGATAATTTAACTTTATTTTTCCCGTTGTGGTTTTACATTATTGTTCTTCCCTTTCATACTGATTTGCAGTGACATATCAAAAATACACACTTATCCACACATCTATCTGTCTAGATTTATGTAACTACATACATAGGTGTATGTATGTATGTTTTCTAAGTACTTAAAAAAATATTATACTTTGTCCTGTTTGTCTCTGCTGTCTTAATTACTGTAACTTTATAATGTCCTTTTGTCTACTGTAACAAATCTCCTCAATCTTTACCTTCTTTTTTAAAAAAATACCCTAGGTATGGTCTTTAATTCTTTCATATGAATTACAGAATAAACTTATCAAGCAAGTGCCTTCAAAAACCCTGCTGGGATTTTTTACTGTATTTAACTTACAGAGTTGAGGGTGAATCAACAACTTTATTATATCAGTTCTCCCTACTCATGATGAAGATATATGCTCCATTTACTATTCTTCTATTATTAATAATGTTTTATATTTTTCCATAAGATCTTGCATATCTTTGTGAGACTTATACTTTTTCAGAGCTTCATTTTTTTAGTTTTATTCCATTTTTGCTATTGTAAATGAGATTTGTTTTCACATAAATTTTCTAATGGTGTTTAGGGAATATATTGATTTTTGTTTATTGATCTTGTATTTGGAATTCTGCTTAACTCTCCAGTTAGTTCTATAGTTTTCTGATGTTCTCTGTAGGGTGATCATAGCATTCATGATTAGGAGAGTCACCAGTCTTTCTAAGTCTTGTATTTCTTTTCTTGCCTTATTGCATTGGCTATGATCACGAGAATATTGCTGAATAAAGGTAATGATAACCAGCCAGCATCATTATCATTAGATTTGTTTCCATGTGTTTCATGCTTTTCGATTGCAGTTCATTTTAAGTAGGATTTTTTTTTCCTTTTCCTTTTTCATTCACTCATCACTGTCCAATGTTGTTGTTTTTGTTGTTGTTATTGCTGTTCTTACTATTGCTTCCACTTGGGCCCTTACAACATCAATTTTGAACTAGTCTTATGATGATGGTTTGGGGCCCCTACACAGTAGTACTAGGGATATAGCAGAACAGTCTTCAGATACTTGGGTAGCTTAACTTAGTTCATCATCTCAAAGGCTGCATCTTTATCCTCTCTCCCCCACTTCTTAGGCTCAGAGATTCCTATTTCCTGTGCTCACAGACAGGAAATGACAACATTATTTTTTCAGACTCTTTTCATCAGTGTGAAAGTTTGTCCTCAGCCCATGACTCCAAGCAGTAAATCTAATCCCCTAACAATTTGGAGCACCGTAGTTCTGCAGATCCTTTCAGAGCTAAATTCCCATACCTACTTTCTGCCTCTAGACTTAAAAGCCCAGCATGAGGATGGATGTAGCTCTGCTCATCATCTTTTATTTCTGTACTATTTCTGGTCTCCCAGGTTATTTATCTTGTTTAGGGGAAGAGGCTAGCTATGTCTTTTTAAGTTTTTATGTCACTGTTTTATGTTTTGAGCAAGGGAGATGCACTAAGCCATGAACTCATTACACCATCTTGATCAGAACCCAATTATTTTTCTTCCTTTCCACATTAGAGAAAACACGTATTTTCCTGGTTTCCAAAGCCAACCATTTATATGATGCCTTCAATCCTATCTCCGACTTCCTTCTTCAGGTATTTCCTACCCCTGGCATCTTCCTTCTCTCCTGTTCTATTCCCCTTTCTGCAGAAATCTATATATGGTCACCTCTATCTTTTGGTATGTACACACCTATCAAACCCAGCCTCACTCTCCCAGACTCACAACCAAGTAAATGACGGAGCACTGTCCTCTACTTTACCATACATACCATTTACTGTCATTCCATATCCTTAGTTCTTTTGGGCACCAACATGTTGCATAATTTGATCCCAACTATAACCCCCACTGCCACACAGATCACTCATGCTTAACTTTCCATAACCTAAATTCTCTTCCCTCCAGAGAAACTACTCTCTTTGAAGATCACCAATGATTACTCCACAACCAGATTTTCTCCGTTCCTTTTTAGCTTGATCATTCCACACATGTGGCACCTTGACCACCCCATATCCCTTATGACATTTACATTTACAACACTGTGCCACTCTGCTCATCTTCCTACCTTCTATTCCCTCTCTTTCTGTTGGCTTCTCTTCCTCCACCTGTGCCTACTGTGGTTTCCTCATGCTCTAATCCCTGACTACTCAAAGTGTGGTTCTTATGGGGCACATGGGTGGCTCAGTTAGTTAAGTGACCGATTCTTGGTTTCGGCTGAGGTCATGATCTCGCAGTTTTGTGAGGTCAAGCCCTGTGTTGGGCTCTGCACTGGCAGCACAGAGCTTACTTATAATTCTCTGTCTCCTTCTCTCTCTTCCCCTCCCCCACTCACATGGTCTCTGTCTCTCTCAAAATAACCGTTAAAAAAAAAAGTGTGGTTCTTAGACCAGCAATAGCAGCATCACCTGAGAGTTTGCTAGAAATGAAGAATCTCAGGCTCTATTCCAAACCTGAGTCAGAATCCGCACTTAACTTCTCTGCCATGTTGAAACCCAGGAAGGATGCATGTGCAACATCTCTCCCTATTTTCCCACCTGACAGATCAGAGTTTTAGAGAATAGAAAAGTTGTTTTTTAGAACCGTGTGATATGACTCGTGTGTATGTGAATCTGTATAACAATATGCCACATTATTTTGAGGTTCTACAATAGTATCTTGGCATTTGCGAGGCATTTCTTCTTCCAAAAACTTTAAATAATGATTATGTTAGCCTCAAAATATCTTGGTGAGGTAAGGAAAGAAAAAAAATTATCATCTTAGCATCAGTGCCTCCTACCCCTGACTTGACTATGTGGCCCTCCCAGAACCAAGGTCTTCAACTCTGTCTGGTCGCCCAAGGTGCCTGACTTTCCTCAGGGTCGTGACCATATTGTTTAAGATCCAATGAGCAAAAAGCAAATGCCAGAGTCTAGCAGGAAATGTAATCAACAAAGTCCAAATCCCTGGGTGGTATCAATTTTAAGAAGATTATTTTAGAGTAGGGTATGGCTAATAGGATCAGAGGGCTGGCACATTCTAAATTTACAGCCCTAACTATTAAATAATATAAACCTGTGAGTTGTTTTTCTGGCTCTGAATTTCTATGATTAGAGATGATAAAGAAGATATTGAAGATGATAATGGAGGAGAAGATGAAAAGAAGTCAGAAAAGGGCTCCACCATACATCTGTATAAAGCAACAGTTCTTAACCTATCTTGGGGCCCTCTTTAATTTCTTTAATCAAAGCATGCAGACACAGAGACATACAAGAAAGACTCATGCATTTTGGGCAGTGGAGGTATCACAATCTCCCTAAATACCCTAATTAACAGTGGCAGACACATGTTACACAGATCACAAAGCATCAGAACTTTGCAATGACAGACAACTGTGACAGACACCAGCAAAGAAAAATGCAAATCCCTGCTTCCACTGTGCTCCAAATCTCTAAATTGCTGACCCATGCTGAGGATCACCTATGCCCATGGGAAACTGTTCAGAACTGGAAAAAGGAAGTGGGAATACCAATAGAAATAAAACATAATAGAGGTGCCTGGGTGGCTCAGTCAGTTAAGCGTCTGACTTTGGCTCAGGTCATGATCTCTTGGTTTGTGGGTTCGAGCCCCGTATCAGGCTCTGTGCTGACAGCTCAGAGCCTGGAGCCTGCTTCGGATTCTGTGTCTCCCTGTCTCTCTCTGCCCCTCCCCTGCTTGCGCTCTGACTTTCTCTCTCAAAAATAAATAAAATATTTTTTTAAAAAAGAAGGAAGACATAATTATTGCTCTAGACTAGAAGCTTAAAATCCAGTGCCAAATATGTAAGGGATACATCTTCTTAGGCTTACCTAGCACTAATTTTCCAAATATCTGAGTATCAATCTTCCAGGAGTCAAAAAAAAAGGGGGGTTGGAGTTTACAGTCAACCAGACTCCTAAAACAAATGATTAGATACGGGATATACTCTAGTGAGTGTCAAGAGACAGGTGCCCACCCACAGCTAAGGAGTTCAGTGAAGGAGTGATCACATGTGAAGGGAAAAAGAGGTGGTAGAGATGGTCCCTAAGCAGAAATATGTAGTGGTGGGGGTGGCATTCCAAACGGTGGGAGCAGCTTAAGAAAAGTACAGCAAGTGGAAGATTATTATGGGTTTATCTGCACCCCCCTCCCCCCTCCCCCCAAAAAATAACCCTAGCACTTGAGAAGGTGACCTTATTTGGAAACAGAGTCTCTCAAGATGGTCAAGCTAAGAAGGCAAGGTCATAACGGCAGGCCCTAATCCAATATGACTGTGCCCTTATAAAAATGAGAAATTTGGAACACAGGTAGACACCCACACCCATCCACATCCACCCCCCCCCACACACACACCATGTGAACAGGAAGGCAGAGACTGGGCGGACGTGTCTACAAGTAATGCCCAAGAGTGTCAGCAAAGTACCTGAAGCCAGGAAAGAGGCAAGGAGCAGACCTTTCCCTAGCGTCTTCAGAGGGAGCCTGGCCCCAGCAACACCTTGGCCTTGGATTTCTGGCCCATGAGACAGTAAATGTTGTTCTAAGCTATCCGGTTAGTGGAACTGTGTTACATAAGCCTTAGCAAACTGAGACAGGGATGTCCTTCCAGAAAAGCACAGAGTATGATTCAGCTGGAACATAAAGCAGGAGTAAAGGAGAGATGGGCACAAGATCAGCAGGGGCAGTGGGAAACTAGTACTGGGGACAACGTGTGAGTCACCTCCCAAAAATGGGACTTCAATCAAGTGATGGTGGTAGAGCCGCATGGTAGAGAGAATGGAGAAGCAGGGACTGCTGTGAACTGATGACAGATAGCTGAGGACAGATGGATGGATAAATGAAGACAGACAGATGATGGATCAATAGATACAGCACGGGTGGATTCAGGGATAAGAGATTTAGAGTAAATGATGGATCAGCTAATGACAATGGCCCCTCTACTTAATGTTAAAAATCAATTTCCAAGTGTGGAATTCTGTTTCCCACTTTCAAAACAAGGTCACGTAGTTTTGGGAGAACAAATCTCCTGTAAAGTCATGGGAATTAGATACCTGGGGATAGCAGTATTCTAGGGAGCCCGGGGAGCCGCTGATCAGGCAGCCATGCTTGGCCTGTACTCACCAGCTCAGTGTGATAGGGGTGTGGAGTGCCCCCACCCTTGGGACCTCAACCCTAGTGAAAGCCCTCCAGCCTTGGCTGAAACAGAAAGGACCTCCGGTCATAAAAGCAGTGCCAGGAGAGCAACGGGGCATTCCTAGAGGTTAACTACAGCGGGAGACTCAACCTCCTTGGAGCGGGTCGCATTTTTCAGTGAGGCTTGAAGGAGAAATAAGAATTCCAGGTGAGAAAATAGGAAGGAAAGTTATTCCCAGCAGAAAGAACCATGTGAGTGATGGTCTTCGTGATGGTCTTCGACAAAATACATCTGAGAAAGTGCAAAGGGTTCTTATCAGGAAATAAATGGAGACGATTAGCATGGGGCAGATCTTGAAGGAACTTCAGGATCTTGGGTGATGGGTGAGTCTTGAAGGATTTGAAAGAAAGGATGGCCTGAGAGCAGATAAAGGTGGACGGAAAAGAGAGATATGTGGTGGTGGTCGGCAGGATAGGGCAGAGGCCAGCAAGCTTTTTCCGTCAAGGGCCAGATAGTAAATATTTCTGGCTTTACGGGTCTCTGTTGTAACTACTCAACTCTGCCGTTGAGTGAAAGCAGCCACAGACGACTGGTAATGAATGAGTGTGGCTGTGTTCCCATAAATTTTATTTATGGACACTTAAATTTGAATTTCATATCATTTTCATGTGTTACGAAAGATGATTCTTCTTTGGTATTTTTCCAACCATTTAAAAATATAAAAAACTTTCTTAGCTCTTATGCTGTACAAAAACAGGTGGTGGCCTAGATTGGGCCTGCACGCTGTATATAGTGTGTGGACCTCTGGGTTATAGGGTGACCCGTAACAGGCTGGATGCTGGTAAATCAGGGGTCTGGGCAGTGTCCGGTCTCTCCAGTGTGCTGATGATATAGGGACAGTAGCAGCACTGGGGGCACCTGCAAAGGAGCAGACCCGGGAGGGCAAGAGATCTATCAGCACACACCCACGAGACCATGCCTGCAACCCTTAAAGACAGTGTGGCAACACTGAGAATAGGAACTAGAAACCTTATGCCCTTGACTTTCCTTCATCAGACCCAAGACAAGACACCGGCCATTAAATGATGCTCTTCAAGCCATTGCATTGCAGCACACAGAGTCATTCTCCGCTCCGAGCACTGTAGTGGAATTCATTCACAGCAGACCTGCTTTAGGTTTGATAAGATCAGTAAAAGAACAGAGACTAACACTGAGGCAACTTATTTCAGAGACTTTTGTGTATGTGGATGAATTCTTTGGGGGATTTTTGTGTGTCTATTATCCACCCCGCCTCCAAGCGCACTGGCTGCCTTAGGAGGCAGGACATGTCATTTCTATGCTCTAAACTATTATCACAGTCAACTCATTCGATGCTTTAGTGGCCCTGCTTCCTGTGCTTCAAATGAGGATGGGAGTAACTTTCGTGGTGGAGGAGCAAAGAGTAAAATACACCTGCCGTGAACGGTTAACACGGCAACACAGGAAAGGAGAATAAGCCCATCCTAAGTGTCACTTCTACTTCTGTGGTCAAGTTGTGGATCACACACAAGTGATATCAGCCCCCTGAGCTCAGTCTTTCCACTGTGTAATGGGGGTAGTTAGAACGGCGGTAACCAAGGGGTTACAGATATGTATGTGAAGTGCACAGCTCAGTGCCCGGCCACAATCAGCATGAATGAGATGCTAATTGCAAATGTGACCCATAGGCCATGTGCAATGACACAGCCATGCATGCCCTAAGAACAGAGAAATGGCAAGGAGACACCTGCTTTGAACTATCTCTATTATATAGAGTCCCCTAAAACTACAAATCCTTTAAAATCTCCAGGCAGTGATAGTGTAATTACAGCTCTATTCTTACCATCCTGTGTGACCCTTCTGAGGTTTATTATCCCACTAAGTCGACAAGCTCTGGAAGGTATTCCACCTGCAAATATACACCCAGACACCCAGATAGTTAAGAGGCACAATTTTTACATGAATGCTTTTGGGCATATCATATGCTCTCAATTCCAAAAACACACCCCTCCCTGTTGTCATAATAGACTGCCCCACGTTATGTAACCACCAGGGCCCCCAAAGCATGTGAGTGTGTGAACTGGTATCAGACTGTGCAAACAATAATGTTTTTACCCACTGCAATGACCTTACTCTTCTTCAAGTATCAAGTATGACCAAGTCTTACCTTTTTACAGTACTTTTTGATGGGTACATGTTCTTTAATGTCCAAGGGAAATACAGGAAATTGGGGTAACTTTCCTGCATAAGACACCTGGGGTCATGGTTTCTCCAGAGATGTGCGTTAAGTATTTAGGTAAAAATGTATTCCTTCTGGACACTTGTAGAGACCCCAAAGCTCACATCATCCCCGTGCAATCTGTGAGAGTGGCAATAAAATGAAAACTAGATGGTCCGGCCCTGCAGGAGACGGAAGGGTCACTGTCACTCTAAGCTTCGATTTTTCGGCCCGTAAAATGGACAAGAGACTTTTACACCTTCTCGCTCACCAGGCCATTCTGAGCTTTAAGCAATATCATGTGGGAGTCTGCTCTGAAAGTTAAGAGTGAAGGATTTGGTAGCCTCAATGCTATTAAATTTGGGGCCCGACTGGCTCTGACTGTGCAAGGCTGTCCTCTGCATTGTTACAAGGTTCAGCAGCATCAACTCTACCCACTAGATATCAGTAGCATCCTCCACCCCTAGGACAACCCACTGTGTCTCCAGACATTCTCACAGGTCTGCTAGGGAGCCGAGTCACCCTGGTTGAGAACCACTGCCACAGTGTGTTCCACATCAGCAAGAGATTTCACTAACAACTTGCACTTCAGACACTGGGGCCTCAGGACCCTTACTGCCAACCAGACTTCCATCTTTAATCATAACATATTCTGATGCTCCCCGAAGCCCGTGGACTGTTAACAAGGGCTGAGAATGTCAGAGCTGTGGACCATGTGGCTGCCTGAGCTACAGGGCAATGGCTGTGCCAGCAGAGTATTACTACACGGGGGGACCCTGTGGGGTCCCACATGACACGGTGGGACCCAGGGTGGCAAACAAGCCATACTGAACTTCAGGAGTAAGTTTTTTACAATCTTGTGAGTCCATATTCAGATGCATTTTTTAACACATGTCAATGCACTGCCAACCACCCCTTATTAGACCATATTAAAGGGTTTTTAATCACTTTTAACCAGAGTCATTCCTAGATGTCCAGAAACAGAAACCAGAGAAACTTCAATAACCTTTATGCCGACCAAGAGCAATGCAGATTCCATCTGAGCAATCTCCCACTCAGCAATCATGCTAATTAAAGGCCCCCAGAAGAGTCAAGATAAAAATGTCAAATGAGATTTGTTCTGGACTTCAATGATTTACTGCCTCACATGATCAAGTTCCAATAAGCCTGGGAAGAAAAGCCTGGGCAGGGGTGGGGGTAGGATGGGAAGGACACTGCTGGCAAAAGCCAACCTGCAAGGCCCCAGATGGGACATACTGGGGTGGCAGATGGCAATTCCATCCAGCCTCAACGACGGATTTCCCCAGAGCCACCCCCCCCTACTTTTGCAGGTATTGCCCGGGTCTCCCCGGAGTAAGGCAAGGCTCCCGTGGATGCTTCTTAAAGCTTTCCCTCTTCCACCCACCCACCCACCCACTTTGTGAAGTGGGTTTGAGCATTAAGCCACTGACTTGCATCAAAGGATATTTTAACCAACACTCCCAAGAGGGGCACCATTGGATCTATTTTCAGGATGCTGGAGAGTGTAACTTCGCATCCCACACTTTGCTTTTTATGAGGTGCTGTGGGAGAAGCTTCTGTTAGCCCACAACATTTGGAAAAGTTATTCTTCCTCTGAACAACTGCCTGTAGCCTGTAATGTTTACCTCTGTGCTTTGGCCACTAGGACGGCCGGAGCCAAGTCTGCAAGCTCCCATGTAGCAGCACACACTTGATAGTCAACTCCTGCCACTAGTTTTACGTCCTTACACTTATGCCCCGTTTCCAAACACTGTCATCCCCTTCATCCGTCTTGCTTCACTGCTCACAGACACTTGTGCAAAACACCTCAAACACTTTTTGCAATGAGATGGGGTATAAATGAATAACTAACATGTAAACGTCTTCTTTTTCTCTTATGTGAATTTCATTTCCTACGTACTGAGCCATGTATTTATTTCCCTGGAGGAATACAGTGGGCTCCATCACACGAAGCTGCTGTGGGTGTGGGTTTGAAGTATGGCTGAGGACATTAGTAAGTTGGAAAAGTTTACCTCCAAGATGACCTATCTTTGAGACTTGAGGTAGGCTCATGTAATTCTGAACTCAAATAAGGGAAATGGCATCGGGACAGGCAACAGTGGCTTCCTGGGAAATACAATGACCCTTACCAGAGATGGGGACAGGGGGAGGAGGAGGGAGAGGGAGAAGGGAGCCTCCACATTGCATTATAATACAATTTAATAGAACTAGGTACTTTTTTACCATCTTCTGTGAGACTCTACTCAAAAATATTAATTGGAAGCTGATTTGATCACTTTCTGGCCCACAGAATAAGGGATTCTGACTTTTCAGAGCTCCAACTTCTTGGTGTTATGATGGTCGTATTCATATATATATGTATATGTGTATATATATATATATATATATATATATATATATATATGCACTTTCTGTTGCTGCCAATGGGGTATGGAAGTCACAGAATTGAGGCACAGGCAAGAGTTAACAGGCAGCGGACAGGTACCAGTATATTCATACCATTGTTAAAATGCTGAGGTATGGCCACACCAGTTGGCAACTAGCCATGTCCTTGATACCCAGACCCTCAACACTACTGAGTCAGCCCCTAGTCCCTCCTCTGAGAATCTCCATAATCTAGCACAATAAGCAAGGTGCAGGTATCTGTTCAAGTTGGGCAGGGTCCATGTAGGTTTGCTTTTTTTTTTTTAATTTGTAAATTGATATGTAATTCACAAGCCATAAAATTTATTGTTTTAAAGTATACAATTCAGTAGTTTTTAGTACCTTCAGAAACTGTACAAGTATCACCCCTATGTAATTCCTGAACATTTTCATCACAAACAAAATCATGCATACCCATTAGCAGTCACTCCCCAGTTCTCCCACCTTCCTGCCCCCCACCCACCATTAACCTATTCTCTGTCACATAGATTTGCCTATTCTGGACAAATCCTATCAACGGAATCATGAAATATACAGCTTTTTGTGTCTGGCTTCTTTCACTTCACATAATGTTTTCAAGGTTCATCCATGTATCAGCGCTGTGTGTTTGTATTACACGTTTCGAACCCTCTTGAGAACACAACTAGAAGGGGAACTGGTGGGTCAGATGGCAACTCTGTGTTTAACGTCATGAGGAAATGACAAACTTTTCCAAAATGATTGCACCGTGTTTCTCCCTACCAGCAATATACAAAGGTTCCAGTTTCTCCACATCCTCACCACCACTTGTCATCATCCAACTTTTTGCTTACAAACATCTTAATGGGTATGAAGTGATCCCTCGTTATGGTTTTGCATTTCCCTGATGGCTAATGATGTTGAGCCTCTTTTTACATTCTTTTTTTTTTTTTAATTTTTTTTTTTTTAATTTATTTTTGGGACAGAGAGAGACAGAGCATGAACGGGGGAGGGGCAGAGAGAGAGGGAGACACAGAATCGGAAACAGGCTCCAGGCTCTGAGCCATTAGCCCAGAGCCCGACGCGGGGCTCGAACTGCCGGACCGCGAGATCGTGACCTGGCTGAAGTCGGACGCTTAACCGACTGCACCACCCAGGCGCCCCTCTTTTTACATTCTTATTAGCCATTTGTATATCTTTGGAAAAGTATCTATTTCAATCATTTGCCTATTTTTCAACTGGGTTACATGTCTTTTTGTTGAGTTATAAATGTTCTTTATATATCCTGGACACAATTCGCTTATTAGATACACGATTGCACATATTTACTCCCAATCTGAACACTGTTTTTGCATTGTCTTGATGGCATCCTTTGAAGCATAAGAAATTTCTACTGTGATTAAGTTCAGCGCATGCATATTTTCTTTTGTCTCTCATGCTTTTGGTGTCATATCTAAAAAGCCATTACCTCATCCAAGGCTACAGAGATTTTTACCTGTGTTATCTTCTAACAGCTTAGTAGTTTTAATTATTACATTTAGGTCTTGGTTCTATTTTAATTTCTGTATATGTTGTGTGGTAAGGGGTCCAACTTCATTCTTCCGCATGTGAATATCTAATTGTCCCAGCGCCATTTATTGAAAAGATTATCTATGTCTATTGAATGGTCTTGGAAACCTTGTTGAAAATCAACTGAACATATAGGTAAGGGTGTATTCCGGAGACTCTCAATTCTATTCCTCTGATGTATATGTCTATGCTTATGCCAAGTCCCACACTATCTCAATTACTGTAGCTTTGTATCAAGTTTTGAAACTAAAAAGTTTAGGTCCTCCAACTTTGTTCTTTTTTAAGATTGTTCAGCTGATTCTGGATCCCTTGTATTCTAAGGGATTTTTAAGATCAGCATGTCAATCTCTGCAAAATGCAGCCTGGTTTTTGACAGAGATCACGTTGAATCTGTAAGTCAATTTGGGAAGTACGGCCTTAACAATATCAAGTCTTCCAATCCATAAATGTGTACCAGTTGTTAAATTAAAACAATATTTGATAAATAAAGTTTATAAAGTATAAATATTTATGCATTGATAAAATAATGGCCCATGGGAGTTTGTGAACTTCTCATCATTGGAAGTATTCATGGAGAAGTATTCATGACAAGTCTTCATGAGAGGTATCTGTAGAGAAGGCCATTGGTAACGTAAAAAGGATTTCCTCTCTATGAAAAATACTGCTTCTTTCAAGGTAAAAATCTAAGAACTGAGCTGTTTTGAATCTTCTCCACTCCTCAAGCAATCAAGCACTCAGGATCATAGAGGAGAACTGGACCACCATAAAATCTCAAAGGATGGACCTAAGTTCAATCAAAGATGGATAACGGGAGACCTTGTTCAAGACATTTCCACCAGCACCTGACTCTTCCTTCAAGGAAATGGTGAATCTGTTGATAGTGTTTATTTATGTAACTCAAACTTCAACCCTGCTGATTGAGCGTTCTAGGAATTACAAGAAGGACAGGGGACTTCTGTCCCAATCAATTTCCTCATCTACTAGTAACTACCAGTTGGAGAATCTTTGGGATCTCTGCCTTAATCCTTAAGATATTTGATCCTGGAGTAGCAAAGCAAAAGACAAATAGGTATACAATATCACTGTTGACCTCATGTTGAAATGGAGAGAAATAGTATTAAAAAACTAAGGCTCAACAGAAAACCTGAGATACCAGGTTAAAAAACAACTTCCTGGAAGCCCAGGGAAAATAAGACTCTTAAGAATCAAAATACCCAGAGGTCCTTAAAACCCAACAAAAAAAAAGGAAAACAAGGATGGCTAATCAGGTGAATCTCAGCCTATTATAACTAAGACACAGATATATTAAAAAACAAAAACAACAAGCAAACTCCCCAAACTAAGAGAAGAGAAAACACACCTGGGGAGATTAGTAAGCAAGTCCAGATGAGGGTCTATTTAGTGAGTCCCAAAAACTCAACTGCCATTTTGCAAAACCCTCCAAGGCCAGACAGAAGACTTTCAATCCATCAAAAGCAGCATGCCAGTATGTGAATCCTTAGTTCCACCCAATAATCACAGAGCAAAAGGTAGGCCTAGGGTTGAGAAGGTGACAAGGGAGATAAAAATTGTTGAATTATTTGACTAATTCTTTACTGAGGCAATCAAATGCTAGACACTCCCTTGTCTTTTGAAGCTGATAGATGGGAAGCACACAAAGAATGTTCTGGATATAGTTGACAGCTATGTGGAGATAAACTGGGAGGCCTAGAGGAAGCACCTCTGAGCTCTGAAGCAACACTATGAACTTTGAGACCTGCTAAAGAAACTATTCACGTGCCTTTGTGGAGACCTAAGGCTACAGAGGTAAACTGTATGCCAGTGTGGTTCAGAGCTACCTAAAGAAAAATCTTAGCACATTCTGAGGGCTCACTACCTGACAGGCATTGTTCTGAGCACCTGCCAGGTTTTACTTCCTTTAAACCACATAACTCCAAGACACAAGTACCATATGGGCCTAATTTTACTGATGAGAGAACTGATGCACAGGACAGGTTAAGTAACTTCCCCAACGTGACACAGTTACTAGGAGGCACAGCTGAGATTTGAACCAGGCAAGACGCCTCTAGCAGCCACACACCTAACTACTACAACACTCTGTTCCTCCAAGAAGCCAGAGGACCATGTAACACATTTTCAGCCAGGGAACCACTCATTGCTTAAGCCAATATAACATATGGAGGAATAAACACTTTCTTCATAAAGAAAAGTCAAACCTGATGAAAATCCTCAAGGGAGTAAATAGGCACAAGGGTGTGGGGGACCAACTGCTAGGATATATTTGGATGCATTTTTTTTGCACGAAGATTCTACCCAATGGCTATTTTTAAAAATGGAAGTCTCCATGGTAATTGAGGAGATAGATCATTGCGGATGGGACTCTGGTCAGAATCTCTTGGAAGTCCTTCCTCAGTCAAGAGCAGAATCACTTGCTTCAGGGCCACAAGAGAGACAGGACAAGGATCCTTCTTAGCCTATCTGGCTTTCTTGGGGTGCTTTTGTTTGCGGTGCCCCTGACTTGACTGTGGGCTCTACTTTATCTGTCTTGTCCCTCAGTTTATCTGTGTCATCCTCCACCTGGTCTGATGCCCTGTACTTCACCCATCAGAAACTCCTTCACTCTTTACCTGCTCTCCACACCCTGAATGTTCTTCCTGGTATCCCTGATCTCCAAGAGGACTACACCAAAGTACCTCTGATTTTTAGATGATCCTAAGCTCTTCCACATAATATAATAGTTTTTTTAAGGCATAAAGTACAGGAAGATCTCAAGAGGTTTTCTGCATGTGCCTTGGGCAACACGGGAGGATAGGAGTGGCCCAGAAAATGGACAGATAAACTTTGATGTGGGCAAGAAAAGGGAAGTGCTTTTCATCAACGGAAAATCCAAACTATGCAGCCTAGAAAAGAGACTTAGGACAGATCGAAAAGCATTCCTTGAGGATATGGTCTCAACATGCACCACTCTGGCCAAAAATACCAACACACTGCCAAGCATTATCAAAACAGCTATTGGAAAAAGAACACATTGTCCTACCCTTGTGCCAATTCAAGGCACATTTGCATGAAAAAGAGTGTGTTCGCTACTGCCTTCCACAGGGCAAGAAAGATACGAAAACACTAGGGAAGGCTGAGGAGAGAGAAAACGTTTATAACTTGGCAGGTGTGGAGAGAGAGAGTGACAAGTCAAACTTATCAAAGTTGTAGAACAAGGGGGGAAAGACTGACCCCAGTAAATGATGTTCTCACCAGCATTCAACTTCTCTTGATCAGTGCCAGCGGAAGGATAGAGTTTATCACAGCACTGGAGTATTTCATATGTGAAACGGCATGCCATTTAATCTTCCCAATGCCTGGAAAAATGCTATTTATTATTCCCATATTATAGATGAAAAAAAAATGTAGCCCAGTGAGGTTAAGATGTGGCAGGAGAGTTGGGATTTAAACCTGCATCTGTATAACTCCAAAAGTTTTCTCGTGCATCCTTTTCCCTCCGTGTACTCAGGGCTCCTTGCTCACTGGGATCCATCCAGTTAGGCACTATATTGGTCTTTCTGACCCATGCTCTCTGGACACACACTGGTACCACCAGAGAGGCCTAAGGAGAGGCCAGCATGTTGCCCTGAGAAGGAACCAGGTACCTAAATGAGCTTAAACTGAAGGTCAGTCAAGATGCCCGATGACGGACCCACATGAGCCCATGAAGTAATGTCACCGCCTGGGATACTTGTGTTAAGATGAAAGTCTTTTGGGGACAGGTTTCCCTTGCCAATCAGTGACTCTGACAATGGGTCTGGCAACAGGCCTATCTCTAAAGCCTAGAGTTTATCTGCCCTAAAGTCACAATGGTCTTCACGGGCTACTTCACAAAACCAAGTTTACCCTCCGTGTGGGCTTTCCTACCACAATCTGTGGGAACCCCCTTCCTTTATCTATAAAACATTTAGATCCCCCCCCCCCCGCCTGAAGAAAATAGACAACCTCAATCCCAGTTAATATTTTAACTCTGAAGGGGCCTCTGGTATTCACCAAACCCTAGAAAAACTGACGTCTGCATATCCCACAGCCTAACAGACAGAAAATCAGAAAAAGATACTGGTGGGGAATGTCCCCCTCCCCTTACTTACATGATCTGGGGACCCCCAGTTCCCCCTCCACAACCACATCATCTCTGTAACACTCCATTCCCTCCCATCCAAGATTTTGACTCCTGAACGTTATGAACAGCCTATTAGAGACAGGGTGCACATTTGAAGGGACCTTTCTTCAAATAAATATGGTAAATCCAAGGATACCCGGAGCACAGCAAGTCTGTCCAAAAGGACCCCTTGTCTGTGAATATCCTGATGTGTCCTGGGCTGTAACAGGAGGCATTTCCCAAACTCTTTGACAGAGGAACCCTTTTTTCAAGAGTTTCTCATAGGACCAGCGAACTTCAGAACACATACAATTTGCAGCATTCATAATTGTGAAAATAGCCCCTGACTTTAAAAAAGAAAATTAAAATGCTCGTTACCAAATCCAGCAGGCGGTAGGGTGGGCGACTGAACAAGCATATTTTGGTCATCTTTCCCCCTCCCCGATTTTTTTCCATAACTTCTTAGAATTATTCTAGGCTTTTCTCTCCTTCTCTCCCACTCCCTCCATGAGAGTGTGACTCTGGAGAGGGATTTAAATAACACGGGGATGAATCTTCTGCAGCTGTTACTATCCTACAGGTCTCAGGTGTCTTCACGGCAAAGTGCCCTTCACATTAGCGACTGCTCGGGGCACACCTGACGCGAGGCTCTGCCCTACCAGGAGCCAGTGGAAAATGGATTGACGAGGACTGTCATGCGCACGGCCACGGATCCCAAGAAAGGGGACTGCTTGCAGCAGGTGGCGGCCTCAGCAGAGGCAGTTCTGTCTGGGGACCGCAGCCCTCCGCATGCACACAGCGCACGTGGCTTCGGGCGAACGTTAAGGGATGAACCGAGAAGCCCTAACCCCCCGGGATGGCCTGGATCTGGCGCCGAAAGAGGCAGTGAGCCTCTCCTTGATGTGGAAAATGGGCCAGGACATCTGCGGCTCTGACACTGGGATTTCTGGGAAAACGCACATGCGCACACATGCAGAGACTCGCACACGCACAGCCCGTGACCGTCGCCGATGACGTGGATTCCGAACGCAGCACTGCCTCAGAGACCTGAAGGTGACACTGCGGGCAATTTCCACACTCCCTTCCTCGTGCCTGGAAAAGGAGGCCCGTCTCGTAAGAGTGCTCAACTGAGAGGCACGGTGGAGAGACTGCCAACAAGCACACGGGCCATCTCAACTGGTGCCACCTGAGAAGAAATGGAAGGCTGTCCGAAGGTTTCGTGTGGAAACTGGGGAGACACGGCCAGAGGCCTCCAGAACGGGGAGGTGCACGACCAAGGGCATTGCTGTACAAGCACACACGTGCGCTGTGGCCACGACGAGTGTGACGGCTTGTGTAACGCTCGTAACAACTCTCTCACGTGGTCATCTTAGTGTCCCCACTTCACAGACAAGGAGAAAAGTGGAAGTGGATTATCTAAGACACACAATTGGTAGTTGGCAGAGCAGGACCCTGGGTCTGCCTGGTGTCAAAGCCAGTGTCCTGCCTGCCACATGGCCCTGTTTGCTGAATGGCTCCAGACAGAACAGTGAGGTCCAGGGAAAGGGTCCCCAGAAGGCGGGCTCCTGAGTCAAGACAGGGTCGCTTTCCCACAGTCAGAACCGCCTGAGTGGACTGGGCCACCTAGAAAAAGGAGCTTCTGATCCCCTAGAAGAAGGAACTGAGACTGGATGACAGCTAAAAGGGACACGAAGGAGACACGTGCACAGAAGGATCTCTCACGCCACCTTCAATCCTGAGACTTTCTAATGCAGACTTTGTTCAAACGGAAGACAAGACTTGCATTCAGAAGACCTATTTTATCTCCTGCCCTCGGCCTGTTTCCAGGTATGTGAAATTCTTCTATTAAAGATGTGCTTATTGGAATCAATGCAAGGACTGTGGGGCACAGTCTGAAGACCTGAGTTCCAGGTCTCTCTTCCACACACAAACCAGCTGTGTGTCTTGGGCAAGCCGCTTGAGCTCTCTAAGCCTCAGTGACCTCATCTGCAAACTGGGATGAATCATACACACGAGGCTCCTTCTGCCCTGTGATTCTGCCATTTCCAGGAGCTCTTGGTTACCAGGTAAACATCACTTCACAACTATAGCTTCTCAGCATCCTGGGCAGGAATGCATGGCAGCATCCATTTGCCATGGAACATTCTACTAGGATGACTTGGCCACATCCCCGTAGAGTCGCAGAGATCCAACAGAACCAAAATATTCGCATACACTAGAAAAAAAGAGGTTCCTTTTTGGAAGGAAAGTGTCCCCAAAAAGGAAGATGCCAAAATTCATCTGAGTTGGGCCTATCTAAGAAAAAGAGCAGAGTCCTGAGACTAACCAAGAGGAAATAATATACTTGCAGAACCAGAGAGAGGAACACAAGTGCTTCTCAAGGAACCATCCACGCGTTGGATGTTGGGAGGGAAATGTAAATGCAAAAAGAAGGGAGGGTACCCGGTTCTAACTCGACCAAGGCCACCCACAACACGGTATCTCTCAGGACAAGGGTCTTAACCACACAGGGCTTCAGTCTCCCCATCTGTAAAGCAACAAGACTGGACGAGATCAGTAGTTGCATGTGCATCAGATCCCCCGAGAGAAACCGGGAGGCCCACTCCCAGACCACGAACCAGGATTCCGGGGCGGGGGGTCCAGGACCCAGTGGTGTCTAAAAGCTCCCGTGTGATTCCAATGCAGACCACTGAGGACACACATTTGGTATCCACAGGACCGGTGGCCTTCAAGCACTTGGCCATTTAAACTTTTCTGACGCCAGCAAGTGAGTCTATTTTCCCGTGCTCGACCCCAGTCTCCCGGCAATCAAGATTCTTGGTGGCAGCGGAGTTGCAGTGAAGAGTAACCAGGGCTCTGCCCCCAGCAATTTTTCATATTAAACAGATGCTACAGTATCTTTGATCCATGCTCCATTATTCATAAAGTCATATCTGTTCCTGAAATATTATCTTGACCGCTACCGGGAAGTGGAATAAATAAGATCCACCTCCGTGACCATCACCTCTCTGTGCCACTCCTGCCGGCAGATCGCCTCTCCACCAGCAGCAACACATACACCCCAGACAAACAGACCAGCCTCGCTCCTGTGACCGGAGAAGAGACAAATTAAGACTGAAGGAGAGGGATGCCAGTGCTCAGCTACGGGAGGACAGAGTCCTGGCTTTCTTCTCCGTCTTCTTCTCTGTCTGCCTCGCAGGGCCCTCTGGTTGAGGGACAGAGGTTAGTCTAGTGAGAAGAGAGTTGTCACTGCCCATAGATTTGTGGCTTTATAGCTAAAGACGTGTGGGAGAAACCTCAGCTTTGGTGACATGTTCAAGGAGTTTAATTCTCCATGTGGTTAAAAATATGAGGGTACCTCTGATGAGGAGGAGGAGGATGATGATGATGGTATTAACTACCATTCAATTTACGGTATTAATACTACATGCTGAGCACTTTGCACACATTTCTTTTCTTTCTTTTTTTTTTTAAGATTTATTTATTTTTGAGAGTGCAAGAGGGGAAGGGGCAGAGACTAAAGAGGGACCGAAGATCCTAAGCTGGCTCTGCGTGGACAGCAGCGAGCCCTATACAAGGCTCAAATTCATGAACTGTGAGATCATGACCTGAGCCAAAGTCACTCAACTGACCTAGCCATCCGAGTGCCCCTCCTTTATTCTTTATTTCTTTTTTCTTTTTTTACATTTATTTATTTTTGAGAGACAGAGAGAAACAGAGCACAAGTAGGGGAGGGGCAGAGAGAGAAGGAGACACAGAATCCGAAGCAGGATCCAGGCTCTGAGCTGTCAGCACAGAGACCGATGCGGGGCTCGAACTCACGAACCCCGAGACCATGACCTGAGCCGAAGTCTGACGCTAAACCGACTGAGCCACCCAGGCGCCCCTATTCTTTATTTTTAAAAAGTACTGTAACTGAACATACATATAACCACACACCCAATAATTTTAATCATAAGTACATCTCCAACAGAAATATATACATGTGTCTCTGTGTGTGTGTGTGTGTGTGTGTGTGTGTGTGTGTGTGTATTCACCAAAACATACACTTTACCATCTTAGTGCTCACAGCAACATTATTTTGGATAGCCGAAAGAAGGAAGGAAGGAAAAGGAAAGAAGGAAGGAAGGAAGGAAGGAAGGAAGGAAGGAAGGAAGGAAGGAAGGAAGGAAGGAGAAGGAAAGAAAGAAAGACAGACAGACAGACAGACTGACTCAGATGTCAACTGACAGTAAGATGTATAAAGGAACTGTGATATATGCATACAATGTGATACAACACAGCCATGAGAATTGCAAGGCAATGTGGCCATCTTGTCCATTTTTCTCCATCACTTCATTGCTGTCTGGCCTGTTTCCCCACTACCAGTCACTTCTTGATCCTTGTGATCAATCTCATTCTTCGGCTCTGCTCCAGACTTCCAGGACCCAGCGCCTGATCTCTGTCTACTCCTTCCATCTCCGACACCACCCTCCTTCTGCAAACTCTCCCCCGCTTTGCATGCGGGAGCCCTCTGCAACAGCCTGCCCAGTCTCCATTTTCCTCCTCTTCCCCTGCCTAATGCTTGGCCTGGCCCACGGCACTAGTTTAGAACTCTGTTCCTCTGTACGCCCTCTCGTTCCGTACCGCTTCAGTCCCAAGGCTCCAACCACCACCTCAATGACGACTGAAGATATGAATATCCTGGGGAAAGGAGAAAAATTGACGTGAAGTCAATTGGTAGTTCTTTCTCCAAGCTTTTTAATATTTTTTTTCCTGAAGTAGAAGGAAAGGTTGAGAAGACTTAAAAACCATCCTTTTTTATTGTAAATGATGAATCGCATGAAGATATTCACATATTGCTAACAGGTTTTATTCCTAAAAGCAATTTAATAAACGTATTGAATAAAGAGAATTTTATTTTAAAAGATGTACAACTGACTTTTGTCTACTAAAGGTCCGACAAACAGAAATTGTAACTGTAAGAGCAAAAAAAAAAAAGTATTTTTTTACCTCCAGTGCTGCTGAATTTACACACACACACACACACACACACACACACACCAATGGGTTCATAGCAGTTATGTGAATCTGGCTCTCTAATTTTCAGTTCAAAGTTCTTGCCATCACACAACACTGCCACCCTTACACTACCCAAGAAGGGGGAAAAGTCCATCTTTTTTGACAAATGTTCTTTTTGTTCCTTTTTGGTCTACAGCTTGTTGGGGAATATTCCTGTCCTCCAATATTAGCTTGAAATGGTTTGGGGTGAACAAGCGTGGCACACAGGCCATAATAACCTGTCTCCTGCCATATACCTTATATCCCACTCATCCAGAACACGGCTCTATACCTTTGCATATGCTGTTCCCCAGCGTGCTTGGCCTCTCAATTCCTGCTGCCTATAATCCCTACTCGTTGGTAAGCATTCACTACCAAAAAACCCAGTCTCTAGCTTGCTTTTAAAAAATCAAAATAGAGAAGAATTTGAGAAATTTTAGCTGGGAACTAATTAGAATGTGGCTGTACTCAAAATTCTAAGGATATACAAGATGCGTACATTTCCATATTGAATAGGAAGAGGTTACATGTATCTAAATTGAATACATTAAGGGACATTTGCTGTATTCATTTATTTTCAGAACCTTTGAAAACCAGAATTAAATTCTCGCTAATCTGCTATTTTCTGGCAGAATCACCTTCTCAACCTTAGCAATGAGGTGAAGCTTGGGGGTTGGTTGGATCACGGTGGGGGTCAACTCTGAGAAGCCAGGACTGAAGATACACAGGTCCTAGCTGCCTACACATAGGCTGGTCACTGAATGACGTCAGCAAATGTGCCACTGACTCCACGTGGGGAGACATTTCCCACCACATGTTACTTTCAGAGGGGAAAGTGTGACTTGCAAATGATGTCAAACCACATCTGCAGGGCCAAGTAAACACTGCCTGGATGGCCTCATAGGGCAGGAGTGTTTCCGGGACATTTAAAATTCCTTCTTCGGGGGCACCTGGGTGGCTCAGTCGGTTGCGAGTCTGACTCTTGATCTCAGCTCAGGTCATGATCTCGTGGTTCATGAATTCGAGCCCCACGCTGGGCTCTGCACTGACAGCATGGAGCCTGCTTGGGATTCTCTGTTCCTCTTTCTCTGCGCCGCCCCCTCCCCGCTGGTGTATGCACGCACACGCACTCTCTCTCAAAATAAACTTCACAAATAAAATAAAATAAAATTCCTTCTTCGGCGTAAGTGAGGCAGACTGTAAGGACGGTACTAACAGTCTGACAGAATGTAGCCATTTCTCCCCAAAGGCAGGCAGCTGTTCCAAGTCCCTTGCACACATTCCTTCATGCAGCACACAGAAAGCCCTGACAAGGCAGGTCCTCCCGTTACTTCCACTTTACTAGGACACAGGGAGGCTCAGTGAGATCAGGCAGCAGCATATCCAGGTTCCGGAGCCCAAGCCTACAGAGCTCTTCCCATGCCCAAGAGCGTCGGGGACCAGGAAGGACAAGGCACACATCGTTCCTTGCAGAATTCCACACTCAGCTAGCTGACTCCCATTCTGCCATCTCGACATCACCCACAAACCCCCAAGATGATGAGCCCCTGGAGGGACAGGGATAACCCAATGTAGCCCTTTTGACGGGGCTGCTAGGACATGGAGTGTGGAGTATGGGAGGTGTTTTCACACCGCTTGAAACAAAAACCTTTACACCTGCCATCTTTATTCCCAAATAGCATGCAAAGCTGACATCTTCACTCCCTCCCCAGCCTCTCCCCACACCTTGCTCATACCCCATTTCTCACCCTCAAAATACTCTGACCCAACCTCTGACAAAATCCCCCATTTAGAGGAGCCAGGGACAGCACAGGAGTCACAGAGGGGGGAGGATAAGGGGTGTAGATGAGGGCCTCTTGTTTATGTGATGATTGCCCCCCAAAAAGCGTTCTTACATATTCATATCAAAGCAGCCACATCAAAACGACCTATTTGTTCACTCAGCTGTCCTCAGAGAACCCAGTGTAGTATCTAGAGCTTAGTAGGTGCTCAATAAATGTTTACTGGGGCGCCTGGGTGGCGCAGTCGGTTAAGCGTCCGACTTCAGCTCAGGTCACGATCTCGCGGTCCGTGAGTTCGAGCCCCGCGTCGGGCTCTGGGCTGATGGCTCAGAGCCTGGAGCCTGTTTCCGATTCTGTGTCTCCCTCTCTCTCTGCCCCTCCCCCGTTCATGCTCTCTCTCTGTCCCAAAAATAAATAAACGTTGAAAAAAAAATTTAAAAAAATTAAAAAATAAATGTTTACTGAATTAATAACAAATTTTAAGTACCACCAACTATTGTCCTGAAACACAGCTCCACTTCTTCAAATATTTCAAACTGAGAGGGGAAGGAGGGGGGGGGTCGGCTACCAGTGTCTTACACACTGTATCTCATTCTCTGGTGTTTATCAGAATCGCCTGGAGGGCTTATTAGAGCACAAAATCACTGAGCCTCACCCCCAGAGTTTTTGATTCAGTGGGTCTAGGGATGGGGCAATCTCAAGAATTTGCATTTCTTTTCTTTTTTTTTTTTTTTCAACGTTTATTTATTTTTGGGACAGAGAGAGACAGAGCATGAATGGGGGAGGGGCCGAGAGAGAGGGAGACACAGAATCGGAAACAGGCTCCAGGCTCTGAGCCATCAGCCCAGAGCCTGACGCGGGGCTTAAACTCCTGGACCGGGAGATTGTGACCTGGCTGAAGCCGGACGCTTACCGACTGCGCCACCCAGGCGCCCCAAGAATTTGCATTTCTAACAAGTTTCCAGGTGATGCTGATGACACTGGTTTGGGGACCACATCTGGAGAATCACAGTCTTACAAGAACGACGGTCTTCTGAAATTCCACTGAAAACATATAGTGGCAGGACACTGAAAAATCACAAACACCACCTTCCTTCGGGTCAGGATTTAAGCAGGTAATGGAAGGTGTGGAATGCAAACACAGTGTCTCTCCTAGCACAGTCGCTCCACCCAGTGTGCCATCAGCTAGTGTGCGGAGAAAATGTCTGAGATAAGGACCCACCCGCTGGCGACACAGTAACAGCCAGAAACAACGAAAAGAAAAACCTCGGTGTGCTGTTTGTCAACTGTAAATCACGTGAAGTCACTTAGAAGTTGAGATGTGGAGGGGGCACCTGGGTGGCTCAGTCGGTTAAGCGTCTGACTCTTGGTTTCAGCTCAGGTCATGATCTTACGGCTCGTGGGTTCGAGCCCCACATTGGGCTCCACACTGACGGTGCGGAGCCTGCTCAGGATTCTCTCTCCCCCTCTCTCTGCCCTTCCCTTGCTCGAGTTCTCTCTCTCTCTGTCTCTCTCTCTCAAAATACATAAATTAAAAAAAAGTTGAGAACGTAGAAACGAACTCCCTTTGTGAGCTAATGCATTCGGTAACATAGAAACTATGTGGGAATCAGGTAGACGTCTAGCCACAAACTTGCCTCCTTTTTAATGCCACTAGGAACGCAGACAATCTTCAAAAAGACTCTGAGCCAAGTCCTTTTTCTGGAATAATTCTGGGTCCAAGATCTGAAGGTAAAACTATGAGCAAGGATCATACTGTAAATGCAGTGGACTGGGTACAAAACCAGGGCCAGGGAAGACTTGATCTCAGGCTGCCATGACACAAAGACAGGTTCCCTCCGATGCTTCAGGAATGAATGCTTCCGGGATTCTGCCTTGCAGTACCTCTCCTGCAACATGGGAGCAGATTCCTCACGGGCACACGGTCTCCGACTGCTCTCCCTACCAGCTTCAGAGACTTTTCGTTTTGTTTTTTTTGTTTTTTTTTTTTTTTTCAGAAGCAAAAGGCACTGGTCTATCTATGTTTAGAAACGCACACAACAAATCAAGAAATAAATTCATATATGGAAGGGCCCAAACGCTAGTCTCCAAATCCAGGCAAACTTCCATTTTTATAAGCCTCTGAAGACAATATAAATAAATCAGAAGTTGTCGAACCTGCTGGCAGCGATCGCCAAATCTCTCTCATTTTCTAAATAACATTTCTTGTGCTCTTTCTAGAACGGGGGCGGGGGGATGTCTTTCGTGTGTCTGCTTGAAACTGTCCCTAAATTCAAAGAGAATCACCTACTTTGTTTTACCTTTTTTATTATAATGTCGATGGCGCCTTTACTTCTCAAGTCATTACCTATTTCTGAGAAACTGATAACAATGTCAAGCGTGGTAAATAAAGACTGGAACTATTTAAATGCAAATTCTATGAATAAATTCATAACTGTTGCTTCAATAACCTACACTGTGTAACACTGGCACGGGATCTGCTCCCTCCACGCAAGGGGCCCTTCTCCAGTCCCCCGTGACCGCCCATCCCTGTCCCTCCAAAGCCTGTCTCCGCTTCCAGCTACTGCCACTGTGGCCTGGAAGGTCCTTACCTTCCATCTCCACCTATGTGCCCCTTGGCTTTGGAGAAAGCCCCAACCCTCTGACGCCCCTCACCCAAGCCTCTCCTCCCCTACTTTAAACGAGCTGGTGTTCTCTATGCACACACCCAGCCCTCTAAGCTGCAGGGCTTCTGTGACATGCATCTCTGAGACATGCTTCATGCCTGGATCACCAGGAACTATTAGGGGCCTCTCTCCCCAGCTGGAGTGTGGACTCCCTCACGTGGGGACAGTGCCAGCCACCCTGTTCCTCTCTCGGCCTCACTGCATCGACTCTGCAGCCAGTAGTTGCTCCATAGTTAGGAGTTCTGTGTAAGACCCATCTTTTGTCCTCATTTTTTTTCTCCCGCACTGTGTTTACTCTGGAGTTGGCATTGTGATGGAGAACAAAGGAGTGCATTTTGATTGACTGATGGCCAGCTGTATGTGGCACCGGTGTGAGAACAGCCCTGGCTGGACACACAGACACCAGCTGCATGATTTTTAATGATATGGAATAAAGGTCCATGGCACATTGCTAAATGAACAAATTCAGATTATAAAACCGAGTGCCAAATACGGTCTTGTCTTTGCATAATACAAGCTTATGTGTCGGCGTGTGAATGTCCGCGTGTGTTACGTGTTTGTCCGTGTATCTCTGCAAAGAAAAAAGACTGGAAGGCACGGCACCAACACGTTCACGGCATTTATCACTGGGTGCATGCGGTATGTGGGGCAGTTCTTATTTTCTTCTCCGAACTTTTCCGGAACTCCCCCCAAAATATTTACAATGAGTATATACTACTTGGAAGGAAAAATAAATATCAGGCTCTATTTTATTATTATTATTTTTTTCCTAAGAGGCATACAGAGGTGAACCAGAGCTGTGAGTCATACATGAGCATCAACAAGGGATCAATTGCTAACACGGAATCCTGCGGTATCTGGTCAAGACATGCAGGGACAAGCCATGGGCAATTCTGCGTAAGGGTCCGGAATTTAAATTTCCATCAGAACTGTCCCTGAGCATAGCACTACCCCTTCTTACGAACTCTCCCCTGGACCATTAAGAGTCGCAGCTATTTGGGTCACTTTGCTGAGACCAAAGGGGAGAAATGAGCTGACCTCCAGTTGGAGAGCTAAGCCACCCTCCATGCCAGCTCCCTCTGCAAACGGGCACAGCAGGGCACACCCGCTCCCAGGAGCCTCTCACGCAACGCCTTTGCCATCTACATTCCAACAGTGTAAGATGACGGATACTCTTAATACAAGAGACCTGTCATTTATTTATTAGCTGGGGACAGGCATTGCAGCCGAGAAGGATGCATTATAAATCAACTCCTTTCTCAGCCATTAAAAATTAATACAGTTCATAATGTAGCACGTCAGTAATTTCTTTATTAGAGCAGAGTGTAATTTTTTTTTTCTTCTTTTCTTCCAGGTTTTGTTTTTACTTCCTCCCTTCCCTGAGGATACCGTTTTTTCTAATGAGTGGCTGGGTATAAATTACCCCAGGGAAGGGTATAAAGAAACACAGTCTTTCAGATAGAGGTCAAAATGGAGGAGTAGCATTAGAAGCTCCCGAAAAAAGACCGCTGACCAATTTCCCCTCAGAAATACAGTCTTACTGTGCCTTATGGAAGCTAAGCCATGACATCCGTCATTGGTGTCTGACCCAGCGTGCCCCAGAAATGGAAGGCCTTTTAGGTCCCCAATTGGTTAGAGGGAAAGAAGTAGATAAGGATGGTAATTATAGGCATGTTGGGAGGTCTCTGTATTATCTGCTGAGGGTTGCTTCCTTTTTCTATTGTCTGCAAATTAATCTGACAGTCACAAAAAGCAGCGAGGTATCAGAAGCCCAGCACCAGACCCTTTGGCTCCCCCATAGACCCAGTCAAGGATGTCGGGTAGACCAGATGATGCTGGAATATGCAGAGACGCTGAGTCTTTGAGAAGGCTTCCCTTCGCTTCTCCCCAAGTCGTAGCTCCACGAAAAGCGAAAACTTGGAATCAGAGAAAGGGCAGGCGACAGTCTGCACTCCCTGACGTCAGAGGATGTCTAAGGGAGAATCCAGAAACTACATGTCTCCTCCATCCATCCTAAGAACAAGGAGGGGTTTGCAAATGGTTGGGTCAACCAACATGACCTTCTCAAGACCTCCGCCAAGGGGTGTGTATGTACGGGAAGGGGACCTTCCTGCGCATGTGCACACTGCCCTCCGGCCAGCTTCCTGGCTCCGGGGTGGGGCCTCACCTTGGTGAAGAGCGTGGCCAACAGCATGGCGCCAGCGGAGGCCACCAGCATTGATGTCTCTGTCAAACCAGCCACGATTGAGTTAAAGCTCCTAAGCAACCAATCCCCACAAATCCCCAAGCACATATTTAAAATCTATTTTCAGAATTACACTGAGCATAATTCAACCAATCAATGAGCCATTAGGAGTTTAGTCCCAACACTTCTTCATTACCGGTGGCATTAGGGCCGCCCGACTCAGCAGAATCCAAAACGAAGAGTTGCTGCATCACCAGGAATTCTAGGTCTGGGCATGGATGGGAGCTAACACAGCACCTGGTGAGAGGCCCGGCTGGCCACAATCTGGGTGACAAATTAAGCTACACGGCCACCAGGGACAGGGTAAGAGGATGCTTGGCCGAGAACGAGGCCAACTTGGCTCCAAGGCCTGTGGTCCTCCTCCTTCCGTGCAGCCCACACACAACCTCCAGCACCCTTCTCCAGCGCCCATCTCTACCCCACTGAGAGGCCCGCCTTCCAGGCCACTGAGGCTCCAGATGGCCTCCCGGGGGTAGGGATGAAGAAGGGGTTGCCTACACAGGAGCCATGGGAGTGCCAGAGGGGGACTGCCTTCTGCTGACTCCATGGTGGGCCCCATGGGCCACCCAAGCTAGCATCTGTCTGGGAATCTGCAAGACCATCCTCAGTCTCCCAGAAGGTGGGGTACAGGTGGAGGTCAGCTACCAGGAAGGTGAGGCAGCCCGGGCCAGGGCACAGGCACGTTCCTGAACCCCCAGGTGGGAACCCTGGCTCCACCACTGACCAGACCGCGACCTTGGGCAAGTACCACAGTTTCCTGATCTGCCAAGTGGGGGTCGCAACACTTACGTACCAGGTAGGCTTCACGTAGAAAGACCTAATGAAGGGAAGAGCAGGTGGCAGGCTCTGTCATACTGTGGCTTTGTCATTTCCGAGCCATGAGACTACAGCAAATGTCTTACCTATCCTGTGCCTCGCTTTTCTCAGCAACAGCACCTACCCCATAGTTTTTAAAAGTTAAGCCCATCTATTATATTTTTTCTGTTTTCTTTCTTTAAGTTTATTTATTTATTTTCAGAGACACAGAGAAAGCGTGAGTGGGAGAGAGACAGAGAGAGAGGGAGACAGAGAATCCCAACAGGTTCCACAGCATCAGCATGGAGCCCGACTCGGGGCTCCATCTCATGAACCATGAGAGCATGACCTGAGCGGAAATTAAGAGTCGGATGCTTAACTGAGCCACCCAGGTGCCCCTATTTTGACTGTTCTCAGGTGCCTGAGAGCAAGTACTGTGCAGTGAAAGATTTTATTATTATTGTAAGGTACTTGAGATTCAGAGCCTGGTTAGTAATAGGCGCTGACAGGTATCGAGGAGGTGTTGATTCTCTTCTCCTCACAAACCCCCTCCCCGCTTACCCTCTTTTCACCCCTGCCCCCACATCCTCCCCAGAAACCACGCTCCCCAAGGATCACACAGCAGCTCCCAGGAGTTCACACAGCTTGCTCAACTGAGATCATCACATCCAGCTGAAGCCACATGAAGGAATTTTTCCTTGCTCGGGCATGTAAGTATAGCCTTGCAAATCAACGGGACCATTTACCCGACCAGAACAGCGATGACGACAACCACAAACTGCCAGCTTGCTCTCCCTAAAAGGAGAAAAATGGGGGGTAAAACTGACACAGAATCACTTTTCCCATCCTCCTCCTACCACCTCTATCCCGAGAGGCTTCTGCTCACTCTCAGAAGAGCAGGACGGAAGCAGTCGGCAAGGCCGCACGACAAGGTGAGCACGATTTACCCTTGGCAAGGCACCGCAGGGACGGGCGTTGTCATTTCCAACAGCCACTCCTGGATTCTTCCTTGCTAACAGAACCCTGATTCTGTGCCGGTGTCCACTCCCCTCCAGGCAGCCCCGTGCCTCCGGAGAAGTATGTTCCATCCCCAAGCCCAAAGGAGAATCTGGACGAGCCTCAAGTGCGTGTGGTAATTCCGTTCTCTTGGTGGGGGACGGGTTTAGGAATACAATGTCACTCCAGCCAATGAGACAGGAGGGAATGTCTCCTGGGGGCTTTGGGGAAGGTCTTCTCAGTTTCAACAACACACAAGGAGAGACAACTCTGTGCTGTCTGGGTCCATGTGCTTAGCGGTGATGCCTGAGGCTCCTGCAACCATTTTGTAACCATGAGGGGAGCCAGTCCGGTGGTAAAGCAAAACACAGAAAGACAAGAGGCAGAACAATCACAGAAAAGCAGAGCTGAAGTCCTAATGTGCCGGGAGCCTTCCCAAGCTATTTAGCGGAGCTAACGTGATTCTCAGTTTCCTTCTTGTGTTAAGCCCAGTGGGTCACGACTGTCTGGCACCTGCAGCCGAAGGACCTCAACTGATACAATCAGTGCCCAAAATGTGAGATACGTGTGCAACTATGACAAGACCCACATACGTGTACATGTGTGTCTGGAGGATGTATGCGTTCATCAAGAAAAGACTGAAGGGGCCTCATTTCAAAAACAAAGTCACCTGAGCAGATGAGCATTACAGCCCTAGCTGCGGAGGGTACCTATGGGCACAGACATACAAGTAACTCAGTGAGAGGCACTTGGGAAGGAACACGGGTAAAGCAGGGGGGTTCACGGGCACTGAAGTCTCATCCAAGTAACGTTTACTGACAAGGAGAGGCATAAAACCAAGAGTAAAAACCAAACAGACGAAAGAATCTCGCTATGAGTCTCTTTCCCATCCCCCGTTTGGGCTCATGGTGTGTTGGTCTCATTAACCCAAAAGGAAATCGGCCTGAGCCCGCTGCTCATCTACATCAATCATTTCCTGACAACCACGGTATTACCGTGTTAACTCCTAAGAGCATCTCGGTGGCTGCGGATCTGGGTGATAAAACGCTATTTCTTAGCGTCGGGGAAAAGAAGTCATTGGAGGGAAGGATTCTTGTCTTTTGAGAAATATCATCGGGCTTTGAAAAATCTCTATTCTTGCCACCACTGAGCTGGTTCCCCGCCCCCCCCACCAGCATATTTGAATCAGGGGTTGTAACAACAGTTGTAAAAATACTGTTGTCAGGGAAAAGACGATCTATGTATGTCACTTAGGCAAGATGACAGGATGCTTTCAAATTCTCATGCCACTTCATCTCAAAAAATACCAGCTCAGGTGGTCGTGTTTTCTCATCTCCAATTTAGAGACGCTGGATGCCTTTCCCAGAGTTCCACGGTGGCTGAGCAGGTAGGCTGGGACCAGGGTCTAGGACCAGCCCCCTACACACTCCTTTTACTTTCTTTTCTAATGAAAAATGACCCCCTAGAACCAAGGGTTCGGTTCACTCTCTCGGCTGGTTGAGACCTTGCCCTGGCCCACTTCGTGCCAAGAGCATCATATGCCCTTCTTGAAATAAAGAAGCACTTTGACCTTCCACACCATGGTTTGGAAACAGTGGCTTGGGAGGCTGACAGCCTGCAACTCATGCATTTCTCCTTAGGAACGGCTCCCTGAGATTTCAGTCCTAAGTGGCAAGTCTGCCTGGAAACAGTGAAATGCAGGAAACAGGAATGCAGTGAAAATTTGGCCATGACCAGCATCGCCGGATCTGGGGGTTTAGGAAGAGTTAGAGGCACCTGCAAGAGCTTCTAGGCCGAGAACAACAGACAAAGACTCCCCTGATCCATTTGAATGAAGGGCGCTTAGCTCTCTGCCAGAAATCCTGAAGAATGCCACCACCCCAACTCTGGGCATTCCCATGGAACGCAGCCACTTCCTGTCCCTCCCAGAGGCTTGGGAAGAAATGTGACAGCACACATGCCAAACGGGTTCAGGCCCATCTGGGCACCCTGTCACATGAGTTACCACATCTGCCGGGGAGGCGAAAACAGAACCCCAAACCCCCAGAACAGCCCAGAATGCGATCCGCTGAACATCTGTGTCCACAAAGATGCTAACAGGCCTACCTCAAGAATCAGGCTCAGAGGCTCAATAAATCTGGCTAACGCTGCAGACCCAAGGCCCCTCTTGCAACGTTGCAATGACCTTCATCCTTGAAGGCTCCCAGAATGCCACAGTAAGAAAGTTATTTAATCCAGGTTTTCCTGAATGTACTTGACCACGGAACATCATTTTTGAGAAATGTCTATTAGCACCTCTCAGAGCACATGGCATTCGAGGCAGCTGGGGAGAAGATGGAGGGCATTTGGCCTCTGGGCTTCTGGCTACGCCATGGGTGGGTAGTGCTTGGGTGTTCAGTCGTTGAGCATGAAGAGTACAGCACAACGGGAACCTCCGGCCCCTTTGGCAATCTCCCATCAGGATTATGACTCATGTGCTCATTCAGAGGAAATGGAAATGACGACCATTTTCTCCTGGAAAAGGGCTTCTGGAAAGAGAATACTAATAGAGGCGACCACTAACGAATGATAGAGCTCCCTGCTGTCCCTAAACATGGGGGTGGGGAACTTTTTTCTCCTTTCCCACCTTTTAGCCTCTGCCCATAAGAGAGGAGTTTTTAGAGGCACCCAGGTGGCTCAGTGGGTTAAGTGTCCAACTTCGGCTCAGGTCATGACCTCGCGGTTCGTGAACTAGAGCCCCACGACAGGCTCTGTGTTGACAGCTGGGATCCTGGAGCCTGCTTCAGATTCTGTGCCTCCCCCCTCTCTGCTCCTCCCCCACTCTCTCTCTCTCAAAAATAAACAAACATTAAAAAAGAGAAGTCTTGGGGCGCCTGGGTGGCTCAGTCGGTTAAGTGGCCGACTTCGGCTCAGGTCATGATTTCGCAGTCCGTGAGTTCGAGCCCCGCGTCGGGCTCTGTGCTGACAGCTCAGAGCCTGGAGCCTGTTTCAGATTCTGTGTCTCCCTCTCTCTCTGACCCTCCTCTGTTCATGCTCTGTCTCTCTCTGTCTCAAAAATAAACGTTAAAAGAAAATTTTAAAAAAAATAAAAAATAATAAAAAAGAGAAGTCTTAATCTTGTTGGAGACACCAGAAAGAACCCCCCACCCTTCCCTCGACCTGTGTCCCTGGCTCCTCCCTCGGAGAAGTGAGTGATGTATCTGACGGGTGAGATGAGCAGAGTCCATCATCTACCATCTGGTTTCTCTTCTGAGCACGGCTCACACAGAAACGGGAGACTCTCCCTCCACATGTGGTTTTCTACAGGGCTGCTGAGCTCCTGGCTTGCAAAAGGTAAGTCAGGCAATAACACCCCCCCCCACCCGCCGCCCCCATGCAACTAGATGAACATCCACTGCTCAGACCCAACTCCTGTGTGCGCATCCCGAATTCAGGATTTGGGAGAGGCACCAAGAAGCCCACTTTGGCTTTTTAAGTCCAAGCAATTTTCTTCAGTCCAGCAATAAAGCCCGACTTTTGATTCCTCTCTGACCCCTGTGTGTGTGTTTTTGGCTGGTTCTGAATTATCACCCTGATAAACCTCAGAACAGACTGGATGCCAGAATCCAGTGGGAGGGGAAGAGAGAAATGTATCTCTGGCTAGTCTTGGGCTGGAGAGGATCTCCAGAGGGGGCTTAATCCTCCCACTCCTTGAAGACAAGACCGAGGACAGGCCAGGGGGACAAGCAGTCCCTCTGTGGCTAGGGCTCTGAGGGAAACCAAGGTCCCACTCTACAGCGTCCTTACTTTTAACTGTGGGGAGTGACCCCCACCCCGGGCCCGGGTGCAGTGATGCCCCTCCAGGCTAGGGGTCTTCCCCTTCTTTGCTTAGCCACCTTGAAGCACGTGCTTCTCCCCCCAAGTACTTTTTTAAAGCCAATTACTGTGTATTTACAGTGAGTACAATTATACCTAATTACTTAATTAGCATGACTGCATGCAGCTACTAACTTTGAGTATGTGATTATCGCACGGAAGCACAGAACAGATGAGGTCATGATATCCAACAGGAAGGCAGGTTGTCTTGGCTCAGGAAGATGGAGGGAAGTCTGTCTCTTTGGGCTAGTTGGTTACAGCTCCAAAGTGTGTGCTCACAAATGTCTAAGGTTTTCATGTAATTGAGGGGAAATGGATAGTCTTCCCGGGACAGGGAAAAACAAATACCAAATGTCATGCTTAGTTTATGTCTAGATCTGGGGGTCCTGGGAGTCGGCGACCAACAGAGGTTAATCTCTAGGGGCTAGGACCCTCAGGACAAGTATGCGGGCCCAGGACATAATGGCCTTGACTCCCAAGATAACCCATTCTGGCATCATCTAGCTCTTTCCAGAAAGAAAGGCAACTGGTAATGTGTCAGAGCCACCTTTTCCTCCAGCAATGTTGGGATCACCAAACCGAGCATCGCAGGATCCTCAGGGGTCAGCTACTTAGTCTAGTTGTATTTGAAAACAGGCTTAAAGAAGAACCAGAGGGAAACAATCCTAATCTACGTTCACTTAAAATGTCCTCTGAAAGACTCCCTGGCGAGCAAAGCCTGGAGACAGCCCATCACTGAAAAAAGCTAAGGCAAAATGTCAATATTACCTTCACCAACCTCTGATCCAAGCCGTACATGTAGTTGGCCCATCAAGATCCACCCAGCAGAATAAAGGAGGAGATGCCTCCCCCCACCCCCCTCCACCCATATCGGTCCTATTTCTCTCTGTGTCACGTCTAGCCAAGCCGGCCTTCTAAATCAGCCACAGGGAGCAAATGGCAGACCCTGGTATGCCAGCTTCCTCTTCCCAGCTGCAATCCCAGAGGACGAGTTCACAGCCCAGCCCTGTAACCAGATCCCCCTCCTTTCATCAGGCAAGTCCATCAGAACTTCAGCTAGAGAAAAACCTAGAAAGCCTTACTCTGCAGTAGCAGCTGCCGCCACTTCTGCTACTCGTTTGGGGTGGGGGGGCAGCCTCCCAGACAAAGGAGCCCATTTTCCATATTTCATCTGCAAGTCCATTATGCTGAGCTAAGTGGCTGGGAATAAACACCCATCATTACCCAGCACTAAGCGATGTTTGTTAGTACAGAAGGTGACAGAAATCTATATCATGCCAACGCACTATTAATACTGCATTATATGCACAGGCTCTGGGCTTCCTACCACAGCTGGGAAACTGGCTTCGGCAGCTCCCCTTCCAGAAGAGGCACGCTCCGTGACCGACTGGCCCAGGAGAGGAGGAGGAGATGAGCCACTCGCTCATTCCCGATGAAGGAACCACTGGTTCCAGCTGAAAGGGCACAGACCTAGAGGCTCCAGCTTTGGTTATCTGTGTGCAAGTCATTGTCTGGTAGGCCGATTGGGTTAGGGGGGATGCCTTAAGGCCAGCACCCCCAAGCAGCTGCAATGTAGCCAAAGAGGTGTTAGGAAGGGCAGGTCCTCCACTCCACCCCAGGGCCCAACGTAGGGTTACCTGCCACTTAGTAAGAGCCCAGTGAAGGTCTGCTCAGCGGCCAGGGAATGAAGGAGAAGAGAGAGTTTGAGGGAGCCAAAAGAGATGGGTTTCGACAGCCTTATGAGAACGAGAAGCTATGAAGAAGACCCTGGGACAGAACTGCCAGGTCAGCCGGGGAGGGTGTGTGGCAGATGTAGGGAGACAGGAAGAGGGGACCAGCCAGGAGGGGCTGAAAATCAAATGCACACCTATGGTTCCAAGTACAGACACTGGTGTAGAAAACAGAACCGGTACAGGAGGCCCAGGAATCCAGAGCCAGCTTGACAATGACACGTGGGGAAAGAGAAGGCATCAGCAAGGCTTCGGGGAAACCAAAACAGAAAAGGAGTCAGAGGCTGGAAAGGTGAAGGCCACCAGGGGCTGGGCTTGGCCCCATGGTAAACTCCCCAGTCAGTAAACCAAGGGGCCGGTTTTGCAGTGAACGTGGTGCCTGGCCTCTGACCAGTGACAGGTTAGGTGTGAAGCATGCTCACTATTAGTCTATGTGAGCATCCAGTAAAAAGTATACAATCAGCAGTTGCTGGTAGGGCTTAGAGCACAAGAGAAGGTACATCATACACACGTGTATGCACACACACACACACACACACACACACACACACACACTCCAGAAAGCACACTAAGAAGGCAGGTGCGTACTATCCCAGGAGATCCTCGGGTAGGAGCTGTTTGGCAGAGGCCAGTCTAATACAAAATGAAAAGAACCAGACTCAGTGAAGCCACTTTGAAAAAGCCAATTTGGCAGTCTCTTACAAAGCTAAACATACTCTCCCCATACAATCCAGAAAACACACACACCTAGGTGTTCGCTCAAAGGGGTTAAAAACTTACGTCCATGCAAAACCTGCCCACAAATGTACGTAGGAGCTTTACTCATAATTGCCCAAAACAGGAAGCCACCAAGATGTCTGCCGTGGACTGAGTGGGTCCCTCCAACAAGAGATATGTTGACATCTTAATCCCCAGCACCTTGGAATGTGACCTATTTTGGAAAGAGGGTCACTACAGATGTAATCAGTTAATTCAAGATGAAGTCATACTAGAGTGGGGGGGGGCACTCAGCCACTAGGCCTGGTGTATGCAGAAGGCAGCCATGTGAGGCTGGACACACAGAGGGGGTGCCATGAGAGGACAGAGGACTGGAGAGTTGTGTGGTTGCAAGGGACACAGGCAATGCCGCCAGAAGCTAGGAAGGGGTGAGGAAGGGTTCCCTAAGGGTTTCAGAGGGAGCATGGCCCACTGACCTCCTGTGTTAGACTTCTCGCCTCTTGAACCTCAAGAGAGTAAATTTCTATTGTTTGAACCCACCCAGTTGGCAATACTTTGTCACAGCAGCCCTGGAAAATTAATACAATGCCCCCCAATGGGTGAAGGGATAGGACACTGCGGTACATCCATTCGATGGAGCCTTAGTCGGGATAAGAAGAAATAAGCTATCAAGCCACGAAAAAACTTGGAAGGGAAGAACCAAAAACGCGCGTCACTAAGTGAAAGAGGCCCATCGGAAAAGCCAACACACGGTAGGATTCCAACTATGTGACACCCGGAGAGGGCAAGACTGTAGAGACAGTACAAGCATCAGTGGCTGCCAGAGGGTGGGGAAGGGAGGTGGACAGGTGGGCCGTAGGGGACCTTTCAGGGCAGTGAAACTGTTCTGTGTTGACACTGCTCTGTCACAACTGGCACAGTGAATGCTTTCATAAACCATGGACTTTAGTTGGTAATATGTCAGTACGGGCACATCAATGGTAACGAATGCACCACGCTAACACAAGATGGCAAGAACAGGGAAAACCGGGGGCAGGCGTGTGAGGGAGTGAGTGGAAACTCTCTGTACTTCCTGCTTAATTCTTCTGTGAACCCGAAACTGCTCTAAAAACAAAAAGTAAATAAATAAACACAAATGGACTCAACCCCAGGGCCAAGTATTGCCTTATCCGAAGGCAACCACGATGCCCTGGGGACTTGATTCTGTGAACAAGGGTAAGTGCCGATAGCCAGACCAAGGCTGACCCGGCCACGTGACCACAGGAAGCTTCAGCCAAGGTCCTCCTGGGAATCCCATCCCTCAAGAGCCCATCCGCAGTGCTGTCCTGATCCAGGAAAGGGGGAGCAAAGTGAGCCTCCGTAAAACAATAAAACTGTCCTCCTTCCTCCTCAGCCGGCTGTGGTGAGTGCAGGAGGTGCAGAGTGAATGCCTGTGGATCGCTGCAGTCCTTGGCAATGAGGCTGGATGGGAAATGGGAGGGACGCTGGTGTCTGTGGGCCTGGGTTTTCATCTCAGCCCCTCCCCCAAGAGCCACGTGATCTACAAGTCATTCAAGCTCACTGAGCCTCAGTTCTTTATCTGTAGAGTGGGGACAGCAGCCTCTTCCTCAGAGAGGGGGTGCAAGATCGCCTGAACAAAAGATGTACGATGCCACCCCAACGTCTGGTCCAGAGGAGGCTGCTGACGCAGACCAATGACCTTTCCCTTTGTGTCTAGAAAGTCTGGGCCGTGAGGATGCACTCACCAGGCGTCCTCAACACACACTGGTTGGTTCCTCCTTTGCCTCTAGTCCCACACTGTATCTTCAATAGATAATGGAGAATTACGACACAAAGGAGCTACTTCTCGGAACACACTCAAAGTCAGGTTTGGGAAACAGAACACACATTTTTGAGAAGCGACAGGATGACCTAAGATTTGATTCAAAGTCATTTGAGACTAGTGCGCGGCATTTACTCTAAGCCAGGGGTTCCCGGCGGGGAGGGTCACTTTGCCATCGCCTGGGCCTAGGAAGAGGTTGGAAATGAGCCAGATGCTGAACGATGAATAGGGGTGCAGAAAGGAAGGAAGGGGTAGTGTGGGGGCCGAGTGAGGAGGGGAGATGGGCATTTCAAGCAGGAATTACACTAAAGCAGCAGGTGTGGGATTGGTGTTCCAGAAGGAAGCCACCAGGGGTAAAGGCCGGTGAAGCACCAGGCAGAAAGGTGGAAGGTGGGCTCCACGAGTGGCCCCGGGGAAGCAGGGGGTGCCATTTGCCACTTGGAGATCAGCTATAGTTGGCAGCAAGTTCCTGAGCGTAGGGACCACGCGTGTCCCGTTCCCCACTGTTTCCAGAGCCTAAAAGGAGGCCTGCCACAAACCCTCAATAAATCCATTTTGAACGGATGAAAGGGAGAAAAATCAGCCCAACGACAGTGACTCGGAGGAAGACAAAGACAACACAAAAGGGTGCGGTCTAGTTTTGCAAAGAGATCAAGGGTGGCCAAGTCAGGGCCCCTGGAGAAGCAGAGAGGGAAATGGAGCTGCAGGGCAGGGACCTTAAGGAGGTTCGGGGGTGAGTGGAAGGTGAGCAAACAGACACTCTCTGCAGGGGAGGAGAGGGGAGGGGACGGCTGGCCAGGGTGGAGCGGAGACCCTGGCGAGATCAGAGGGATGGAGAGGTGGGGCGGGCCGACTCTGGGAAGGTAACAAGCAAGACAGAGACACCCTGTGAATAAGGCAGGTGCCCTGACCTGGGGACAGAGCAAGGGAGGACGGGAAGGCGGGCACAGGTTGGCTCCCCAAACGGCCTCCGCTCTCCCAAGCAAGAGGCGACGGTCTTCTGAAAATGGGTTTTGGAGAAGGGGATGAACAGAGAACTCCAGGGCTTTATGCAGGGCCAAGGCGCCTTCCAGCTGGCCCGCGGAAAGAGCCAACGCGTGACTCCTCAGGCAGCAGCCGGGATCCAGCCCCAACATCTGCAGGACAGACTGCAGCCGAGGGCTGTCGCGAGGGTGACCAAGGTAACCGAGGGCTCCACGTGGCTACAAACACTGCCACACCTCCCCCCGCTGGCCCATCTAGACCGGCCCCGCAGTTTCTAGTTCTGTAGGATCTAGCCCCCCATCGGCTGTGTGACAAGGAGGCCTGTATCCATTCCTTGATATTTTCGAGAACCAGGGGGGCTGTAAATAAACAATGAGGGGGCCTCATTAGGCTTCAGATTCCATACCTACTCCCGAGGAGGAGCTTTTTCATTCAGGTCTTTCAGAGTCCCTGGAAAGGCTGAATAAATTGAGAATAAAGACAATGCTGAGCACGGAGTGCTTGCTGGGAACACAGGCAAGCATCTGATAAGGGAAGGTATGAGGCGATCCCCAAACGTCCCTGCAGCCCTGACAGGCTAGGAAAACTGCCGGGGACCAGATGGAAAGACAGATAGAGGGAAAGGAGGGGACGGGAGCAGCATCCTGACCTCTCTGGTCAAAAAGGTCCCACCATTTATGGTAAACACGTGTTGCGGAAAGAAAAGTGCTTTTGTGCGACATCCATCACTGGGAAACCGGGGGAAACAGTGTCTCAAGGCAGGTGTACGAGTCCCTGCAATCTCTCCCCACGTTGCACATCTCCCATGGGACGTGGGAGGGAATCGATGGGAGAGCCCCCAGGAGATGATAGGAGGTCTTTTCCTCCCTTAATACCCTGTGCCTTGCCATTCTCCCTCCCCGAAAGGAGTGACCCCAGCCCCGTCTGCAGAGTCACGAATGTTCTCTGCTTCTTGAGGTGCCAAGGCACGTGCGGTTTTAATTATTTATGACAGTGTCTCACTGCACACGGGGATGTGCCGCGGAGTCACTTTTCTCAACTGATAAAGCCTTTGTCATCAGAGACCTGCTGCCTCTTGGCTGGCAAATCTCAGCTGAGAGGCGGGCCGGGCACTGCCTCTCCCCGTCAGCGTGAATCAGCCGGGGACTCACAGAGGCGGGGCTAGCCAAGTCCCGTTACGAGGCTCCTGCGCACCCCTTGTTGTTGCCATCCATGTTTTCCGAAAACAGTTAGGAGCCATCCGCGGTCTACTGACAGGACAAAATATGCTGCTTCCCCGAAAAGGACACTTCCCTTGGTATCGGAGGGTTTTAACGACCCGAAGGCAGCTTGTGATTTCCTTCACTGGAGGTATGGCTTGTTCCCTTATTCCTTCCAGTCTTCATCCATAAACCTGCTTCCCCTCCACCTCCACTGACCCCTTCTTGTTTACAGGGACGTACTGCCTGGATCCTTCAATAGTCCGCTTTGAATCACAAATGCAGAGATTAGGAAGGAAGGCTCTTCCTCGACGCCATTTCATAGGCCGATAGCTCCTTGGCTGGGACTGGATCCCCACATCAAAGGACACTCTGATCCCATAGCTCTCTCCACGGCTTGCACTTACTCTGATGGCCCAGGGGAAACCTCCTTCCCACGTGCCAGATTCATCCCCACCCGGCAATCGTCCTGGGAAGCTGGTATCAGGAGCTCACGCGACCCAGAGATTAGAACACCAGGAGCCCAGAAATTCCACCCTCATTATTCATGGATTTCGGATTTACAAAGTCGCCCACTTGCTAAAATTTAAGCGTCACCCCAAAACCCATACTCTTGGGCGCTTTTATGGTCATTCGTAAACAGGCAAGCAGTGGCGAGAAATCCGAGTCACCCGACGTGCACATTTCCACGTGACGTGCTACCTTCTTATTTCAGCTCTCCTACCGTAAATGAGCGTCCCTTCTGTAGTCCCTTTAGTGCCATTTTCTGCATGTGTGCTTTTTGTGGGTGATTTCACTGGATATAATGGCCCCAAGCATAGCACTGACTTTCTAACGTTCCAATGAGCAAGAAGGCTGTGGTGTGTGTGCCTTATGGAAACAACAGGTGTGTTAGGTAAGATCCGGGTGCTAGAAAAGCGTCCTTCAGGCATGAGTCATAGTGCTGCTGACTCTAAGTTCAATGTTAATGAACCAGGGATATCTATTAAATAGGCGTCTTTAGACAGAAGCACACATAAAACAGGTTATGTATTGATTAGTTGATAAAAACGCTGTGACCAGATGCTCACAGGAACCTAACCCTGGATGTCTCCTAGGAGCAAGGGTTCAGCAGCCACTAATTCAGTGTTCACAGTGACTCTGTTGGAACGTAACTACTGTAAATAACGAGAATCAATTGTGTATTCAATACAGCAAGGCCTAAGTTCTGTTCAAATGCTAACATGGCTCTGAAAAGCTCAGCAGCGTCAACTCTAGACCTGGCTTGGACTCCATGCTACCACCCCAGAAAGCCTTTCCTTCCAGCCACACTCAGGCCAGTCCAAGATGAACCTGACCGGAGGCAAGACCTTTAGCCAGAGCAGAACCATTCTTAGCACTGTGTTCCCCCACTATTTATCTGACACACAGGTATTTTTCTTCCCTTGCCCTGGTCCGGAACCCAGATATCCTTCCTCTGACACTGACGGGGGTGGGCGTCCGATAAACACAGAGACCAATTCTGGAGGACACCCAAGGTTGGAAGGCACATGATGATCTCATTCTGACTCGAGCCCAGAACCTCCCACTGTGGTAATCCTCTCTCTAAAAATTGGAACCAGAAAAACAGAAGCAAAGGTCAGTGAGACAGCTGAATGCCCACTCTGCCGTAGGACGGACCAGCGGGAGCAGCAAGAGTTCCGTGAGCTACAGTGTGGCCCGAGTACAGCTCTTGGAAGAGCAAGACTCGAGGTGCCTCTTCCGTGGCCAAACCCTGAGCCCCGCGGACAGAAGAAGAGAACCTACGGCACAAGCCTGGGGACGGGGAAGGGAACTCGCAGCCTCCCCGTATCTCAGTTTTCCTGTCGGAAGATGAGGCCTTACCATAACCCAGTCTTTCCATCCCTTCCAGCTCTCAGGCAATCTCCAGGGGCCTCTGCTGTCTCTCCTGAACTAGCCGACCATTTCTTGAGGGCAGGAGCAGGGGAGGCTATGCGCTGGGGTTGCCAGCCCTACACTGACCCTGGGACACAGGGAAGGGAAGAACTGCTGGCTGGAAGGTCCAAGCCACGGAGGCTCCGGAAGCTGGGAGAGGCCCTGGGAGCTGGGAGAGGCCCTAGTAGAACTCAGCAGGAACACAAAGAGAGGGGCTGGAACCAACAGCAAGTAAGAAACGAGGAGGAAACAGGTGCCCTGAGTCCTCTGATCGGAATGAGACATCTGCAGAGGGAGGTGAGGTGTCCAAGTGCTGGGACCAGGATCAGATGCTCAGAAAGTGCGCACTTCAGGGCACTGGAGGGGCAGCTAGAGAGATGTTTCCATTCAAAAGGTGCCCACCACCCTTCATTCCCTTGCCGTCTCATGGAGGAGGCTGGGGTGGAGGGTCTGATAACATCAGGGGCTGTTGTCTGGACAGAGTCAGGTTACACTTCCTAAATGCAGAGGCCAGGTCTGTAGAGAAGACCAGCCTGGTCTGTGCCCCCTGCCTTACTGGGAGCACCTCTCCATGTGGGGCTGGGGCTCCTGCCTCTGGGCTACTTCTCATCCTGAGCCCCCTCTGCCCCAACGGAGACCCCTTGATGAGGCTATTTTTTTCAAGTTTTGAGACAAACAGGGAGGGTCTCTTAGAGAGTGGGAGGTTAGCAGGTGGCAGGTCACCTCAGAAGGTTCCAGAACCCCAGCTAGGTGGTCTGTTGCCATGGCCCCTCCCCTGCCCTCCCCAGAAGGGACAACATTCTACTCCAGTACTCACACGTGTCTGGCTTGTGGCAGTTGTGTCCCTGACGGAAGTACTGGGGGTTCTCAATGACTGGGATCCGGGTCATGCCGATGACCACCGTGTCTGGCCCAGCGTCCAACGACGAGGGTGTGGTGATGCCATGGTTGATGTGGTGCAGCGGGCTGGCTGAGTCCTCCTCGCCGCTGATGACAGCCACGGGGCCTGCACACACCAGGAGAGACACAGGACTCTGATGAGGTCATGTCTGGCCAGTGCCTGGCCCTGCCCACAGACCCTTTCATGATTTTGGCCACCACATTTCCATAAGAGTAAAATCCACTGCAAGAGTATTCCCCGAACGCTCTGGAGTCTGCATTCAAAGAACCACCTCTGCATTCTCTTTCTTGAGAGAAACATCCACCCTATCACACACCATGGAAACAGCTGCAAAATAAGAGTGTATCAAAATGACTAGGGCATGAATTATTTGTAATTCCCCCAAATCCAAATTAGTTCAAAATAATGCAAATTTTACATGAGTTCTTGGCTTATGTAGGAACAACGGGCTGAAAAATTTTTTTTTTACACAGCAGGAACTTGCACCCTGCCCCTCCTCCCTTCAGGAGCTTTAAAAACTATTTTTTAATTTTTTTTCATGTTTTGTTATTTATTTTTGAGAAAGAGACTGTGAGAAGGGCAGAGGCAGAGAGAGAGGGAGACAGAATCTGAAGCAGGCTCCAGGCTCTGAGCTGTCAGCACAGAGCCCGATGCGGGGCTCAAACTCATGAACCGCAAGATCATGACCTGAGCCGAAGTCGGACACTTTACTGACTGAGCCACCCAGGTGCCCCAGGAGCTTTAAAAACTATTGGTGCTGGGTCCCACCTCCAGATTTTGATTCAGTTGGTCTGGGGACAGACCTGGGCATCAAGATTTAAAGAGCTTCTGTGTGAGTCCCTGGCACAGCCAGGATCTGGAGCCTCTATTAGAACCTTGGAGGCTGAGAGCCTTTCCAGAGTGGCCCGTGGAATCCTACAGGAACGTATGTAGCTTTCGCTGGACTCTATCACCTCTACCTCTCTCGGTCCACGGGGAAATAAGCCCAGTATGAGCCCAGAGGGAGCCTGAGCCAGCTTTCAAAGTGACAGTAATTTGTCTGCATCACTGATAGCCTTCAGGCAACTGGGTCAGTATCCCACTCTTGAAGGATCCACCCTGCCCCAGTGGCTTCAAGGAACATCATTCGTGTCTTCACCAACCCCGACTCCACAATTTTCTAACCCAAAGAAGAAACCCAGTAAGTCGGGTTATTTACAGAGATAATTATTGCCGCCATCTTGGCAGAGCAATGGTTCTGTCTGGTGGTGAGGTTCTCCCATACGTACAAACAGAACCCGGATAAAGTGCATTAGCTGTGACTGTGGCTTCATACAACTAGTGTTTGAAATGGCTGCTTTGTAAGACACGTGGTCCCAAGACAAAGTACCTGCTGTGATTTGGTTTTGTGACTTGAACAATATGTCCACGGCAGAAATCCATTACATCTACTGAAGTTTATGGGGAGAATATTTCCCATCAAATAGAGAGGGGAAGCACCAATGAGGCAGAACTAAAAGGGAGACTAGTAAATGCAAGCTGGGGACCCTGAATTCTATTCCGTCGGCACAGACAGGCTTATTCCAATCCATGACAAATGCCTGATGGTGTTTGGAGACTGTGTGGAAAAGCAGCAATGAGTGGCGATAATCACTTGCCCTGCAACCAGAGAGGCCAGTGCCTGAAAACACCTTGTAAACTTTGAAAAACTTCATCGTGATTCCAATTCATCAGTGAAAGCAGAGCACGGGTTTTTACCACTCCTCCCACCCCAAATGTCTCTAAAATATTTAAAAAAAAAAAAAGAAAGAAAGAAAGAAAGAAAGAAAGAAAGAAAGAAAGAAAGAAAAATTAAAGAAATATTTGTACACAAAGAGCAAGAAGAGGGGAGATGAGAAGAAATAAGATATTTCAGTGTTTTGGAAGATGCAATGTAAAATAGGAAAGCTCGCTTACAGGGACTGCAGGGGGAATATTTACAGAAGGTCAGCTCTGCGGGGTGGCCTAGTACTTGAAGGGACAGGGTCGCCCAGAAGGCTGGGCTAAGGCTCAGGGCTGGAACAAGGTACCCAGGCCATCACCTTGCTCCCAGTCTAGTGGTTTCTTCCTGGAGAAAATTAACTGGAAGGGCTCCGGGGAAGGACTGGCCCCCTTCTTCTTGCTCCTAGAAGACAGAAACCAAGAATGACCGTGCCTGCCATCTACCCTACTCCTCGTCTCTTCTGTAGGAGATTCAGGGGATGCTTCTCTGCAGAAACCAAATGCCTCAAAACAAACAAACAAAAAACAAAACAAAACAAAAAACACCTAGCTGTTTACATGTGGCGGTCTCCCAATGAAGCCATGCTTACTTTGTGATCATGCCACAGTGAAGGCTAATAGTTGACAAGGCCCATCTGTGTGTGTAAGTGCTTTCTAATCCTTGATTCCTAAATATGAGAAAATAGCCCAGGATCACCAGACACTTAGGCAAAGCTGCAGCATGAAAGAGAGAGTGCAAGACAGACAATCAGGGACCGACAGGAAACGGAGGCAATGCAGGGAGCAGAAGACTTTTTTTCTAAATCACTAATGTCCTCAGAGAGACCAATGAAGATATCACACCCATAAAACAAGAGGATATTTAAAACGTGAACAATTTAAGGCTAAGAAAAAGTCCCTGAGAATTATGACCATTAGAATTCAAAAGTCAAAGAACAGTGGAAGAGAAAGCCAAGGAAATTTTCCAGAAACTCAAACAAAAAAGAAAGAGGAGGTAAATAGAAAGGAAAAGATAAAATTAAAGACTCCATCCAGAGACTCGATATCTAATTAAAAGAAAGTAGGGTAGGGAGAGGGAAGGAGAGAGAATAAAAAGATTAAAGAAAGGATTTAAAAAAATTAGGGAAAAATTTCTCCAAATGATCTGTCTACTCAGTTTCCAGCACAATTAATACACGCCTGTGTGCATATGGTGTAAGCACACGCACCCCCCTCACACACACACACACACACACACGCACACACACACACATGCATCAAGGCACAAAGTTATGAAATGCCAGCATCTTGAGAGAAGATGCTAAGAGCTTGTAGGAGGGAGGGAAGGGTCCCATTTCGAAAGGAACAGAAATCAGAAAGACAATGCAATTCTCCATTACAACCCACTGTGGCTTCCCTGTGCAATTCCTTCAAAATTTTGACGGACAAGTTTTCAGCCAAAACTCTACCCCTAAAAGTTTATTCACTCATTGTAGAAAGCAAAAGAAAGGTATTTGCAGGTGTGTAGACATTCGCCTCCCCCTATCCTGGGAAGCAGCAGGAGGGGACACTTTGGCAAGACAAAGGTACAAATGGGAAAAGAAGGAATAGAAGATACAGTTCCAAAAAGACCAAAAAACAGAAGCCCCCCCACCCCCCACCTCACCCCCTTCTGTTCTCAGCATCATGGGATGTGGGTTGTTATGTGACACGGAGGCAGGACACCACATCAGGAGGAGTCTGGAGAAGACAGAACGTTGGGACGTGAGCCTTTTACTGTTTCTTTGAATCTGTGTCTCACGGAGTCAATGGACAGCGAGTGGTCAACAAAACGTTCCAAAGCCTGTAATCTAAAACAGTCTCTGCTTTCTCAACGTTATTCTAGGATCTCAAAGGGATAGGTAAGCGCCACGGGGAGGACAAGGGTCCTGCTACAGGCTCCTAAGCCACGGGAAGGGATGGGGTCACCCAGGAAGACTTCACAGAAATCTAAGAATAAAGCAAACGTCGAAGCCCTAATACTTAAAATGCAGGCAGAGGAAGGGGAGCAGGGAAAGGAACATGAGAAGAAACAGCCAGAAAAGCAGAAGAGAATCAGTAAAGGACACTGTCTTAGAAGTTAAAGGAGGAGAATTCCTACAAGTTCAAGAGCATCACATACTAAGGCCAAGTAGGGTGAAGAACGAATACAGGCCACTGTACATGACAACACGAAGGTGGCCTTAATGACAGCAGTTCCCACAGAGGAGTGACAGGAAGAAAACATTCAATTACAGCGGGTTGAGGAGTAAATTAGGGATACCGCAATTGTCATAATAATTTTTATTACTGTGTGCATTCTACGCATCAGGCTCTGTAAATGCAACTCCTTTAACTTTATAATGCTTCTGTGAAGTCGGTACCACCATTTTCCCCATTTTACAGACGGAAGCACTGAGGCATAGAGCCGTGCCCTGCCCAAGGTGATGCTGGGATGCAAACCACCAGTCTGCCCAGAGCCTGTGCGCATGACCATTACGCGGCGCTGCCTCCCCGAAAGCGCAGACTGTGGGCGAAATGGTTTGTTCAAAGGGACGCTTGGTCAATTCTGGTACATTATCCTCCTCGTGACCATTTGCCTTCAATTGCAGGTCCCCGAGACCCTTTTTAAAGAGGTTCCTCTTGATCCTTGAGAATGGGGACAAGAGTGAATCACCTCATTAGACTCACGAAGATAGATTACGGGTAATTCATCACGAGCTCCGGGTCCCAGAGCTGCTGAACGCTTGTATGCCGCTACATCCACATCAAAAAGAGCACTGTGCCGTCAGACCGCTGTCTGGTCCCTGAGGCCCTCTTACTCACCTCTGCTCCTCCATAAACCACAGTCCTTAAAATAAAAGCCAATAAAGAGTGCAGAGACCCATCACTTCAAAGAACATAAGAGGACACCCCTGTAGCTTGCTCCTGCCCACCTGCACCAGCGTCCAGCACAGTGCCCAGCACGGCTGCAGCCGGTGCTGAGTGAGGCAAATCCTTTCTTTGGGACAGGGCTGCCCTGGATACGGCCGGACATGTGGCCTCTGTGGACCTGGGCATTAAAAGCCAGTATCAGATTCATCAGTGGTAACAAATGTACCCGGGCACTGGGAGTGAGGGAGGCTATGCATGGTGGGGAAGGGGAGGGGAGGGACACAGGAACTCTCTGTACCTCCCATCCAATCTTGCCATGAACCTAAAACTGCTCTAATGGAAAATTAGGGGCACCTGGGTGGCTGTCGGTTGAGCACCCAACTTTGGCTCAGGTCATGATCTCGCAGTTCCTGAGTTCAAGCCCCGCAGTGGGCTCTATGCTGACAGTTCAGAGCCTGGAGCCTCTTTCAGATTCTGTCTCTCTCTCTCTCTCTCTCTCTCTCTCTCTCTCTCTCTCTCTGTCCTTTCTCTGTTCACACACTGTCTCTCTCAAAAATAAATGAAAACATTAAAAAAAGTGTTTAAAAAAATAAACGTTAAGAAAGCCAGTCTCCCCACCCAACACACAATATATTTCCTGACACCCCGCAGGATGACAGAACTGCCCCAGGTTGAGATCCACTGACGGGGCACCTGCATTCATTCTAGGAACTGATTTCTCTCACCAGCTCTGGCCACTTCTCACATCACTTGCCTCAGGGGAAAACCCACAGACCTGGGGCCCCTGGGCGGAAAAAGCATTTCTTCTCCCCTTAATAACCACAGAGAACAATGTATGCAGACATAAAGGAGAGCGAGTAATGGGGGGGAATCTCATCTGTCCAGGGAGCCCCCTGTTTTCCTGAAGCCACCAAAGACTACGGCAGGTCAGGAGGAGGAGTCAAGCTTGCTGTCTTCCAAAGTCTCCCAACACACACACACACACACACACACACACACACACACACACACCACACACACACCTGTCTAGTACCTGTGACAGGCCTCTCTGCTGCACTAATCCTAATGTAGTACACAATTATTTTGTTATGCCGCACTAACAAAAAGGAAGAGAGACAGGCTTGCAGGCTGTTAAGTTCCAGCTTTTGAGAGAGAGCCAGGAGGGAATACAGGTCTGCTCAGACATTCCCATCACATAATTTTTTCCCCAAACTAGTGCCTCCTTTCTTTTTCTTTTAGATCTATAGTGGGTTTTGTGCTTCCAACCATGCCATAAGAGAACCACTGGATAATTAGAGAAAGCTCGATGGCCCAGGCAGGTGTCGTGCCCAGCAGGATGGTCCGAGCTGTCCTTACAGAGTCTTTCTCTTTCACTTTCCGCTCCTTCAATGGGAAAAAATAAGGGGGCCAAAATGGAGTAGTTCAGATTTTCATTAAGTGGTTGATTCCAATGTGGGGTTGGGTCCCCCTAGAAAACAAAGGTCTCTGATGAAAACATGAGACGGAATTTCACTGTGGTAGAGTGAACTCTGACCCAGGTGAGTGGAGGCCCCATCGTGGAGGAACTGGGGGGTGCCAAGTTGCCATGAGGTCTGCAGGGAAAAGGCATCCTGCAGAAGCTCTGAGGAGTCAGGGTCCTTAGTGATAAAGGATATGGGGGGACGTTGCACAAAATGAGCCAGGGAAAAGCAACAGTGTCCCTGGTAATGTGTTAACACACAAACACTCACTTCCCCTTTCATCAGGGGGAAGACTTCTTTGGAATCACTTCACCAATGTCCTGCCTTTGTCACTAAAATCTTTCTGTTCCACCAACTCCCTAACTTTCAAAGCATTAACAATTCTCAGAAGACTGTCCCCAAGAAAATCCAGCCACCAATTCAACACAATGGCATTTGCTCAGCCAATATGCAGAAGTGGTTCTCCTCCAATTTCCAAAGGAATGACTCAGAGTCCCAAGGATGTAATTGTGACAATTATTCTCTTTTCATCTGACCCTCAAAATATACTGTTACTCCCATCTGACCAACTAGAACACGGATCCCCAAGTAAGCTTAATAATTCAGTTTCCAAAAATTGCCTGTGTAGGAAATGATGGAGCCTGTATCTGAATCTATGCTTGTTCATCTCCAAAGTTCTTCCTCTTCCCACCCAACTACCCATGTTCTCAATAGTACTGCTGACATGAAATATTTTTTGCAAGCAGACCTTGGTATAAATACATGAGGCCATATAAAGAAGCTGGGACATCTGAACCAAGGAATCGAAAAATAGATCACCAAATATCTTCAAGGCAGTACAAACTCATATAAAATAACTTTGGGCAGTCAAGGCCAAATTTATGGCTCAACTATAAAATCCTAGGCCCAGGATCCATTTCTACATTCCTTCATTTATCTTTGTACTTACTTCCAAGGTGGAGGCAATCTCACCAATTCAGAAAACCCTCTTACAACAGTGATTGTTATGAGTGCTGTTCACCAAGTATTTCTAGGTGCTGGCAGGAGGGCAGTTTTCTGTACCCCTTCAAGTTAGGTGATGCCCCATCGCTTTCTCTGGCTAATGAAAAGTGAGCAGAAGTGACATGCATCACTTCCCCATGGAGGCTTTAAGATCCAGTGTGTGACCTGCCACCTTCTCTTTTTCCTGCCTTGGCAAGTGTGGAAGCATGAGGCAGAGCCTCGGGCCACTCCTGCCCCTGGGTGAGGCAGACACAGAGCAGAAGGCTCCAGCCAACACCAGGCGCATGTGTGGCGTAAGTAAGAAATACGGCTTTGTCGCACAAAACCATTGAGATTGACGGGGGTGCTGTTTGTTACCACAGCATAACCTAGTTCATGCTGACTAATACAGAAATGAAACCATCCCCACATTTAACAATGTTACTTGAATGTTTTCCTTCACAACATCTTCAACAAATCTTTACAAAAGTATCCCATGCAAAGGATGCTCCTTTCATCCTCAATGATGTAATTCCTTTTAAAATGTCTCCTCCCAGCTCTCTGTCCCAAAATTGAGCTCTAATCTAATCTAATCTAATCTGGTTCCACATGGAGCCAGACCATGACCTCCACTGTTGGAAGAGACTCCTCCACCACATATCTGACTTGGGAAGTAAAAGAAAACAACCCTGAATGGGTCTCATGTTTTCAATGTGTCAGAATGAAGCAAACAAGCCAACCTTTGAATTAAGAAAATGATTTTTTAAAAACCTCAACCTTTTCCTACTGATAAAAATCAAATATTGATGTGTCCCTGGTGAGTGAGAGCTTCGCATCAACAAATCTGGGAGCAGGAACTCATAAAATGGAATAAAGTGAGAGCACAACAAACACAATTAAAAACCCAGCCACGCTCAGAGAGGGATTCCATTTACTGTCTCATAAAAAAGAGCCTAGTCCTCAGAGGCAAACAAAAGAAAATCAATTTCTTTAATTTTTATTGGCAGATGTGGGACAGAGGCCAAGTGAACATGGGCTGCGCCCAAGAGCGTACCTGGAGACAAGTCACCAAATGTCTGTTCCTGGGCCAGCTCCTGTGTTCCCTCCCCTCTCTGTCTCCTCCAGCTTCCAGACAGACGTAGCCCCCATGACCTCAGGGACTCACAGGCCCTCTAGGCTGCCCAAGAAGCCATGCCCTCCTCACTTCTTGGTGCCCCTTCCTGAATCATTTCCCAAAATATAAGCTCCATTCTCTGGTTTGAATTCCCTCCCAGCCTCTTACAGGAACCAAAGGTACTGTTCATGCCTCCTAGCTTCCCTAGCTTGGGGGTTCTCATCGGTGATTGAAAATGATGCCTCTGATCAAACAGCCCAAGGGCACACATTTAAGGAAAGAGAAGGCAGGACTGAAACTAAGAACAGTGGCTACCCTCACCTCAGTTAATCACCACAACCCTGGGGGTAGATCCTGTCATCCAAGGGATGCCACTGAGGAACCTGAAGCTCAAGGAGCTTGACCTTGTCCAAGGTCATAGAGTTAATAAATGGTAGACAAACGCACATCTATCTGACTTCACAGTTTGGGCTCATTTTGTGGCACCATGCTGCCTGACCCTCTAGGATTGTTTTTCTGACACTGGGACAAGTGATAACGGATCAAGCACAATCTCCCTCCCATTCCCAATCTTTATTCCATCGAGAAGCCATCTGTAAGAAATCTGGCTTCATTTAGGAGTGGAGCTTATGACATTTCCAGAGGACTTTAGACCCAGAACCTGTGCACCATGTTGTGGTTAGAAGGAACAACTCCTGTGTAGGAGATCCAGGCAGAAGAATGGCAGGCAGCAAGGGACCCGAGAACAAGGAAATATGCATCCTAGAGGGAAGGCAAACATCATCAGCTTTCTCCAAAGACTATACAGACAGCATTTCAGAACATTCCAGGCATAAACAGGAAGCGAATAATTACCTCCCAGTTGCATATGTAAGACAACTGGAATACAAAATGCTGGTGCTTCGGTCCAAGGCCCCACAAAAAGCTTACATCTCAAGTCTCAGCATTCCTCAATTCATCTTTAGCCACTGTACTTGGACTAGCCAGTGTACCCCAAAATAGGGGCACTCACCTCCCCCCAAAGAATTATGCGGAGCTCTTCCCCCAGCCTCGTGGGGACTTTTGGCGAATGGAAGGAGACATCGTACGTTGTGAGCATGTTGTACCAGGTGCTGGCATGTGGGATCACTGATGTCTCCACACCCTTCCCACACTCACATCACTTTTTCCACTAAGGGAACTATTTTGCGTAATCTGCAACATCTTAGTTCAACACCATGACCAAGAGAGTGACGGGCCAAATTTGTATGAGCTAAAGCCCATATGCCTCTGAGTTTACCTAGTTCACGAGTGGGAAATGCAGTACCTAAAACCCCAAGGGTTGCCCTGTGGATGAAAGGTCAGGAGAGACAGAGGCCCTGCAGGTGCTGGCTGATGGGGGGCTTCCCGGAGGGCCTCTCAACAGCTGCACGGGCCTCACACACTCCTTTGCAGGCAACAGCTCACCCAGGGTATGCCTGAAGGAAACTCTCCTCATAATGCTTCTGAGTACATGTGGAGAAATGCCACAGCATCTTGTCACCTGCGGAACACTGGGCTTCTTTCTCCAGAATAGCTAATCCTTTTTGAGCACTGACTGACCACCAGGCACTGTCCTGGGCTTCGTGTCATATGATCTCATTCAGTGCTCACAGTGGCTGCATAAGGTGGGTCCTGCAGAGTCCGAGCACTCAAGGGGTCTGCCCAAGACACACAGCTAGTGAGTGACAGCATCGTGATTCTAAATGGACCAGTAAGACTCCAGAGCCCAAACTGTTCATCACTCCCCTATATCCTCACGGTGCGTAATTGACATGGCCTCAAATTGGTGAGGTTCACAATGAAAACACTTCAGAACAACAAGACCCCTAAATCTCAGACACTGAAATGAGGTCAAATTTATGGATGGAAGTCTAACGATTCTTCCAGGCCATTCTGAGCTTGTAAACTCAACCCCAAGCCTTGGGAATCCTGTGTTCGTACCCAGCTCCCCCTGGGCTTGACAAAGAGCCCATTACCTTATGACAGACTAAAAAGATATTTCTCTCCTTATTAGAAAATGTTCACTGGGGGGGGGGGGGGGGCGCCTGGGTGGCGCAGTCGGTTAAGCGTCCGACTTCAGCCAGGTCACGATCTCGCGGTCTGTGAGTTCGAGCCCCGCGTCAGGGTCTGGGCTGATGGCTCAGAGCCTGGAGCCTGCTTCCGATTCTGTGTCTCCCTCTCTCTCTGCCCCTCCCCCATTCATGCTCTCTCTCTCTCTCTGTCCCAAAAATAAATAAAAGTTGAAAATGTTCACTGGGAAGATACAAGGCCTCCTAGATGCCTCAAATAGGGAGAGGAATGAGATCACAGAACCTTTTAGAATGGGGGACCCATGACAGATGTTAACTAGGCTTACTGTGGTGATCATTTCACAGTGTATACAAATATCCAATCATTACGCTCCACACCAGAAATTAATACAGTGTTATGTGTCAACTGTACCTCAACAACAAAAAAAAGACAGGAGAGTCCCATGATTTTGTGCATTAAAACCCATAATCTAATATCAATGGAAGCCCCTCATTTCTGTATGACTCATTATCACTCACAAGGCGATTTCCTCTCCATGAACTCACTTAATCACCACAGCAACTCCCTGAGATACTCAACACCCCCTATTTCACAGATGAAGAAATGGAGACACAGAGCTGTTAAACTGACCAACCACAGAGTCAGGGGAGAACTCTGACTCCAGCTCTTCTGACTCCTAGTCCAGTGCTCTTTTGAGTTCACATCAAACTTACTTCCTCTAGAAAAGTAAAGGGTGGTTCTCCATCTGGGAGTAAGACCCAAAATGGCATTTCTGGGAGCTGTGAGGACTCCCCACCAAATGGATCTCTGTGGAAGTTGTTTGGGGATTTCAGGAGTTTGGCTGTGAATCCCTTACCTATGATTTCAAAGTGATAAGGAGTGACTTCTAAACCACAGGGCTACCACACATGATAAACCCAGACAAAGGGAAAGTGTGCCTCAGGAAAGGAAGTGCAAGGCCAAAGTCAGCCCCATCAACGTCCAGCAAAAACTGTCCCACAGAAGGCAGATTCTTGTGATCGTCCTTGGAAGGGACAACAGGGCCTGTCAAGACATGCCCAGTTTTCTCTGCAGTCTCAAGGTGAGAAACCAGGGTTCTCTGGTGGTATCCACAGGGTTCAGCAGGTCCTCAACATCATCTGCTGAGGGTCCCACACCCTGCACTGTCTCACAATAGGCCCTGTCCTTGTAGAGGTGATGGGCTGTTGTGGGTAGGCTTCCTGGCCTTTCTGTGGTCTCTCACCCACTGCTCACTCGACTGGGGGTTGGCCCCTGCCCACCTTGGTTGAACATCACCCAGGCCCAGCTCTCTGTCAAGGCAAGTGTTGTCTCCAAAAGGACTGTATGTCCAGGTCTCAGAGCCCTGTAACAGCAACCCTCCACCTGGCATCCATGGCAAGGGTACCAACATAGATAAGTCACAGAGTGGTCCTATGACATTTCCCTTTGGAAATTAGTTATGCCATTAGCTTGTGTTATAATGTTCATGAGAAACACCATGTCCTTGAAAAACTATGAGAAAATTCTATCTATATTTGACCCCTACATTTGAACTTGTCTGGTCAGACTGTCCTGGGGTCAACACTGATCTCCTCATTCATCCCAAATTCAAGCTCCTTAGCTCCTGAAGTCTCTACATCATAAAACCCTAATGGTCAAGAATCCTATCCTGTAGATCTTTGAATTCTTCTGAGACCCTAGTAAAATGCCTTTGATACAGCAGGCAATTAGAAAACATACATTGCGGGGGCGCCTGGGTGGCTCAGTCGGTTAAGCGGCCGACTTCGGCTCAGGTCACGATCTCGCGGTCCGGGAGTTCGAGCCCCGCGTCGGGCTCTGTGCTGACAGCTCAGAGCCTGGAGCCTGTTTCAGATTCTGTGTCTCCCTCTCCTGACCCTCCCCCATTCATGCTCTGTCTCTCTCTGTCTCAAAAATAAATAAACATTTAAAAAAATTTAAAAAAAAAAGAAAACATACATTGCGATGGTGCTTGGGTGGCTCAGTTGGTTGAGCATCTGACTCGTGATTTAGGCTCAGGTCAAGATCTCACTGCTCGTGAGTCTGAACCCACATCGGGCTCTGTGCTAACAGTGCAGAGCCTGCTTGGGATTCTCTCCCTCCCTCTCTCTCTGCTCCTTCCTCTCTCTCTCTCTCTCTCTCTAACTTCAAATAATGCATTGTCTGAGAGCTGTCCCAGATATCAGTAGGCACTGCCTCCCAAAGCATATTAGGTTCCTTTCACTGCTGTACCAAAATACCACAAGCTCCAGTGGCTTGAAACAATGGAAATGTAATCTCTGACAGTTCTGGAGGTGAGGAAGTCTGAGATCCAAGTGTCAGCATGGCCATGCTCCCTCTGAGATTCCAAGCAGAATGCTTCCTTGCCTGTTCTGAGCTTCTGTTGGGGGTCAGCAGCCCCTGAGCATTCCTTGGTGTATGGATCCGTCACTCTCCCTGGTCACGTGGCCTTGATGTGTGCGTGTGTGTGTGTGTGTGTGTGCGTGTGCGTGTGTATGTGTGTGTGTGTGTCTGTCTCTTCCATTTTTATTGAGGCCATTAGTCAACTTGGATTAAGGGCCACTCTACTCCAGTATCACATCTAAATGTACATCATGACCTATAAATGTAATTTACCCACTTTCCCCTTGATGAATATTCAGAATATTTTTGCTTCTTAAACAGTGCTGCAATGCCTGCCTGTGTATACCTAACCTTGTATTTTGGAAGGTGTGTAGAGTAAACACCAATAAATTCTGCCATTTTGTTCCCCCCAAAAAAATAAAAAATTAAAAAAATAAATGTACATCATGATCACACCTGCAAAGACTATTTGCAAATAAGGTCACTGCACAAGTATCAGTGTCAAGACATCAGCGTATCTTTCTGCAGGACACAATTCAACCCCCAACACAGGTCTCCCACCTTAGCCCCAGGCAGTGGCAGGCATAAGGGATGGTGAGAAAACTAGCTGGGGTGAACGAGGAATGCACTCTACAGGCATTTAACCTTCTGAGGGCAACTTCCCAGGAACTGCAGCACTAAGCCCACTCCAAAACCCTCAAAAAGTGACCCTCATATTTTAGTTCCTGGTTCGTGCCACACCTTTCAAATCGGCCTTCTCACCCACACGCTCATCCAATACTGTCTCGCATGCTGGGCTGTGAGCTAGAGACCAGGGAGGGAGAGAAGACACATCCCCGGTCGTGAAGAGGCCCGCAGGTCTACAGGTGGGACATACGATAAACCAAGAGAGGATGTGGCGAGGATTACGTTACAGGTGTGCCCAGAGCAGTATGACAGCACAAGGGAGAGACACTGAGCCAGGGCAGGAGACAGAGAGGAAGTCAGCCTCAGAAGGAACCCCACCCAGCAAACACTCTAGCCTGGAGGTCCATCACCTTTCATCCCAGCAAACACACACATTATCTCTGCTTACATGGTGGCTGTCACCTCTAAGGTACCTTGAACCTTGGCCATTGCCTCTGCTCCCCACACACCTGGGCAGCAGTTGGGCAAGAGCCTCGGCAACCCCTATTAATCCCTTGGCTCACTCACCCCTTTCACAGACAAGCTGTAAAGGTGACACAAGCATTTCATCCGAACAGTGCTACAGCAGGAACGGAGAAGGGGGCGGAGGGTCGACTGATTTCCAGCACGTGAAAGCATAAATACAATACCAGAATCAATCCAAATAATATCGTATCAGCTCTGTGATCTCTTCCCTTGTACGGCACGCTTTATATACTGTAGTACCCGTTCCTGTTTGCACACCTGCCCCCATCCTGGGGCAGAGGCTCCCCTGGCCAGGCCAGCACTTAGCAAGTCTCTAAGAAGCCCCTTGAGTCACAGGCAGCAAGGCAATGATGTCACAGGCACGCTCCCCAACAGACCGTCACAAACGTGCTGCAAATGCCACGCGTGCTCACACAGATCCACTCCTAAGCAAGAATACACGTGAACTCACACACACAGTAACACCAGTTTATTGCTCATCCGACAGGTGTGTAAGAAGACTTAACGGTCTGCATTTCTTTACAGTTTCACCCCTTCTCCATCTCACGAAATTACTCCATGGGTTATATATATAATATACTTAAGTATAATACACTGAGGATATTAAACCCCCAAACCAAATACCCCACAAAGAGGTAGTAAGGTGGATGGAGATAAGGGAGATTCTAGTAGTAGTGAGGGAGTTGTTTATTTTTCTAAAGATGGACATATGAGCCAGACTGGCACAAAGGAAAAAATCCTAAGACTTAACCAGTTAATCTAAAAATGCGTATTCTTCTCCAACTTTGTGACTTCCTGCAATCGCTTTTAAGGTATTATTCTCATACTGATTTCCAGAGCAGGTAACGTTATTAAACCTACCAATTCATAAGAACTTCTCATTTTCATGGAACCCCCTCTTCAAAACCTGGCTTCCTCATAAATCCATTAACCTAAAGGAGATTCAGGTAAGGAAGTAAAACTTGTCCAAGTATCTCTTCGTTCAGTTTACATATGCTTCTTTTGAAATTATTAAAAGGAGGGTGACCAAACATCACTTTCCTAGAGTACTTCTTTATACCTGTTGCCCCAGGATTGCTTTGGATGAAAAATGACAGGCACCCTAATAGAAAATAACTTAGGCCTCCTGGGTATGGAAGTGGAGGGTGGAGAAAAGAGAGTCATGGGTAGAATCAACTGCTGTTTTGGACTCTAGACACAAAGGGGCAATACCAGAAGTAGGCAGTGTAGCCAACATGCTTCCATAATTTTCTAAATTCCCCATGAAGCAATCTTTGGAGGGGCTGGCATGTATCTTCTAAATATCCATATAAGACAGTGTCCTTCTTGGGCGGTCAATAAATACCACTTGATGATGATGATGCAGCCAATGATTTCCCCTTCCCTCTTCTCCCTCTCCTCCCTTCTCCCCCAACCCCCTTTCCTCAGGGTACAGGTCAATCAATCTCAGGCCATCTTGATCTACTTGGAAAGCTTAACTGCCATGAAGCTAAACCACTTGTCCTCTGGCTCCAATCGCTTAGAGAAATTAGTGCCAATGGAAGTGTCAGTATCAATTTCATAATGTTATTGGATGAAGGCAAGGCTGGGCCAAGTCCCATATTCCTGACAGGCTATCAAAGTGATGAGGATTATGGGTAAGGAGACAGACAGCTCTGACAGGAAAGGCAATGACTCAAGATCAATTAGACTGACAAGACTATCTTTAAGCCATATCACTTAATGCTGACACTAGTACCTTTCCCACAGAGATTTGGAATACTGGATGCAGAGTTTTCCTGGTGTCTCCAGGGGTAACCAGAGAGCCTGGAGGCCTGCAAAGCAGCCTCTGGCCCTACACTTCTCCCGAGAGAATCCGAACAAAGGGCTCCAGCGAAAGCGAGGCTCTTGCTCTCGTGATGGGAAGACTAAATATCTGGCCCCCGTTTTCCTTTTTCTTTCCTGCCTTCTAAAGAAAATGTCAAGATAAAATGTAAGCTACGTATTTAAATTTAATTCCTTTGCAGAGTCGAGGGAAGGCTTAGGATTATTAAAATGGAAATCAAGATCTTGTAAAAAGTCAAACCGTCCTAACAGGGAAGCAGATTTGTCATGGAAGGTAAGAACAACAGATGGGTGCCACTAGGGTCCTGAATTCCAATCCAGGTTCTTACCCCCAGCATTGCTGTGAATACAATTGCGTGCGATCAGGAAGCGGTCACGTTATTTCTTTGGGGCTTCACGGTCTCACATAAGGTCAACTGTAACCTCGTGCTACGCTGTGGCACGATGAGGAAATGAAATGCCAGCGGCACCAAGGGCAACAGAGGGATCAGAGGTTTTTTGTTTTTTTTTTCAGACCTGGCAAGGTAGGCAGAAATTGCTTTTGTTTGGTTTTTGTTTTTGTTTTTGTTTTTCCTGCGCTTGACAGAAGACACACAGAAATAGCCCTGGAGCTAAGGCTGTAGTGGATATGCTGATGGGACTGAAGAGAAAAAAGCCAAGTCTGACTCCTGCTAAGCGAGTACATGCAAGGATGTTACGCTCACACTCCCTCAGTAGTAAGCCTAGACTATTTTAAATCCTCTCGGTTAACAGCTTACTTCCCCTCGTTCTCTTGAGTGTCCGTTCCCAGGGCAGCCAGTGTAATTACAAGCCTGTGAGGTTACAGCTATTTAAGCAGGTTGCTTTATTATTTTTTAATTGCCTAACAATATTGTTTGTTAGCATTCTATTAAAAACCCCACAGTGTTTCATAATGGAATTTTAAATTCATCCTCTTTTCAAGTGTCCGTGTCAGAATATGCGTGTGTTTGTGGGGTTGGCGAACACCAGTGTTAATCAGCCGATCCTGTCGCTAGCCTCGGCAGTTAGGCAAAGCAAAATGATGGACGTTAAAGATCAGTATATAGGAGGCCTTGGCTGGATAATGTCAATCCTGGCCAAGAGGTGGTTGTCAATGTGATCTGGAACTGCCGACTTCCCAAACACACTCAGAACATTGGCCTAATATGCAAATGTGTGAATCAGGGGATTCCTCCCAAGGTGCCTTTAAATAGCAGGCCCTTTAAAGGCACAGTAGTACAGATGTGGGTATTTTAAGGTCATTAACCAACTGGAGGAGAAGTTGGGGCACAGAAACTGGAAGTGTCAGAAGCCTCTGCTAATCGAAAATGGTTCAGAATTAATGATGATGAAGCATCTCTGGGCCTGGTGAAGAAGATTCTAGGGAAGTGTTAAGAAAGTAAAGAACTTTTGTTAGGCACACACGTGGTATTGTTCTCCTCATGCTCACAGACCCAAACGTGATGTACTTTATACTCAAAGATTCGGAAACCTATCTACTGGGGAAGTTTAATGTGTTATCTTTGTTGAAGGCAGGAAGTCTCCGTGATGTCAATTTAATGCAGAATTCTTTTCTCAATTGCAGTTAAACATTATAAATGTAAACAAGAGAACTTCCAAGGAGAACTAAAAGAAGCGTTAATATCAGGGTCTTTGTTCACTGTCCTTCCTTACTGTTGGCATGAATTTGAAGGTATGTGTTGTTGCAGCCCATGCCCGGAAAACACCTTTCAGAGCGGGGAGGAACTCACGAGTCCCAAACAAGATGCTCTTCCAAGTCACCACAGTGGAATCCTGAAGCTAGCAAGTGGCACTTACTTTTAAAATGGTTACTTCGAATAAGCCCAGGTATCATTCCCATCTTGACCTGGGTTCACAGAGGGTCTATACGTGGAATGTTTTCAATTTCAGATATGGCACGTGTCTTTTTCAAGTTTCTGCTAGGTGGACTTAGTGACCCATAGATATTATGTACGTTATGTATGCACACACACACGCACACACACGAACCAGATGTTATTTATGGAGAATCCTCTATATCCCATGCCCTGGACTATGCTTTCCCGTAGTCTCTTGTTAATCAAACTACTGTTGGATGAGTATCTACTATGGCAAAGAACTGTCCCAACTTATAGGTATTGCGTCACTTAACCCTTACAACCTTGCAATGATGTCTCCATCTTAAGGACAAAGAAACAGAGACTCAGAACTATTTTATTAACCTGTCCATACTCCTTCAGCTATAGATGGTGAAGCTGGAATTCAAATCCAAGATCATCTCCTGCCAAGGTCAGTACGCATACACCTGCCACCATCTATCATTTTAAGAAAACTTCAAAAAGCCGTATGAAGAGTAAGAGAGCATATTTGACATTTACCTTGGGTCTGTAGGCAGCATTTCCTTCAAATTCACTCACTAATTTTATTTAGGTATGCCCTGATTTACACACATGTACAATTTAATCTTTTTAAAAATTTTTTCTATGTTTATTTTTGAGAGCAAGAGAGACAGAGCATGAATGGGGGAGTGGCAGAGAGAGAGGGAGACACAGAATCCAAAGCAGGCTCCAGGCTCTGGGCTGTCAGCACAGAGCCCAACGTGGGGCTTGAACTCATAGACCGTGAGATCATGACCGAAGCCGAAGTCAGCCACTTAACCGACTGAGCCACCCAGGCGCCCCATACAATGTAAT